>NC_083719.1:136950654-137274392 GCF_028564815.1 Eubalaena glacialis
GGCATCTTCCCACATCGAAAACATGCCTGGGAAACCCAGAAGATGGTACACCGCGTGATCGGGAAAGGTTTCTAAAACGCACCTCATTTCTCCTCTCCTTGTGCTCGGGTTCGCCATTCCAGCCGCTTTACTAACAATCTCCCTACGTGGAGAATCAGCACCGTTAACCTCCTCTTTCGTACAGGTTGCAATTTGTCCTGAGGATGAACGGGAAGAGGGGGAACCAATGAGAGACTAGCTCTAGGTGTTGGGACAGGCACAGGTCACTCTATTTTTCCGTCAGGAAGAAGAATGAACCACAGGCTCAGCCTGCACCCCCGGAACCAGAATAGGGTCTGAAGCAATCCTGCGCTTTTGCGGCCAGCTCCCAAAAAAGCGAGTTGACAAATGGAGCTCAGGGGCACTGCAATTCACAAACCTGCAGAGTTATAAATGATAACTCTCGTCCACAAATATATTGAGGGAAGGCAACGAAGAGGATTTGAAAGCAAGGCAGAATTGCAGGAAACAGATTTCAGGAGGTAGATGCGACTCGCCTTTAAAGCACATGAAAAGCGGCAAAACGTCGACAATGATGCCCTTGGCCAAAAAGGGCGTATGCGTTTTTTCCTGAATATATTCAGGAAAAAACGCATACGCCCTTTTTGGCCAACCAAGCAAGCCGGAAAGGCCAATCAGCACTACAAAGAAGTCTCGCTTGCCATCGGTCAAAAGGGCCATGCTGAAAAAAGTGTAAAAACCAGAAATGCAGGACAGGCCAGGGAGACGTGGGAGCCTTGCTACGCTGATGGGCGGGATGTTAATTGCCAACAGCCACTCTGGAGAAGTGTACGGTGTGTCCTGAAACATGTAATAAACACAGCTTAGAGAGCATAGGGCACTTCCACTCATGGGCGTATACATTGGGAAAACTGAAAATCCACAAGACACAGGCACCCCGAAGTGTAGGGCTGCTCTGTTTACAAGAACCTCCACTTCGGTACACCTTAAATAGCCCAGGATAGAGAAAAATGGATAAAGAAGTTGTGGTACTTATGCACAATGGAATATCACTCAGCCATGAAAACAATGTCATAAGGCGAGTAGCAGCCAGTATGATGAGTTTATTTAGGTACGATGACTCTAAGTGAAATAAGTCACACAGAAAAAGACACTTATCCTAAGATATCACTTATAGAGGGAATGTCAAAATCGCTACCCTTGAACTGAATTACAAGACAGAACAGAGTCACACGTTTAGAAAACACACTATGGCTGCTTAACGGGAAAGGTCCGGTGGGGTGATGCATAAAACAAGGGTTTGAAATTAGCTCAGATACCGTTCCATAAGCCAAATATGTAATGGACAAGACGTACACTCTGCTCAGTGAAATGTTCTCAACACCACCTATTCACCTCAAAAGAATATATCTGACTAGTAAGAATCTTAAAACCTATGTATTGCTATCTCTCTGGAAGTGAATCAAGAGGGTGTAAAGCGGCATAAACACAGCAGTGAAAAGCAGCTAATCCCCATTATCAAAATAAATTACTTAAAAAAAACTCGTAAAACAAAGACAGTGAAAGAGAGAGAAATTCTTACAAAATCCATTCAGGGGCTCTGATGCAACCTGGATTGACCATATCTAGACCCACAGCTGGATGAGACATAAGGCTGGACACTCTTGGGGCTGAGAGGATTGGTGAGGTTGGGTGAGCAAACGCAGACCCTTTAAAGTAATACTGCGTGGTACCCATCCCATGGGTCCCAAATCTCCAGGTTCAAGGGCATCTTCCCACATCGAAAACATGCCTGGGAAACCCAGAAGATGGTACACCGCGTGATCGGGAAAGGTTTCTAAAACGCACCTCATTTCTCCTCTCCTTGTGCTCGGGTTCGCCATTCCAGCCGCTTTACTAACAATCTCCCTACGTGGAGAATCAGCACCGTTAACCTCTTGTTTCGTACAGGTTGCAATTTGTCCTGAGGATGAACGGGAAGAGGGGGAACCAATGAGAGACTAGCTCTAGGTGTTGGGACAGGCACAGGTCACTCTATTTTTCCGTCAGGAAGAAGAATGAACCACAGGCTCAGCCTGCACCCCCGGAACCAGAATAGGGTCTGAAGCAATCCTGCGCTTTTGCGGCCAGCTCCCAAAAAAGCGAGTTGACAAATGGAGCTCAGGGGCACTGCAATTCACAAACCTGCAGAGTTATAAATGATAACTCTCGTCCACAAATATATTGAGGGAAGGCAACGAAGAGGATTTGAAAGCAAGGCAGAATTGCAGGAAACAGATTTCAGGAGGTAGATGCGACTCGCCTTTAAAGCACATGAAAAGCGGCAAAACGTCGACAATGATGCCCTTGGCCAAAAAGGGCGTATGCGTTTTTTCCTGAATATATTCAGGAAAAAACGCATACGCCCTTTTTGGCCAACCAAGCAAGCCGGAAAGGCAAATCAGCACTGCAAAGAAGTCTCGCTTACCATCGGTGAAAAGGGCCATGCTGAAAAAAGTGTAAAAACCAGAAATGCAGGACAGACCATGGAGACATGGGAGCCTTGCTACGCTGAAGGGCGGGATGTAAATTGCCAACAGCCACTCTGGAGACGTGTACGGTGTGTCCTGAAACATGTAATAAACACAGCTTAGAGAGCATAGGGCAATTCCACTCATGGGCGTATACATTGGGAAAACTGAAAATCCACAAGACACAGGCACCCCAAAGTGTAGGGCTGCTCTGTTTACAAGAACCTCCACTTCGGTACACCTTAAATAGCCCAGGATAGAGAAAAATGGATAAAGAAGTTGTGGTACTTATGCACAATGGAATATCACTCAGCCATGAAATCAATGTCATAAGGCTAGTAGCAGCATGATGAGTGGATTTAGGTACGATGACTCTAAGTGAAATAAGTCACACAGAAAAAGACACTTATCCTACGATATCACTTATAGAGGGAATGTCAAAATCGCTACCCTTGAACTGAATTACAAGACAGAACAGAGTCACACGTTTAGAAAACACACTATGGCTGCTTAACGGGAAAGGTCAGGTGGGGTGATGCATAAAACAAGGGTTTGAAATTAGCTCAGATACCGTTCCATAAGCCAAATATGTAATGGACAAGACCTACTCCCTGCTCAGTGAAATGGACTCAACACCCTCTATTCACCGCACAAGAATATATCTGACTAGTAAGAATCTTAAAACCTATGTATTGATATCTCTCTGGAAGTGAATCAAGAGGGTGTAAAGCGGCATAAATACAGCAGTGAAAAGCAGCTAAACCCCATTACCAAAATAAATTACTTAAAAAAACCCCATAAAACAAAGACAGTGAAAGAGAGAGAAATTCTTACAAAATCCATTCAGGGGCTCTGATGCAACCTGGATTGACCATATGTACACCCACAGCTGGATGAGACCTAAGGATGGACACTCTTGGGGCTGAGAGGATTGGTGAGGTTGGGTGAGCAAACGCAGACCCTTTAAAGTAATACTGCGTGGTACCCATCCCATGGGTCCCAAATCTCCAGGTTCAAGGGCATCTTCCCACATCGAAAACATGCCTGGGAAACCCAGAAGATGGTACACCGCGTGATCGGGAAAGGTTTCTAAAACGCACCTCATTTCTCCTCTCCTTGTGCTCGGGTTCGCCATTCCAGCCGCTTTACTAACAATCTCCCTACGTGGAGAATCAGCACCGTTAACCTCCTGTTTCGTACAGGTTGCAATTTGTCCTGAGGATGAACGGGAAGAGGGGGAACCAATGAGAGACTAGCTCTAGGTGTTGGGACAGGCACAGGTCACTCTATTTTTCCGTCAGGAAGAAGAATGAACCACAGGCTCAGCCTGCACCCCCGGAACCAGAATAGGGTCTGAAGCAATCCTGCGCTTTTGCGGCCAGCTCCCAAAAAAGCGAGTTGACAAATGGCGCTCAGGGGCACTGCAATTCACAAACCTGCAGAGTTATAAATGATAACTCTCGTCCACAAATATATTGAGGGAAGGCAACGAAGAGGATTTGAAAGCAAGGCAGAATTGCAGGAAACAGATTTCAGGAGGTAGATGCGACTCGCCTTTAAAGCACATGAAAAGCGGCAAAACGTCGACAATGATGCCCTTGGCCAAAAAGGGCGTATGCGTTTTTTCCTGAATATATTCAGGAAAAAACGCATACGCCCTTTTTGGCCAACCAAGCAAGCCGGAAAGGCCAATCAGCACTACAAAGAAGTCTCGCTTGCCATCGGTCAAAAGGGCCATGCTGAAAAAAGTGTAAAAACCAGAAATGCAGGACAGGCCAGGGAGACGTGGGAGCCTTGCTACGCTGATGGGCGGGATGTTAATTGCCAACAGCCACTCTGGAGAAGTGTACGGTGTGTCCTGAAACATGTAATAAACACAGCTTAGAGAGCATAGGGCACTTCCACTCATGGGCGTATACATTCGGAAAACTGAAAATCCACAAGACACAGGCACCCCGAAGTGTAGGGCTGCTCTGTTTACAAGAACCTCCACTTCGGTACACCTTAAATAGCCCAGGATAGAGAAAAATGGATAAAGAAGTTGTGGTACTTATGCACAATGGAATATCACTCAGCCATGAAAACAATGTCATAAGGCGAGTAGCAGCCAGTACGATGAGTGGATTGAGGTACGATGACTCTAAGTGAAATAAGTCACACAGAAAAAGACACTTATCCTAAGATATCACTTATAGAGGGAATGTCAAAATCGCTACCCTTGAACTGAATTACAAGACAGAACAGAGTCACACGTTTAGAAAACACACTATGGCTGCTTAACGGGAAAGGTCAGGTGGGGTGATGCATAAAACAAGGGTTTGAAATTAGCTCAGATACCGTTCCATAAGCCAAATATGTAATGGACAAGACGTACACCCTGCTCAGTGAAATGTTCTCAACACCACCTATTCACCTCACAAGAATATATCTGACTAGTAAGAATCTTAAAACCTATGTATTGCTATCTCTCTGGAAGTGAATCAAGAGGGTGTAAAGCGGCATAAACACAGCAGTGAAAAGCAGCTAATCCCCATTATCAAAATAAATTACTTAAAAAAAACTCATAAAACAAAGACAGTGAAAGAGAGAGAAATTCTTACAAAATCCATTCAGGGGCTCTGATGCAACCTGGATTGACCATATCTAGACCCACAGCTGGATGAGACATAAGGCTGGATACTCTTGGGGCTGAGAGGATTGGTGTGGTTGGGTGAGCAAACGCAGACCCTTTAAAGTAATACTGCGTGGTACCCATCCCACGGGTCCCAAATCTCCAGGTTCAAGGGCATCTTCCTACATCGAAAACATGCCTGGGAAACCCAGAAGATGGTACACCGTGTGATCGGGAAACGTTTCTAAAACGTACCTCATTTCTCCTCTCCTTGTGCTCGGGTTCGCCATTCCAGCCGCTTTACTAACAATCTCCCTACGTGGAGAATCAGCACCGTTAACCTCCTGTTTCGTACAGGTTGCAATTTGTCCTGAGGATGAACGGGAAGAGGGGGAACCAATGAGAGACTAGCTCTAGGTGTTGGGACAGGCACAGGTCACTCTATTTTTCCATCAGGAAGAAGAATGAACCACAGGCTCAGCCTGCCCCCCCGGAACCAGAATAGGGTCTGAAGCAATCCTGCGCTTTTGCGGCCAGCTCCCAAAAAAGCGAGTTGACAAATGGAGCTCAGGGGCACTGCAATTCACAAACCTGCAGAGTTATAAATGATAACTCTTGTCCACAAATATATTGAGGGAAGGCAACGAAGAGGATTTGAAAGCAAGGCAGAATTGCAGGAAACAGATTTCAGGAGGTAGATGCGACTCGCCTTTAAAGCACATGAAAAGCGGCAAAACGACGACAATGATGCCCTTGGCCAAAAAGGGCGTATGCGTTTTTTCCTGAATATATTCAGGAAAAAACGCATACGCCCTTTTTGGCCAACCAAGCAAGCTGGAAAGGCAAATCAGCACTACAAAGAAGTCTCGCTTGCCATCGGTCAAAAGGGCCATGCTGAAAAAAGTGTAAAACCCAGAAATGCAGGACAGGCCAGGGAGACGTGGGAGCCTTGCTACGCTGATGGGCGGGATGTAAATTGCCAACAGCCACTCTGGAGAAGTGTACGGTGTGTCCTGAAACATGTAATAAACACAGCTTAGAGAGCATAGGGCACTTCCACTCATGGGCGTATACATTGGGAAAACTGAAAATCCACAAGACACAGGCACCTCAAAGTGTACGGCTGCTCTGTTTACAAGAACCTCCACTTCGGTACACCTTAAATAGCCCAGGATAGAGAAAAATGGATAAAGAAGTTGTGGTACTTATGCACAATGGAATATCACTCAGCCATGAAATCAATGTCATAAGGCTAGTAGCAGCATGATGAGTGGATTTAGGTACGATGACTCTAAGTGAAATAAGTCACACAGAAAAAGACAGTTATCCTACGATATCACTTATAGAGGGAATGTCAAAATCGCTACCCTTGAACTGAATTACAAGACAGAACAGAGTCACACGTTTAGAAAACACACTATGGCTGCTTAACGGGAAAGGTCAGGTGGGGTGATGCATAAAACAAGGGTTTGAAATTAGCTCAGATACCGTTCCATAAGCCAAATATGTAATGGACAAGACCTACTCCCTGCTCAGTGAAATGGACTCAACACCCTCTATTCACCGCACAAGAATATATCTGACTAGTAAGAATCTTAAAACCTATGTATTGATATCTCTCTGGAAGTGAATCAAGAGGGTGTAAAGCGGCATAAATACAGCAGTGAAAAGCAGCTAAACCCCATTACCAAAATAAATTACTTAAAAAAAACCCATAAAACAAAGACAGTGAAAGAGAGAGAAATTCTTACAAAATCCATTCAGGGGCTCTGATGCAACCTGGATTGACCATATGTACACCCACAGCTGGATGAGACCTAAGGATGGACACTCTTGGGGCTGAGAGGATTGGTGAGGTTGGGTGAGCAAACGCAGACCCTTTAAAGTAATACTGCGTGGTACCCATCCCATGGGTCCCAAATCTCCAGGTTCAAGGGCATCTTCCCACATCGAAAACATGCCTGGGAAACCCAGAAGATGGTACACCGCGTGATCGGGAAAGGTTTCTAAAACGCACCTCATTTCTCCTCTCCTTGTGCTCGGGTTCGCCATTCCAGCCGCTTTACTAACAATCTCCCTACGTGGAGAATCAGCACCGTTAACCTCCTGTTTCGTACAGGTTGCAATTTGTCCTGAGGATGAACGGGAAGAGGGGGAACCAATGAGAGACTAGCTCTAGGTGTTGGGACAGGCACAGGTCACTCTATTTTTCCGTCAGGAAGAAGAATGAACCACAGGCTCAGCCTGCACCCCCGGAACCAGAATAGGGTCTGAAGCAATCCTGCGCTTTTGCGGCCAGCTCCCAAAAAAGCGAGTTGACAAATGGAGCTCAGGGGCACTGCAATTCACAAACCTGCAGAGTTATAAATGATAACTCTCGTCCACAAATATATTGAGGGAAGGCAACGAAGAGGATTTGAAAGCAAGGCAGAATTGCAGGAAACAGATTTCAGGAGGTAGATGCGACTCGCCTTTAAAGCACATGAAAAGCGGCAAAACGTCGACAATGATGCCCTTGGCCAAAAAGGGCGTATGCGTTTTTTCCTGAATATATTCAGGAAAAAACGCATACGCCCTTTTTGGCCAACCAAGCAAGCCGGAAAGGCCAATCAGCACTACAAAGAAGTCTCGCTTGCCATCGGTCAAAAGGGCCATGCTGAAAAAAGTGTAAAAACCAGAAATGCAGGACAGGCCAGGGAGACGTGGGAGCCTTGCTACGCTGATGGGCGGGATGTTAATTGCCAACAGCCACTCTGGAGAAGTGTACGGTGTGTCCTGAAACATGTAATAAACACAGCTTAGAGAGCATAGGGCACTTCCACTCATGGGCGTATACATTGGGAAAACTGAAAATCCACAAGACACAGGCACCCCGAAGTGTAGGGCTGCTCTGTTTACAAGAACCTCCACTTCGGTACACCTTAAATAGCCCAGGATAGAGAAAAATGGATAAAGAAGTTGTGGTACTTATGCACAATGGAATATCACTCAGCCATGAAATCAATGTCATAAGGCTAGTAGCAGCATGATGAGTGGATTTAGGTACGATGACTCTAAGTGAAATAAGTCACACAGAAAAAGACACTTATCCTACGATATCACTTATAGAGGGAATGTCAAAATCGCTACCCTTGAACTGAATTACAAGACAGAACAGAGTCACACGTTTAGAAAACACACTATGGCTGCTTAACGGGAAAGGTCAGGTGGGGTGATGCATAAAACAAGGGTTTGAAATTAGCTCAGATACCGTTCCATAAGCCAAATATGTAATGGACAAGACCTACTCCCTGCTCAGTGAAATGGACTCAACACCCTCTATTCACCGCACAAGAATATATCTGACTAGTAAGAATCTTAAAACCTATGTATTGATATCTCTCTGGAAGTGAATCAAGAGGGTGTAAAGCGGCATAAATACAGCAGTGAAAAGCAGCTAAACCCCATTACCAAAATAAATTACTTAAAAAAACCCCATAAAACAAAGACAGTGAAAGAGAGAGAAATTCTTACAAAATCCATTCAGGGGCTCTGATGCAACCTGGATTGACCATATGTACACCCACAGCTGGATGAGACCTAAGGATGGACACTCTTGGGGCTGAGAGGATTGGTGAGGTTGGGTGAGCAAACGCAGACCCTTTAAAGTAATACTGCGTGGTACCCATCCCATGGGTCCCAAATCTCCAGGTTCAAGGGCATCTTCCCACATCGAAAACATGCCTGGGAAACCCAGAAGATGGTACACCGCGTGATCGGGAAAGGTTTCTAAAACGCACCTCATTTCTCCTCTCCTTGTGCTCGGGTTCGCCATTCCAGCCGCTTTACTAACAATCTCCCTACGTGGAGAATCAGCACCGTTAACCTCCTGTTTCGTACAGGTTGCAATTTGTCCTGAGGATGAACGGGAAGAGGGGGAACCAATGAGAGACTAGCTCTAGGTGTTGGGACAGGCACAGGTCACTCTATTTTTCCGTCAGGAAGAAGAATGAACCACAGGCTCAGCCTGCACCCCCGGAACCAGAATAGGGTCTGAAGCAATCCTGCGCTTTTGCGGCCAGCTCCCAAAAAAGCGAGTTGACAAATGGCGCTCAGGGGCACTGCAATTCACAAACCTGCAGAGTTATAAATGATAACTCTCGTCCACAAATATATTGAGGGAAGGCAACGAAGAGGATTTGAAAGCAAGGCAGAATTGCAGGAAACAGATTTCAGGAGGTAGATGCGACTCGCCTTTAAAGCACATGAAAAGCGGCAAAACGTCGACAATGATGCCCTTGGCCAAAAAGGGCGTATGCGTTTTTTCCTGAATATATTCAGGAAAAAACGCATACGCCCTTTTTGGCCAACCAAGCAAGCCGGAAAGGCCAATCAGCACTACAAAGAAGTCTCGCTTGCCATCGGTCAAAAGGGCCATGCTGAAAAAAGTGTAAAAACCAGAAATGCAGGACAGGCCAGGGAGACGTGGGAGCCTTGCTACGCTGATGGGCGGGATGTTAATTGCCAACAGCCACTCTGGAGAAGTGTACGGTGTGTCCTGAAACATGTAATAAACACAGCTTAGAGAGCATAGGGCACTTCCACTCATGGGCGTATACATTCGGAAAACTGAAAATCCACAAGACACAGGCACCCCGAAGTGTAGGGCTGCTCTGTTTACAAGAACCTCCACTTCGGTACACCTTAAATAGCCCAGGATAGAGAAAAATGGATAAAGAAGTTGTGGTACTTATGCACAATGGAATATCACTCAGCCATGAAAACAATGTCATAAGGCGAGTAGCAGCCAGTATGATGAGTTTATTTAGGTACGATGACTCTAAGTGAAATAAGTCACACAGAAAAAGACACTTATCCTAAGATATCACTTATAGAGGGAATGTCAAAATCGCTACCCTTGAACTGAATTACAAGACAGAACAGAGTCACACGTTTAGAAAACACACTATGGCTGCTTAACGGGAAAGGTCAGGTGGGGTGATGCATAAAACAAGGGTTTGAAATTAGCTCAGATACCGTTCCATAAGCCAAATATGTAATGGACAAGACGTACACCCTGCTCAGTGAAATGTTCTCAACACCACCTATTCACCTCACAAGAATATATCTGACTAGTAAGAATCTTAAAACCTATGTATTGCTATCTCTCTGGAAGTGAATCAAGAGGGTGTAAAGCGGCATAAACACAGCAGTGAAAAGCAGCTAATCCCCATTATCAAAATAAATTACTTAAAAAAAACTCATAAAACAAAGACAGTGAAAGAGAGAGAAATTCTTACAAAATCCATTCAGGGGCTCTGATGCAACCTGGATTGACCATATCTAGACCCACAGCTGGATGAGACATAAGGCTGGATACTCTTGGGGCTGAGAGGATTGGTGTGGTTGGGTGAGCAAACGCAGACCCTTTAAAGTAATACTGCGTGGTACCCATCCCACGGGTCCCAAATCTCCAGGTTCAAGGGCATCTTCCTACATCGAAAACATGCCTGGGAAACCCAGAAGATGGTACACCGTGTGATCGGGAAACGTTTCTAAAACGTACCTCATTTCTCCTCTCCTTGTGCTCGGGTTCGCCATTCCAGCCGCTTTACTAACAATCTCCCTACGTGGAGAATCAGCACCGTTAACCTCCTGTTTCGTACAGGTTGCAATTTGTCCTGAGGATGAACGGGAAGAGGGGGAACCAATGAGAGACTAGCTCTAGGTGTTGGGACAGGCACAGGTCACTCTATTTTTCCATCAGGAAGAAGAATGAACCACAGGCTCAGCCTGCCCCCCCGGAACCAGAATAGGGTCTGAAGCAATCCTGCGCTTTTGCGGCCAGCTCCCAAAAAAGCGAGTTGACAAATGGAGCTCAGGGGCACTGCAATTCACAAACCTGCAGAGTTATAAATGATAACTCTTGTCCACAAATATATTGAGGGAAGGCAACGAAGAGGATTTGAAAGCAAGGCAGAATTGCAGGAAACAGATTTCAGGAGGTAGATGCGACTCGCCTTTAAAGCACATGAAAAGCGGCAAAACGACGACAATGATGCCCTTGGCCAAAAAGGGCGTATGCGTTTTTTCCTGAATATATTCAGGAAAAAACGCATACGCCCTTTTTGGCCAACCAAGCAAGCTGGAAAGGCAAATCAGCACTACAAAGAAGTCTCGCTTGCCATCGGTCAAAAGGGCCATGCTGAAAAAAGTGTAAAAACCAGAAATGCAGGACAGGCCAGGGAGACGTGGGAGCCTTGCTACGCTGATGGGCGGGATGTAAATTGCCAACAGCCACTCTGGAGAAGTGTACGGTGTGTCCTGAAACATGTAATAAACACAGCTTAGAGAGCATAGGGCACTTCCACTCATGGGCGTATACATTGGGAAAACTGAAAATCCACAAGACACAGGCACCCCGAAGTGTAGGGCTGCTCTGTTTACAAGAACCTCCACTTCGGTACACCTTAAATAGCCCAGGATAGAGAAAAATGGATAAAGAAGTTGTGGTACTTATGCACAATGGAATATCACTCAGCCATGTAATCAATGTCATAAGGCGAGTAGCAGCCAGTATGATGAGTGGATTGAGGTACGATGACTCTAAGTGAAATAAGTCACACAGAAAAAGACACTTATCCTAAGATATCACTTATAGAGGGAATGTCAAAATCGCTACCCTTGAACTGAATTACAAGACAGAACAGAGTCACACGTTTAGAAAACACACTATGGCTGCTTAACGGGAAATGTCAGGTGGGGTGATGCATAAAAGAAGGGTTTGAAATTACCTCAGATACCGTTCCATATACCAAATATGTAATGGACGAGACCTATTCCCTGCTCAGTGAAATGGACTCAACACCCCCTATTCACCGCAAAAGAATATATCTGACCAGTAAGAATCTTTAAACCTATGTATTGATATCTCTCTGGAAGTGAATCAAGAGGGTGTAAAGCGGCATAAACACAGCAGTGAAAAGCAGCTAAACCCCATTATAAAAATAAATTACTTTAAAAAAACCCATAAAACAAAGACAGTGAAAGAGAGAGAAATTCTTACAAAATCCATTCAGGGGCTCTGATGCAACCTGGATTGACCATATCTAGACCCACAGCTGGATGAGACCTAAGGCTGGATACTCTTGGGGCTGAGAGGATTGGTGAGGTTGGGTGAGCAAACGCAGACCCTTTAAAGTAATACTGCGTGGTACCCATCCCACGGGTCCCAAATCTCCAGGTTCAAGGGCATCTTCCTACATCGAAAACATGCCTGGGAAACCCAGAAGATGGTACACCGTGTGATCGGGAAACGTTTCTAAAACGAACCTCATTTCTCCTCTCCTTGTGCTCGGGTTCGCCATTCCAGCCGCTTTACTAACAATCTCCCTACGTGGAGAATCAGCACCGTTAACCTCCTGTTTCGTACAGGTTTCAATTTGTCCTGAGGATGAACGGGAAGAGGGGGAACCAATGAGAGACTAGCTCTAGGTGTTGGGACAGGCACAGGTCACTCTATTTTTCCATCAGGAAGAAGAATGAACCACAGGCTCAGCCTGCCCCCCCGGAACCAGTATAGGGTCTGAAGCAATCCTGCGCTTTTGCGGCCAGCTCCCAAAAAAGCGAGTTGACAAATGGAGCTCAGGGGCACTGCAATTCACAAACCTGCAGAGTTATAAATGATAACTCTCGTCCACAAATATATTGAGGGAAGGCAACGAAGAGGATTTGAAAGCAAGGCAGAATTGCAGGAAACAGATTTCAGGAGGTAGATGCGACTCGCCTTTAAAGCACATGAAAAGCGGCAAAACGACGACAATGATGCCCTTGGCCAAAAAGGGCGTATGCGTTTTTTCCTGAATATATTCAGGAAAAAACGCATACGCCCTTTTTGGCCAACCAAGCAAGCTGGAAAGGCAAATCAGCACTACAAAGAAGTCTCGCTTGCCATCGGTCAAAAGGGCCATGCTGAAAAAAGTGTAAAACCCAGAAATGCAGGACAGGCCAGGGAGACGTGGGAGCCTTGCTACGCTGATGGGCGGGATGTAAATTGCCAACAGCCACTCTGGAGAAGTGTACGGTGTGTCCTGAAACATGTAATAAACACAGCTTAGAGAGCATAGGGCACTTCCACTCATGGGCGTATACATTGGGAAAACTGAAAATCCACAAGACACAGGCACCTCAAAGTGTACGGCTGCTCTGTTTACAAGAACCTCCACTTCGGTACACCTTAAATAGCCCAGGATAGAGAAAAATGGATAAAGAAGTTGTGGTACTTATGCACAATGGAATATCACTCAGCCATGAAATCAATGTCATAAGGCTAGTAGCAGCATGATGAGTGGATTTAGGTACGATGACTCTAAGTGAAATAAGTCACACAGAAAAAGACAGTTATCCTACGATATCACTTATAGAGGGAATGTCAAAATCGCTACCCTTGAACTGAATTACAAGACAGAACAGAGTCACACGTTTAGAAAACACACTATGGCTGCTTAACGGGAAAGGTCAGGTGGGGTGATGCATAAAACAAGGGTTTGAAATTAGCTCAGATACCGTTCCATAAGCCAAATATGTAATGGACAAGACCTACTCCCTGCTCAGTGAAATGGACTCAACACCCTCTATTCACCGCACAAGAATATATCTGACTAGTAAGAATCTTAAAACCTATGTATTGATATCTCTCTGGAAGTGAATCAAGAGGGTGTAAAGCGGCATAAATACAGCAGTGAAAAGCAGCTAAACCCCATTACCAAAATAAATTACTTAAAAAAACCCCATAAAACAAAGACAGTGAAAGAGAGAGAAATTCTTACAAAATCCATTCAGGGGCTCTGATGCAACCTGGATTGACCATATGTACACCCACAGCTGGATGAGACCTAAGGATGGACACTCTTGGGGCTGAGAGGATTGGTGAGGTTGGGTGAGCAAACGCAGACCCTTTAAAGTAATACTGCGTGGTACCCATCCCATGGGTCCCAAATCTCCAGGTTCAAGGGCATCTTCCCACATCGAAAACATGCCTGGGAAACCCAGAAGATGGTACACCGCGTGATCGGGAAAGGTTTCTAAAACGCACCTCATTTCTCCTCTCCTTGTGCTCGGGTTCGCCATTCCAGCCGCTTTACTAACAATCTCCCTACGTGGAGAATCAGCACCGTTAACCTCCTGTTTCGTACAGGTTGCAATTTGTCCTGAGGATGAACGGGAAGAGGGGGAACCAATGAGAGACTAGCTCTAGGTGTTGGGACAGGCACAGGTCACTCTATTTTTCCGTCAGGAAGAAGAATGAACCACAGGCTCAGCCTGCACCCCCGGAACCAGAATAGGGTCTGAAGCAATCCTGCGCTTTTGCGGCCAGCTCCCAAAAAAGCGAGTTGACAAATGGAGCTCAGGGGCACTGCAATTCACAAACCTGCAGAGTTATAAATGATAACTCTCGTCCACAAATATATTGAGGGAAGGCAACGAAGAGGATTTGAAAGCAAGGCAGAATTGCAGGAAACAGATTTCAGGAGGTAGATGCGACTCGCCTTTAAAGCACATGAAAAGCGGCAAAACGTCGACAATGATGCCCTTGGCCAAAAAGGGCGTATGCGTTTTTTCCTGAATATATTCAGGAAAAAACGCATACGCCCTTTTTGGCCAACCAAGCAAGCCGGAAAGGCAAATCAGCACTACAAAGAAGTCTCGCTTGCCATCGGTCAAAAGGGCCATGCTGAAAAAAGTGTAAAAACCAGAAATGCAGGACAGGCCAGGGAGACGTGGGAGCCTTGCTACGCTGATGGGCGGGATGTTAATTGCCAACAGCCACTCTGGAGAAGTGTACGGTGTGTCCTGAAACATGTAATAAACACAGCTTAGAGAGCATAGGGCACTTCCACTCATGGGCGTATACATTGGGAAAACTGAAAATCCACAAGACACAGGCACCCCGAAGTGTAGGGCTGCTCTGTTTACAAGAACCTCCACTTCGGTACACCTTAAATAGCCCAGGATAGAGAAAAATGGATAAAGAAGTTGTGGTACTTATGCACAATGGAATATCACTCAGCAATGAAATCAATGTCATAAGGCTAGTAGCAGCCAGTACGATGAGTGGATTTAGGTACGATGACTCTAAGTGAAATAAGTCACACAGAAAAAGACACTTATCCTAAGATATCACTTATAGAGGGAATGTCAAAATCGCTACCCTACCCTTGAACTGAATTACAAGACAGAACAGAGTCACACGTTTAGAAAACAAACTATGGTTGCTTAACGGGAAAGGTCAGGTGGGGTGTTGCATAAAACAAGGTTTTGAAATTAGCTCAGATACCGTTCCATATACCAAATATGTAATGGACGAGACCTATTCCCTGCTTAGTGAAATGGACTCAACACCCCCTATTCACCGCAAAAGAATATATCTGACCAGTAAGAATCTTTAAACCTATGTATTGATATCTCTCTGGAAGTGAATCAAGAGGGTGTAAAGCGGCATAAACACAGCAGTGAAAAGCAGCTAAACTCCATTATAAAAATAAATTACTTTAAAAAAACCCATAAAACAAAGACAGTGAAAGAGTGAGAAATTCTTACAAAATCCATTCAGGGGCTCTGATGCAACCTGGATTGACCATATCTAGACCCACAGCTGGATGAGACATAAGGCTGGATACTCTTGGGGCTGAGAGGATTGGTGTGGTTGGGTGAGCAAACGCAGACCCTTTAAAGTAATACTGCGTGGTACCCATCCCACGGGTCCCAAATCTCCAGGTTCAAGGGCATCTTCCTACATCGAAAACATGCCTGGGAAACCCAGAAGATGGTACACCGTGTGATCGGGAAACGTTTCTAAAACGCACCTCATTTCTCCTCTCCTTGTGCTCGGGTTCGCCATTCCAGCCGCTTTACTAACAATCTCCCTACGTGGAGAATCAGCACCGTTAACCTCCTGTTTCGTACAGGTTGCAATTTGTCCTGAGGATGAACGGGAAGAGGGGGAACCAATGAGAGACTAGCTCTAGGTGTTGGGACAGGCACAGGTCACTCTATTTTTCCGTCAGGAAGAAGAATGAACCACAGGCTCAGCCTGCACCCCCGGAACCAGAATAGGGTCTGAAGCAATCCTGCGCTTTTGCGGCCAGCTCCCAAAAAAGCGAGTTGACAAATGGAGCTCAGGGGCACTGCAATTCACAAACCTGCAGAGTTATAAATGATAACTCTCGTCCACAAATATATTGAGGGAAGGCAACGAAGAGGATTTGAAAGCAAGGCAGAATTGCAGGAAACAGATTTCAGGAGGTAGATGCGACTCGCCTTTAAAGCACATGAAAAGCGGCAAAACGTCGACAATGATGCCCTTGGCCAAAAAGGGCGTATGCGTTTTTTCCTGAATATATTCAGGAAAAAACGCATACGCCCTTTTTGGCCAACCAAGCAAGCCGGAAAGGCAAATCAGCACTACAAAGAAGTCTCGCTTGCCATCGGTCAAAAGGGCCATGCTGAAAAAAGTGTAAAAACCAGAAATGCAGGACAGACCATGGAGACATGGGAGCCTTGCTATGCTGATGGGCGGGATGTAAATTGCCAACAGCCACTCTGGAGACGTGTACGGTGTGTCCTGAAACATGTAATAAACACAGCTTAGAGAGCATAGGGCACTTCCACTCATGGGCGTATACATTGGGAAAACTGAAAATCCACAAGACACAGGCACCTCAAAGTGTAGGGCTGCTCTGTTTACAAGAACCTCCACTTTGGTACACCTTAAATAGCCCAGGATAGAGAAAAATGGATAAAGAAGTTGTGGTACTTATGCACAATGGAATATCACTCAGCCATGAAATCAATGTCATAAGGCGAGTAGCAGCCAGTACATTGAATGGATTTAGGTACGATGACTCTAAGTGAAATAAGTCACACAGAAAAAGACACTTATCCTACGATATCACTTATAGAGGGAATGTCAAAATCGCTACCCTTGAACTGAATTACAAGACAGAACAGAGTCACACGTTTAGAAAACACACTATGGCTGCTTAACGGGAAAGGTCAGGTGGGGTGATGCATAAAACAAGGGTTTGAAATTAGCTCAGATACCGTTCCATAAGCCAAATATGTAATGGACAAGACGTACACCCTGCTCAGTGAAATGGACTCAACACCACCTATTCACCTCACAAGAATATATCTGACTAGTAAGAATCTTAAAACCTATGTATTGCTATCTCTCTGGAAGTGAATCAAGAGGGTGTAAAGCTGCATAAACACAGCAGTGAAAAGCAGCTAATCCCCATTATCAAAATAAATTACTTAAAAAAACCCATAAAACAAAGACAGTGAAAGAGAGAGAAATTCTTACAAAATCCATTCAGGGGCTCTGATGCAACCTGGATTGACCATATCTAGACCCACAGCTGGATGAGACATAAGGCTGGACACTCTTGGGGCTGAGAGGATTGGTGAGGTTGGGTGAGCAAACGCAGACCCTTTAAAGTAATACTGCGAGGTATCCATCCCATGGGTCCCAAATCTCCAGGTTCAAGGGCATCTGCCCACATCGAAAATATGCCTGGGAAACCCAGAAGATGGTACACCGTGTGATCGGGAAAGGTTTCTAAAACGCACCTCATTTCTCCTCTCCTTGTGCTCGGGTTCGCCATTCCAGCCGCTTTACTAACAATCTCCCTACGTGGAGAATCAGCACCGTTAACCTCCTGTTTCGTACAGGTTGCAATTTGTCCTGAGGATGAACGGGAAGAGGGGGAACCAATGAGAGACTAGCTCTAGGTGTTGGGACAGGCACAGGTCACTCTATTTTTCCATCAGGAAGAAGAATGAACCACAGGCTCAGCCTGCCCCCCCGGAACCAGAATAGGGTCTGAAGCAATCCTGCGCTTTTGCGGCCAGCTCCCAAAAAAGCGAGTTGACAAATGGAGCTCAGGGGCACTGCAATTCACAAACCTGCAGAGTTATAAATGATAACTCTTGTCCACAAATATATTGAGGGAAGGCAACGAAGAGGATTTGAAAGCAAGGCAGAATTGCAGGAAACAGATTTCAGGAGGTAGATGCGACTCGCCTTTAAAGCACATGAAAAGCGGCAAAACGACGACAATGATGCCCTTGGCCAAAAAGGGCGTATGCGATTTTTCCTGAATATATTCAGGAAAAAACGCATACGCCCTTTTTGGCCAACCAAGCAAGCTGGAAAGGCAAATCAGCACTACAAAGAAGTCTCGCTTGCCATCGGTCAAAAGGGCCATGCTGAAAAAAGTGTAAAAACCAGAAATGCAGGACAGGCCAGGGAGACGTGGGAGCCTTGCTACGCTGATGGGCGGGATGTAAATTGCCAACAGCCACTCTGGAGAAGTGTACGCTGTGTCCTGAAACATGTAATAAACACAGCTTAGAGAGCATAGGGCACTTCCACTCATGGGCGTATACATTGGGAAAACTGAAAATCCACAAGACACAGGCACCTCAAAGTGTAGGGCTGCTCTGTTTACAAGAACCTCCACTTTGGTACACCTTAAATAGCCCAGGATAGAGAAAAATGGATAAAGAAGTTGTGGTACTTATGCACAATGGAATATCACTCAGCCATGAAATCAATGTCATAAGGCGAGTAGCAGCCAGTACATTGAATGGATTTAGGTACGATGACTCTAAGTGAAATAAGTCACACAGAAAAAGACACTTATCCTAAGATATCACTTATAGAGGGAATGATAAAATAGCTACCCTTGAACTGAATTACAAGACAGAACAGAGTCACACGTTTAGAAAACACACTATGGCTGCTTAACGGGAAAGGTCCGGTGGGGTGATGCATAAAACAAGGGTTTGAAATTAGCTCAGATACCGTTCCATAAGCCAAATATGTAATGGACAAGACGTACACCCTGCTCAGTGAAATGGACTCAACACCACCTATTCACCGCACAAGAATATATCTGACTAGTAAGAATCTTAAAACCTATGTATTGCTATCTCTCTGGAAGTGAATCAAGAGGGTGTAAAGCGGCATAAACACAGCAGTGAAAAGCAGCTAAGCCCCATTATCAAAATAAATTACTTGAAAAAAACCCATAAAACAAAGACAGTGAAAGAGAGAGAAATTCATACAAAATCCATTCAGGGGCTCTGATGCAACCTGGATTGACCATATCTAGACCCACAGCTGGATGAGACCTAAGGCTGGACACTCTTGGGGCTGAGAGGATTGGTGAGGTTGGGTGAGCAAACGCAGACCCTTTAAAGTAATACTGCGTGGTACCCATCCCATGGGTCCCAAATCTCCATGTTCAAGGGCATCTTCCCACATCGAAAACATGCCTGGGAAACCCAGAAGATGGTACACCGCGTGATCGGGAAAGGTTTCTAAAACGCACCTCATTTCTCCTCTCCTTGTGCTCGGGTTCGCCATTCCAGCCGCTTTACTAACAATCTCCCTACGTGGAGAATCAGCACCGTTAACCTCCTGTTTCGTACAGGTTGCAATTTGTCCTGAGGATGAACGGGAAGAGGGGGAACCAATGAGAGACTAGCTCTAGGTGTTGGGACAGGCACAGGTCACTCTATTTTTCCGTCAGGAAGAAGAATGAACCACAGGCTCAGCCTGCACCCCCGGAACCAGAATAGGGTCTGAAGCAATCCTGCGCTTTTGCGGCCAGCTCCCAAAAAAGCGAGTTGACAAATGGAGCTCAGGGGCACTGCAATTCACAAACCTGCAGAGTTATAAATGATAACTCTCGTCCACAAATATATTGAGGGAAGGCAACGAAGAGGATTTGAAAGCAAGGCAGAATTGCAGGAAACAGATTTCAGGAGGTAGATGCGACTCGCCTTTAAAGCACATGAAAAGCGGCAAAACGTCGACAATGATGCCCTTGGCCAAAAACGGCGTAGGCGATTTTTCCTGAATATATTCAGGAAAAAACGCATACGCCCTTTTTGGCCAACCAAGCAAGCCGGAAAGGCCAATCAGCACTACAAAGAAGTCTCGCTTGCCATCGGTCAAAAGGGCCATGCTGAAAAAAGTGTAAAAACCAGAAATGCAGGACAGGCCAGGGAGACGTGGGAGCCTTGCTACGCTGATGGGCGGGATGTTAATTGCCAACAGCCACTCTGGAGAAGTGTACGGTGTGTCCTGAAACATGTAATAAACACAGCTTAGAGAGCATAGGGCACTTCCACTCATGGGCGTATACATTGGGAAAACTGAAAATCCACAAGACACAGGCACCCCGAAGTGTAGGGCTGCTCTGTTTACAAGAACCTCCACTTCGGTACACCTTAAATAGCCCAGGATAGAGAAAAATGGATAAAGAAGTTGTGGTACTTATGCACAATGGAATATCACTCAGCCATGAAATCAATGTCATAAGGCTAGTAGCAGCCAGTACGATGAGTGGATTGAGGTACGATGACTCTAAGTGAAATAAGTCACACAGAAAAAGACACTTATCCTAAGATATCACTTATAGAGGGAATGTCAAAATCGCTACCCTTGAACTGAATTACAAGACAGAACAGAGTCACACGTTTAGAAAACAAACTATGGTTGCTTAACGGGAAAGGTCAGGTGGGGTGATGCATAAAACAAGGTTTTGAAATTAGCTCAGATACCGTTCCATATACCAAATATGTAATGGACGAGACCTATTCCCTGCTCAGTGAAATGGACTCAACACCCCCTATTCACCGCAAAAGAATATATCTGACCAGTAAGAATCTTTAAACCTATGTATTGATATCTCTCTGGAAGTGAATCAAGAGGGTGTAAAGCGGCATAAACACAGCAGTGAAAAGCAGCTAAACCCCATTATAAAAATAAATTACTTTAAAAAAACCCATAAAACAAAGACAGTGAAAGAGAGAGAAATTCTTACAAAATCCATTCAGGGGCTCTGATGCAACCTGGATTGACCATATCTAGACCCACAGCTGGATGAGACATAAGGCTGGATACTCTTGGGGCTGAGAGGATTGGTGTGGTTGGGTGAGCAAACGCAGACCCTTTAAAGTAATACTGCGTGGTACCCATCCCACGGGTCCCAAATCTCCAGGTTCAAGGGCATCTTCCTACATCGAAAACATGCCTGGGAAACCCAGAAGATGGTACACCGTGTGATCGGGAAACGTTTCTAAAACGCACCTCATTTCTCCTCTCCTTGTGCTCGGGTTCGCCATTCCAGCCGCTTTACTAACAATCTCCCTACGTGGAGAATCAGCACCGTTAACCTCCTGTTTCGTACAGGTTGCAATTTGTCCTGAGGATGAACGGGAAGAGGGGGAACCAATGAGAGACTAGCTCTAGGTGTTGGGACAGGCACAGGTCACTCTATTTTTCCATCAGGAAGAAGAATGAACCACAGGCTCAGCCTGCCCCCCCGGAACCAGAATAGGGTCTGAAGCAATCCTGCGCTTTTGCGGCCAGCTCCCAAAAAAGCGAGTTGACAAATGGAGCTCAGGGGCACTGCAATTCACAAACCTGCAGAGTTATAAATGATAACTCTTGTCCACAAATATATTGAGGGAAGGCAACGAAGAGGATTTGAAAGCAAGGCAGAATTGCAGGAAACAGATTTCAGGAGGTAGATGCGACTCGCCTTTAAAGCACATGAAAAGCGGCAAAACGACGACAATGATGCCCTTGGCCAAAAAGGGCGTATGCGATTTTTCCTGAATATATTCAGGAAAAAACGCATACGCCCTTTTTGGCCAACCAAGCAAGCTGGAAAGGCAAATCAGCACTACAAAGAAGTCTCGCTTGCCATCGGTCAAAAGGGCCATGCTGAAAAAAGTGTAAAAACCAGAAATGCAGGACAGGCCAGGGAGACGTGGGAGCCTTGCTACGCTGATGGGCGGGATGTAAATTGCCAACAGCCACTCTGGAGAAGTGTACGCTGTGTCCTGAAACATGTAATAAACACAGCTTAGAGAGCATAGGGCACTTCCACTCATGGGCGTATACATTGGGAAAACTGAAAATCCACAAGACACAGGCACCTCAAAGTGTAGGGCTGCTCTGTTTACAAGAACCTCCACTTTGGTACACCTTAAATAGCCCAGGATAGAGAAAAATGGATAAAGAAGTTGTGGTACTTATGCACAATGGAATATCACTCAGCCATGAAATCAATGTCATAAGGCGAGTAGCAGCCAGTACATTGAATGGATTTAGGTACGATGACTCTAAGTGAAATAAGTCACACAGAAAAAGACACTTATCCTACGATATCACTTATAGAGGGAATGTCAAAATCGCTACCCTTGAACTGAATTACAAGACAGAACACAGTCACACGTTTAGAAAACACACTATGGCTGCTTAACGGGAAAGGTCAGGTGGGGTGATGCATAAAACAAGGGTTTGAAATTAGCTCAGATACCGTTCCATAAGCCAAATATGTAATGGACAAGACGTACACCCTGCTCAGTGAAATGGACTCAACACCACCTATTCACCTCACAAGAATATATCTGACTAGTAAGAATCTTAAAACCTATGTATTGCTATCTCTCTGGAAGTGAATCAAGAGGGTGTAAAGCGGCATAAACACAGCAGTGAAAAGCAGCTAATCCCCATTATCAAAATAAATTACTTAAAAAAAACCCATAAAACAAAGACAGTGAAAGAGAGAGAAATTCTTACAAAATCCATTCAGGGGCTCTGATGCAACCTGGATTGACCATATCTAGACCCACAGCTGGATGAGACATAAGGCTGGACACTCTTGGGGCTGAGAGGATTGGTGAGGTTGGGTGAGCAAACGCAGACCCTTTAAAGTAATACTGCGTGGTATCCATCCCATGGGTCCCAAATCTCCAGGTTCAAGGGCATCTGCCCACATCGAAAACATGCCTGGGAAACCCAGAAGATGGTACACCGTGTGATCGGGAAAGGTTTCTAAAACGCACCTCATTTCTCCTCTCCTTGTGCTCGGGTTCGCCATTCCAGCCGCTTTACTAACAATCTCCCTACGTGGAGAATCAGCACCGTTAACCTCCTGTTTCGTACAGGTTGCAATTTGTCCTGAGGATGAACGGGAAGAGGGGGAACCAATGAGAGACTAGCTCTAGGTGTTGGGACAGGCACAGGTCACTCTATTTTTCCGTCAGGAAGAAGAATGAACCACAGGCTCAGCCTGCACCCCCGGAACCAGAATAGGGTCTGAAGCAATCCTGCGCTTTTGCGGCCAGCTCCCAAAAAAGCGAGTTGACAAATGGAGCTCAGGGGCACTGCAATTCACAAACCTGCAGAGTTATAAATGATAACTCTCGTCCACAAATATATTGAGGGAAGGCAACGAAGAGGATTTGAAAGCAAGGCAGAATTGCAGGAAACAGATTTCAGGAGGTAGATGCGACTCGCCTTTAAAGCACATGAAAAGCGGCAAAACGTCGACAATGATGCCCTTGGCCAAAAAGGGCGTATGCGTTTTTTCCTGAATATATTCAGGAAAAAACGCATACGCCCTTTTTGGCCAACCAAGCAAGCCGGAAAGGCCAATCAGCACTACAAAGAAGTCTCGCTTGCCATCGGTCAAAAGGGCCATGCTGAAAAAAGTGTAAAAACCAGAAATGCAGGACAGGCCAGGGAGACGTGGGAGCCTTGCTACGCTGATGGGCGGGATGTTAATTGCCAACAGCCACTCTGGAGAAGTGTACGGTGTGTCCTGAAACATGTAATAAACACAGCTTAGAGAGCATAGGGCACTTCCACTCATGGGCGTATACATTGGGAAAACTGAAAATCCACAAGACACAGGCACCCCGAAGTGTAGGGCTGCTCTGTTTACAAGAACCTCCACTTCGGTACACCTTAAATAGCCCAGGATAGAGAAAAATGGATAAAGAAGTTGTGGTACTTATGCACAATGGAATATCACTCAGCCATGAAATCAATGTCATAAGGCGAGTAGCAGCCAGTATGATGAGTGGATTGAGGTACGATGACTCTAAGTGAAATAAGTCACACAGAAAAAGACACTTATCCTAAGATATCACTTATAGAGGGAATGATAAAATAGCTACCCTTGAACTGAATTACAAGACAGAACAGAGTCACACGTTTAGAAAACACACTATGGCTGCTTAACGGGAAAGGTCCGGTGGGGTGATGCATAAAACAAGGGTTTGAAATTAGCTCAGATACCGTTCCATAAGCCAAATATGTAATGGACAAGACGTACACCCTGCTCAGTGAAATGGACTCAACACCACCTATTCACCGCACAAGAATATATCTGACTAGTAAGAATCTTAAAACCTATGTATTGCTATCTCTCTGGAAGTGAATCAAGAGGGTGTAAAGCGGCATAAACACAGCAGTGAAAAGCAGCTAAGCCCCATTATCAAAATAAATTACTTGAAAAAAACCCATAAAACAAAGACAGTGAAAGAGAGAGAAATTCATACAAAATCCATTCAGGGGCTCTGATGCAACCTGGATTGACCATATCTAGACCCACAGCTGGATGAGACCTAAGGCTGGACACTCTTGGGGCTGAGAGGATTGGTGAGGTTGGGTGAGCAAACGCAGACCCTTTAAAGTAATACTGCGTGGTACCCATCCCATGGGTCCCAAATCTCCAGGTTCAAGGGCATCTTCCCACATCGAAAACATGCCTGGGAAACCCAGAAGATGGTACACCGCGTGATCGGGAAAGGTTTCTAAAACGCACCTCATTTCTCCTCTCCTTGTGCTCGGGTTCGCCATTCCAGCCGCTTTACTAACAATCTCCCTACGTGGAGAATCAGCACCGTTAACCTCCTGTTTCGTACAGGTTGCAATTTGTCCTGAGGATGAACGGGAAGAGGGGGAACCAATGAGAGACTAGCTCTAGGTGTTGGGACAGGCACAGGTCACTCTATTTTTCCGTCAGGAAGAAGAATGAACCACAGGCTCAGCCTGCACCCCCGGAACCAGAATAGGGTCTGAAGCAATCCTGCGCTTTTGCGGCCAGCTCCCAAAAAAGCGAGTTGACAAATGGAGCTCAGGGGCACTGCAATTCACAAACCTGCAGAGTTATAAATGATAACTCTCGTCCACAAATATATTGAGGGAAGGCAACGAAGAGGATTTGAAAGCAAGGCAGAATTGCAGGAAACAGATTTCAGGAGGTAGATGCGACTCGCCTTTAAAGCACATGAAAAGCGGCAAAACGTCGACAATGATGCCCTTGGCCAAAAACGGCGTAGGCGATTTTTCCTGAATATATTCAGGAAAAAACGCATACGCCCTTTTTGGCCAACCAAGCAAGCCGGAAAGGCCAATCAGCACTACAAAGAAGTCTCGCTTGCCATCGGTCAAAAGGGCCATGCTGAAAAAAGTGTAAAAACCAGAAATGCAGGACAGGCCAGGGAGACGTGGGAGCCTTGCTACGCTGATGGGCGGGATGTTAATTGCCAACAGCCACTCTGGAGAAGTGTACGGTGTGTCCTGAAACATGTAATAAACACAGCTTAGAGAGCATAGGGCACTTCCACTCATGGGCGTATACATTGGGAAAACTGAAAATCCACAAGACACAGGCACCCCGAAGTGTAGGGCTGCTCTGTTTACAAGAACCTCCACTTCGGTACACCTTAAATAGCCCAGGATAGAGAAAAATGGATAAAGAAGTTGTGGTACTTATGCACAATGGAATATCACTCAGCCATGAAATCAATGTCATAAGGCTAGTAGCAGCCAGTACGATGAGTGGATTGAGGTACGATGACTCTAAGTGAAATAAGTCACACAGAAAAAGACACTTATCCTAAGATATCACTTATAGAGGGAATGTCAAAATCGCTACCCTTGAACTGAATTACAAGACAGAACAGAGTCACACGTTTAGAAAACAAACTATGGTTGCTTAACGGGAAAGGTCAGGTGGGGTGATGCATAAAACAAGGTTTTGAAATTAGCTCAGATACCGTTCCATATACCAAATATGTAATGGACGAGACCTATTCCCTGCTCAGTGAAATGGACTCAACACCCCCTATTCACCGCAAAAGAATATATCTGACCAGTAAGAATCTTTAAACCTATGTATTGATATCTCTCTGGAAGTGAATCAAGAGGGTGTAAAGCGGCATAAACACAGCAGTGAAAAGCAGCTAAACCCCATTATAAAAATAAATTACTTTAAAAAAACCCATAAAACAAAGACAGTGAAAGAGAGAGAAATTCTTACAAAATCCATTCAGGGGCTCTGATGCAACCTGGATTGACCATATCTAGACCCACAGCTGGATGAGACATAAGGCTGGATACTCTTGGGGCTGAGAGGATTGGTGTGGTTGGGTGAGCAAACGCAGACCCTTTAAAGTAATACTGCGTGGTACCCATCCCACGGGTCCCAAATCTCCAGGTTCAAGGGCATCTTCCTACATCGAAAACATGCCTGGGAAACCCAGAAGATGGTACACCGTGTGATCGGGAAACGTTTCTAAAACGCACCTCATTTCTCCTCTCCTTGTGCTCGGGTTCGCCATTCCAGCCGCTTTACTAACAATCTCCCTACGTGGAGAATCAGCACCGTTAACCTCCTGTTTCGTACAGGTTGCAATTTGTCCTGAGGATGAACGGGAAGAGGGGGAACCAATGAGAGACTAGCTCTAGGTGTTGGGACAGGCACAGGTCACTCTATTTTTCCATCAGGAAGAAGAATGAACCACAGGCTCAGCCTGCCCCCCCGGAACCAGAATAGGGTCTGAAGCAATCCTGCGCTTTTGCGGCCAGCTCCCAAAAAAGCGAGTTGACAAATGGAGCTCAGGGGCACTGCAATTCACAAACCTGCAGAGTTATAAATGATAACTCTTGTCCACAAATATATTGAGGGAAGGCAACGAAGAGGATTTGAAAGCAAGGCAGAATTGCAGGAAACAGATTTCAGGAGGTAGATGCGACTCGCCTTTAAAGCACATGAAAAGCGGCAAAACGACGACAATGATGCCCTTGGCCAAAAAGGGCGTAGGCGTTTTTTCCTGAATATATTCAGGAAAAAACGCCTACGCCCTTTTTGGCCAACCAAGCAAGCTGGAAAGGCAAATCAGCACTACAAACAAGTCTCGCTTGCCATCGGTCAAAAGGGCCATGCTGAAAAAAGTGTAAAAACCAGAAATGCAGGACAGGCCAGGGAGACGTGGGAGCCTTGCTACGCTGATGGGCGGGATGTAAATTGCCAACAGCCACTCTGGAGAAGTGTACGGTGTGTCCTGAAACATGTAATAAACACAGCTTAGAGAGCATAGGGCAGTTCCACTCATGGGCGTATACATTGGGAAAACTGAAAATCCACAAGACAAAGGCACCCCGAAGTGTAGGGCTGCTCTGTTTACAAGAACCTCCACTTCGGTACACCTTAAATAGCCCAGGATAGAGAAAAATGGATAAAGAAGTTGTGGTACTTATGCACAATGGAATATCACTCAGCCATGAAATCAATGTCATAAGGCGAGTAGCAGCCAGTATGATGAGTGGATTGAGGTACGATGACTCTAAGTGAAATAAGTCACACAGAAAAAGACACTTATCCTAAGATATCACTTATAGAGGGAATGATAAAATAGCTACCCTTGAACTGAATTACAAGACAGAACAGAGTCACACGTTTAGAAAACACACTATGGCTGCTTAACGGGAAAGGTCCGGTGGGGTGATGCATAAAACAAGGGTTTGAAATTAGCTCAGATACCGTTCCATAAGCCAAATATGTAATGGACAAGACGTACACCCTGCTCAGTGAAATGGACTCAACACCACCTATTCACCGCACAAGAATATATCTGACTAGTAAGAATCTTAAAACCTATGTATTGCTATCTCTCTGGAAGTGAATCAAGAGGGTGTAAAGCGGCATAAACACAGCAGTGAAAAGCAGCTAAGCCCCATTATCAAAATAAATTACTTGAAAAAAACCCATAAAACAAAGACAGTGAAAGAGAGAGAAATTCATACAAAATCCATTCAGGGGCTCTGATGCAACCTGGATTGACCATATCTAGACCCACAGCTGGATGAGACCTAAGGCTGGACACTCTTGGGGCTGAGAGGATTGGTGAGGTTGGGTGAGCAAACGCAGACCCTTTAAAGTAATACTGCGTGGTACCCATCCCATGGGTCCCAAATCTCCAGGTTCAAGGGCATCTTCCCACATCGAAAACATGCCTGGGAAACCCAGAAGATGGTACACCGCGTGATCGGGAAAGGTTTCTAAAACGCACCTCATTTCTCCTCTCCTTGTGCTCGGGTTCGCCATTCCAGCCGCTTTACTAACAATCTCCCTACGTGGAGAATCAGCACCGTTAACCTCCTGTTTCGTACAGGTTGCAATTTGTCCTGAGGATGAACGGGAAGAGGGGGAACCAATGAGAGACTAGCTCTAGGTGTTGGGACAGGCACAGGTCACTCTATTTTTCCGTCAGGAAGAAGAATGAACCACAGGCTCAGCCTGCACCCCCGGAACCAGAATAGGGTCTGAAGCAATCCTGCGCTTTTGCGGCCAGCTCCCAAAAAAGCGAGTTGACAAATGGAGCTCAGGGGCACTGCAATTCACAAACCTGCAGAGTTATAAATGATAACTCTCGTCCACAAATATATTGAGGGAAGGCAACGAAGAGGATTTGAAAGCAAGGCAGAATTGCAGGAAACAGATTTCAGGAGGTAGATGCGACTCGCCTTTAAAGCACATGAAAAGCGGCAAAACGTCGACAATGATGCCCTTGGCCAAAAACGGCGTAGGCGATTTTTCCTGAATATATTCAGGAAAAAACGCATACGCCCTTTTTGGCCAACCAAGCAAGCCGGAAAGGCCAATCAGCACTACAAAGAAGTCTCGCTTGCCATCGGTCAAAAGGGCCATGCTGAAAAAAGTGTAAAAACCAGAAATGCAGGACAGGCCAGGGAGACGTGGGAGCCTTGCTACGCTGATGGGCGGGATGTTAATTGCCAACAGCCACTCTGGAGAAGTGTACGGTGTGTCCTGAAACATGTAATAAACACAGCTTAGAGAGCATAGGGCACTTCCACTCATGGGCGTATACATTGGGAAAACTGAAAATCCACAAGACACAGGCACCCCGAAGTGTAGGGCTGCTCTGTTTACAAGAACCTCCACTTCGGTACACCTTAAATAGCCCAGGATAGAGAAAAATGGATAAAGAAGTTGTGGTACTTATGCACAATGGAATATCACTCAGCCATGAAATCAATGTCATAAGGCTAGTAGCAGCCAGTACGATGAGTGGATTGAGGTACGATGACTCTAAGTGAAATAAGTCACACAGAAAAAGACACTTATCCTAAGATATCACTTATAGAGGGAATGTCAAAATCGCTACCCTTGAACTGAATTACAAGACAGAACAGAGTCACACGTTTAGAAAACAAACTATGGTTGCTTAACGGGAAAGGTCAGGTGGGGTGATGCATAAAACAAGGTTTTGAAATTAGCTCAGATACCGTTCCATATACCAAATATGTAATGGACGAGACCTATTCCCTGCTCAGTGAAATGGACTCAACACCCCCTATTCACCGCAAAAGAATATATCTGACCAGTAAGAATCTTTAAACCTATGTATTGATATCTCTCTGGAAGTGAATCAAGAGGGTGTAAAGCGGCATAAACACAGCAGTGAAAAGCAGCTAAACCCCATTATAAAAATAAATTACTTTAAAAAAACCCATAAAACAAAGACAGTGAAAGAGAGAGAAATTCTTACAAAATCCATTCAGGGGCTCTGATGCAACCTGGATTGACCATATCTAGACCCACAGCTGGATGAGACATAAGGCTGGATACTCTTGGGGCTGAGAGGATTGGTGTGGTTGGGTGAGCAAACGCAGACCCTTTAAAGTAATACTGCGTGGTACCCATCCCACGGGTCCCAAATCTCCAGGTTCAAGGGCATCTTCCTACATCGAAAACATGCCTGGGAAACCCAGAAGATGGTACACCGTGTGATCGGGAAACGTTTCTAAAACGCACCTCATTTCTCCTCTCCTTGTGCTCGGGTTCGCCATTCCAGCCGCTTTACTAACAATCTCCCTACGTGGAGAATCAGCACCGTTAACCTCCTGTTTCGTACAGGTTGCAATTTGTCCTGAGGATGAACGGGAAGAGGGGGAACCAATGAGAGACTAGCTCTAGGTGTTGGGACAGGCACAGGTCACTCTATTTTTCCATCAGGAAGAAGAATGAACCACAGGCTCAGCCTGCCCCCCCGGAACCAGAATAGGGTCTGAAGCAATCCTGCGCTTTTGCGGCCAGCTCCCAAAAAAGCGAGTTGACAAATGGAGCTCAGGGGCACTGCAATTCACAAACCTGCAGAGTTATAAATGATAACTCTTGTCCACAAATATATTGAGGGAAGGCAACGAAGAGGATTTGAAAGCAAGGCAGAATTGCAGGAAACAGATTTCAGGAGGTAGATGCGACTCGCCTTTAAAGCACATGAAAAGCGGCAAAACGACGACAATGATGCCCTTGGCCAAAAAGGGCGTAGGCGTTTTTTCCTGAATATATTCAGGAAAAAACGCCTACGCCCTTTTTGGCCAACCAAGCAAGCTGGAAAGGCAAATCAGCACTACAAACAAGTCTCGCTTGCCATCGGTCAAAAGGGCCATGCTGAAAAAAGTGTAAAAACCAGAAATGCAGGACAGGCCAGGGAGACGTGGGAGCCTTGCTACGCTGATGGGCGGGATGTAAATTGCCAACAGCCACTCTGGAGAAGTGTACGGTGTGTCCTGAAACATGTAATAAACACAGCTTAGAGAGCATAGGGCAGTTCCACTCATGGGCGTATACATTGGGAAAACTGAAAATCCACAAGACAAAGGCACCCCGAAGTGTAAGGCTGCTCTGTTTACAAGAACCTCCACTTCGGTACACCTTAAATAGCCCAGGATAGAGAAAAATGGATAAAGAAGTTGTGGTACTTATGCACAATGGAATATCACTCAGCCATGAAATCAATGTCATAAGGCGAGTAGCAGCCAGTACATTGAATGGATTTAGGTACGATGACTCTAAGTGAAATAAGTCACACAGAAAAAGACACTTATCCTACGATATCACTTATAGAGGGAATGTCAAAATCGCTACCCTTGAACTGAATTACAAGACAGAACACAGTCACACGTTTAGAAAACACACTATGGCTGCTTAATGGGAAAGGTCAGGTGGGGTGATGCATAAAACAAGGGTTTGAAATTAGCTCAGATACCGTTCCATAAGCCAAATATGTAATGGACAAGACGTACACCCTGCTCAGTGAAATGGACTCAACACCACCTATTCACCTCACAAGAATATATCTGACTAGTAAGAATCTTAAAACCTATGTATTGATATCTCTCTGGAAGTGAATCAAGAGGGTGTAAAGCGGCATAAACACAGCAGTGAAAAGCAGCTAATCCCCATTATCAAAATAAATTACTTAAAAAAAACCCATAAAACAAAGACAGTGAAAGAGAGAGAAATTCTTACAAAATCCATTCAGGGGCTCTGATGCAACCTGGATTGACCATATCTAGACCCACAGCTGGATGAGACATAAGGCTGGACACTCTTGGAGCTGAGAGGATTGGTGAGGTTGGGTGAGCAAACGCAGACCCTTTAAAGTAATACTGCGTGGTACCCATCCCATGGGTCCCAAATCTCCAGGTTCAAGGGCATCTTCCCACATCGAAAACATGCCTGGGAAACCCAGAAGATGGTACACCGCGTGATCGGGAAAGGTTTCTAAAACGCACCTCATTTCTCCTCTCCTTGTGCTCGGGTTCGGCATTCCAGCCGCTTTACTAACAATCTCCCTACGTGGAGAATCAGCACCGTTAACCTCCTGTTTCGTACAGGTTTCAATTTGTCCTGAGGATGAACGGGAAGAGGGGGAACCAATGAGAGACTAGCTCTAGGTGTTGGGACAGGCACAGGTCACTCTATTTTTCCGTCAGGAAGAAGAATGAACCACAGGCTCAGCCTGCACCCCCGGAACCAGAATAGGGTCTGAAGCAATCCTGCGCTTTTGCGGCCAGCTCCCAAAAAAGCGAGTTGACAAATGGAGCTCAGGGGCACTGCAATTCACAAACCTGCAGAGTTATAAATGATAACTCTCGTCCACAAATATATTGAGGGAAGGCAACGAAGAGGATTTGAAAGCAAGGCAGCATTGCAGGAAACAGATTTCAGGAGGTAGATGCGACTCGCCTTTAAAGCACATGAAAAGCGGCAAAACGTCGACAATGATGCCCTTGGCCAAAAAGGGCGTATGCGTTTTTTCCTGAATATATTCAGGAAAAAACGCATATGCCCTTTTTGGCCAACCAAGCAAGCCGGAAAGGCCAATCAGCACTACAAAGAAGTCTCGCTTGCCATCGGTCAAAAGGGCCATGCTGAAAAAAGTGTAAAAACCAGAAATGCAGGACAGGCCAGGGAGACGTGGGAGCCTTGCTACGCTGATGGGCGGGATGTTAATTGCCAACAGCCACTCTGGAGAAGTGTACGGTGTGTCCTGAAACATGTAATAAACACAGCTTAGAGAGCATAGGGCACTTCCACTCATGGGCGTATACATTGGGAAAACTGAAAATCCACAAGACACAGGCACCCCGAAGTGTAGGGCTGCTCTGTTTACAAGAACCTCCACTTCGGTACACCTTAAATAGCCCAGGATAGAGAAAAATGGATAAAGAAGTTGTGGTACTTATGCACAATGGAATATCACTCAGCCATGTAATCAATGTCATAAGGCGAGTAGCAGCCAGTATGATGAGTGGATTGAGGTACGATGACTCTAAGTAAAATAAGTCACACAGAAAAAGACACTTATCCTAAGATATCACTTATAGAGGGAATGATAAAATAGCTACCCTTGAACTGAATTACAAGACAGAACAGAGTCACACGTTTAGAAAACACACTATGGCTGCTTAACGGGAAAGGTCCGGTGGGGTGATGCATAAAACAAGGGTTTGAAATTAGCTCAGATACCGTTCCATAAGCCAAATATGTAATGGACAAGACGTACACCCTGCTCAGTGAAATGGACTCAACACCACCTATTCACCGCACAAGAATATATCTGACTAGTAAGAATCTTAAAACCGATGTATTGATATCTCTCTGGAAGTGAATCAAGAGGGTGTAAAGCGGCATAAACACAGCAGTGAAAAGCAGCTAAGCCCCATTATCAAAATAAATTACTTGAAAAAAACCCATAAAACAAAGACAGTGAAAGAGAGAGAAATTCATACAAAATCCATTCAGGGGCTCTGATGCAACCTGGATTGACCATATCTAGACCCACAGCTGGATGAGACCTAAGGCTGGACACTCTTGGGGCTGAGAGGATTGGTGAGGTTGGGTGAGCAAACGCAGACCCTTTAAAGTAATACTGCGTGGTACCCATCCCATGGGTCCCAAATCTCCAGGTTCAAGGGCATCTGCCCACATCGAAAACATGCCTGGGAAACCCAGAAGATGGTACACCGTGTGATCGGGAAACGTTTCTAAAACGCACCTCATTTCTCCTCTCCTTGTGCTCGGGTTCGCCATTCCAGCCGCTTTACTAACAATCTCCCTACGTGGAGAATCAGCACCGTTAACCTCCTGTTTCGTACAGGTTTCAATTTGTCCTGAGGATGAACGGGAAGAGGGGGAACCAATGAGAGACTAGCTCTAGGTGTTGGGACAGGCACAGGTCACTCTGTTTTTCCGTCAGGAAGAAGAATGAACCACAGGCTCAGCCTGCACCCCCGGAACCAGAATAGGGTCTGAAGCAATCCTGCGCTTTTGCGGCCAGCTCCCAAAAAAGCGAGTTGACAAATGGAGCTCAGGGGCACTGCAATTCACAAACCTGCAGAGTTATAAATGATAACTCTCGTCCACAAATATATTGAGGGAAGGCAACGAAGAGGATTTGAAAGCAAGGCAGAATTGCAGGAAACAGATTTCAGGAGGTAGATGCGACTCGCCTTTAAAGCACATGAAAAGCGGCAAAACGTCGACAATGATGCCCTTGGCCAAAAAGGGCGTATGCGTTTTTTCCTGAATATATTCAGGAAAAAACGCATACGCCCTTTTTGGCCAACCAAGCAAGCCGGAAAGGCCAATCAGCACTACAAAGAAGTCTCGCTTGCCATCGGTCAAAAGGGCCATGCTGAAAAAAGTGTAAAAACCAGAAATGCAGGACAGACCATGGAGACATGGGAGCCTTGCTATGCTGATGGGCGGGATGTAAATTGCCAACAGCCACTCTGGAGACGTGTACGGTGTGTCCTGAAACATGTAATAAACACAGCTTAGAGAGCATAGGGCAGTTCCACTCATGGGCGTATACATTGGGAAAACTGAAAATCCACAAGACAAAGGCACCCCGAAGTGTAGGGCTGCTCTGTTTACAAGAACCTCCACTTCGGTACACCTTAAATAGCCCAGGATAGAGAAAAATGGATAAAGAAGTTGTGGTACTTATGCACAATGGAATATCACTCAGCCATGAAATCAATGTCATAAGGCTAGTAGCAGCCAGTACGATGAGTGGATTTAGGTACGATGACTCTAAGTGAAATAAGTCACACAGAAAAAGACACTTATCCTAAGATATCACTTATAGAGGGAATGTCAAAATCGCTACCCTTGAACTGAATTACAAGACAGAACAGAGTCACACGTTTAGAAAACAAACTATGGTTGCTTAACGGGAAAGGTCAGGTGGGGTGATGCATAAAACAAGGTTTTGAAATTAGCTCAGATACCGTTCCATATACCAAATATGTAATGGACGAGACCTATTCCCTGCTCAGTGAAATGGACTCAACACCCCCTATTCACCGCAAAAGAATATATCTGACCAGTAAGAATCTTTAAACCTATGTATTGATATCTCTCTGGAAGTGAATCAAGAGGGTGTAAAGCGGCATAAACACAGCAGTGAAAAGCAGCTAAACCCCATTATAAAAATAAATTACTTTAAAAAAACCCATAAAACAAAGACAGTGAAAGAGAGAGAAATTCTTACAAAATCCATTCAGGGGCTCTGATGCAACCTGGATTGACCATATCTAGACCCACAGCTGGATGAGACCTAAGGCTGGATACTCTTGGGGCTGAGAGGATTGGTGAGGTTGGGTGAGCAAACGCAGACCCTTTAAAGTAATACTGCGTGGTACCCATCCCACGGGTCCCAAATCTCCAGGTTCAAGGGCATCTTCCTACATCGAAAACATGCCTGGGAAACCCAGAAGATGGTACACCGTGTGATCGGGAAACGTTTCTAAAACGAACCTCATTTCTCCTCTCCTTGTGCTCGGGTTCGCCATTCCAGCCGCTTTACTAACAATCTCCCTACGTGGAGAATCAGCACCGTTAACCTCCTGTTTCGTACAGGTTTCAATTTGTCCTGAGGATGAACGGGAAGAGGGGGAACCAATGAGAGACTAGCTCTAGGTGTTGGGACAGGCACAGGTCACTCTATTTTTCCGTCAGGAAGAAGAATGAACCACAGGCTCAGCCTGCCCCCCCGGAACCAGTATAGGGTCTGAAGCAATCCTGCGCTTTTGCGGCTAGCTCCCAAAAAAGCGAGTTGACAAATGGAGCTCAGGGGCACTGCAATTCACAAACCTGCAGAGTTATAAATGATAACTCTCGTCCACAAATATATTGAGGGAAGGCAACGAAGAGGATTTGAAAGCAAGGCAGAATTGCAGGAAACAGATTTCAGGAGGTAGATGCGACTCGCCTTTAAAGCACATGAAAAGCGGCAAAACGTCGACAATGATGCCCTTGGCCAAAAAGGGCGTATGCGTTTTTTCCTGAATATATTCAGGAAAAAACGCATACGCCCTTTTTGGCCAACCAAGCAAGCTGGAAAGGCAAATCAGCACTACAAAGAAGTCTCGCTTGCCATCGGTCAAAAGGGCCATGCTGAAAAAAGTGTAAAAACCAGAAATGCAGGACAGGCCAGGGAGACGTGGGAGCCTTGCTACGCTGATGGGCGGGATGTTAATTGCCAACAGCCACTCTGGAGAAGTGTACGGTGTGTCCTGAAACATGTAATAAACACAGCTTAGAGAGCATAGGGCACTTCCACTCATGGGCGTATACATTGGGAAAACTGAAAATCCACAAGACACAGGCACCTCAAAGTGTAGGGCTGCTCTGTTTACAAGAACCTCCACTTTGGTACACCTTAAATAGCCCAGGATAGAGAAAAATGGATAAAGAAGTTGTGGTACTTATGCACAATGGAATATCACTCAGCCATGAAATCAATGTCATAAGGCGAGTAGCAGCCAGTACATTGAATGGATTTAGGTACGATGACTCTAAGTGAAATAAGTCACACAGAAAAAGACACTTATCCTACGATATCACTTATAGAGGGAATGTCAAAATCGCTACCCTTGAACTGAATTACAAGACAGAACACAGTCACACGTTTAGAAAACACACTATGGCTGCTTAACGGGAAAGGTCAGGTGGGGTGATGCATAAAACAAGGGTTTGAAATTAGCTCAGATACCGTTCCATAAGCCAAATATGTAATGGACAAGACGTACACCCTGCTCAGTGAAATGGACTCAACACCACCTATTCACCGCACAAGAATATATCTGACTAGTAAGAATCTTAAAACCTATGTATTGCTATCTCTCTGGAAGTGAATCAAGAGCGTGTAAAGCGGCATAAACACAGCAGTGAAAAGCAGCTAATCCCCATTATCAAAATAAATTACTTAAAAAAAACCCATAAAACAAAGACAGTGAAAGAGAGAGAAATTCTTACAAAATCCATTCAGGGGCTCTGATGCAACCTGGATTGACCATATCTAGACCCACAGCTGGATGAGACATAAGGCTGGACACTCTTGGGGCTGAGAGGATTGGTGAGGTTGGGTGAGCAAACGCAGACCCTTTAAAGTAATACTGCGTGGTATCCATCCCATGGGTCCCAAATCTCCAGGTTCAAGGGCATCTGCCCACATCGAAAATATGCCTGGGAAACCCAGAAGATGGTACACCGTGTGATCGGGAAAGGTTTCTAAAACGCACCTCATTTCTCCTCTCCTTGTGCTCGGGTTCGCCATTCCAGCCGCTTTACTAACAATCTCCCTACGTGGAGAATCAGCACCGTTAACCTCCTGTTTCGTACAGGTTGCAATTTGTCCTGAGGATGAACGGGAAGAGGGGGAACCAATGAGAGACTAGCTCTAGGTGTTGGGACAGGCACAGGTCACTCTATTTTTCCATCAGGAAGAAGAATGAACCACAGGCTCAGCCTGCCCCCCCGGAACCAGAATAGGGTCTGAAGCAATCCTGCGCTTTTGCGGCCAGCTCCCAAAAAAGCGAGTTGACAAATGGAGCTCAGGGGCACTGCAATTCACAAACCTGCAGAGTTATAAATGATAACTCTTGTCCACAAATATATTGAGGGAAGGCAACGAAGAGGATTTGAAAGCAAGGCAGAATTGCAGGAAACAGATTTCAGGAGGTAGATGCGACTCGCCTTTAAAGCACATGAAAAGCGGCAAAACGACGACAATGATGCCCTTGGCCAAAAAGGGCGTAGGCGTTTTTTCCTGAATATATTCAGGAAAAAACGCCTACGCCCTTTTTGGCCAACCAAGCAAGCTGGAAAGGCAAATCAGCACTACAAAGAAGTCTCGCTTGCCATCGGTCAAAAGGGCCATGCTGAAAAAAGTGTAAAAACCAGAAATGCAGGACAGGCCAGGGAGACGTGGGAGCCTTGCTACGCTGATGGGCGGGATGTAAATTGCCAACAGCCACTCTGGAGAAGTGTACGGTGTGTCCTGAAACATGTAATAAACACAGCTTAGAGAGCATAGGGCACTTCCACTCATGGGCGTATACATTGGGAAAACTGAAAATCCACAAGACACAGGCACCCCGAAGTGTAAGGCTGCTCTGTTTACAAGAACCTCCACTTTGGTACACCTTAAATAGCCCAGGATAGAGAAAAATGGATAAAGAAGTTGTGGTACTTATGCACAATGGAATATCACTCAGCCATGAAATCAATGTCATAAGGCGAGTAGCAGCCAGTACATTGAATGGATTTAGGTACGATGACTCTAAGTGAAATAAGTCACACAGAAAAAGACACTTATCCTACGATATCACTTATAGAGGGAATGTCAAAATCGCTACCCTTGAACTGAATTACAAGACAGAACAGAGTCACACGTTTAGAAAACACACTATGGCTGCTTAACGGGAAAGGTCCGGTGGGGTGATGCATAAAACAAGGGTTTGAAATTAGCTCAGATACCGTTCCATAAGCCAAATATGTAATGGACAAGACGTACACTCTGCTCAGTGAAATGTTCTCAACACCACCTATTCACCTCAAAAGAATATATCTGACTAGTAAGAATCTTAAAACCTATGTATTGCTATCTCTCTGGAAGTGAATCAAGAGGGTGTAAAGCGGCATAAACACAGCAGTGAAAAGCAGCTAAGCCCCATTATCAAAATAAATTACTTAAAAAAAACTCATAAAACAAAGACAGTGAAAGAGAGAGAAATTCTTACAAAATCCATTCAGGGGCTCTGATGCAACCTGGATTGACCATATCTAGACCCACAGCTGGATGAGACATAAGGCTGGACACTCTTGGGGCTGAGAGGATTGGTGAGGTTGGGTGAGCAAACGCAGACCCTTTAAAGTAATACTGCGTGGTACCCATCCCATGGGTCCCAAATCTCCAGGTTCAAGGGCATCTTCCCACATCGAAAACATGCCTGGGAAACCCAGAAGATGGTACACCGCGTGATCGGGAAAGGTTTCTAAAACGCACCTCATTTCTCCTCTCCTTGTGCTCGGGTTCGCCATTCCAGCCGCTTTACTAACAATCTCCCTACGTGGAGAATCAGCACCGTTAACCTCTTGTTTCGTACAGGTTGCAATTTGTCCTGAGGATGAACGGGAAGAGGGGGAACCAATGAGAGACTAGCTCTAGGTGTTGGGACAGGCACAGGTCACTCTATTTTTCCGTCAGGAAGAAGAATGAACCACAGGCTCAGCCTGCACCCCCGGAACCAGAATAGGGTCTGAAGCAATCCTGCGCTTTTGCGGCCAGCTCCCAAAAAAGCGAGTTGACAAATGGAGCTCAGGGGCACTGCAATTCACAAACCTGCAGAGTTATAAATGATAACTCTCGTCCACAAATATATTGAGGGAAGGCAACGAAGAGGATTTGAAAGCAAGGCAGAATTGCAGGAAACAGATTTCAGGAGGTAGATGCGACTCGCCTTTAAAGCACATGAAAAGCGGCAAAACGTCGACAATGATGCCCTTGGCCAAAAAGGGCGTATGCGTTTTTTCCTGAATATATTCAGGAAAAAACGCATACGCCCTTTTTGGCCAACCAAGCAAGCCGGAAAGGCCAATCAGCACTACAAAGAAGTCTCGCTTGCCATCGGTCAAAAGGGCCATGCTGAAAAAAGTGTAAAAACCAGAAATGCAGGACAGGCCAGGGAGACGTGGGAGCCTTGCTACGCTGATGGGCGGGATGTAAATTGCCAACAGCCACTCTGGAGAAGTGTACGGTGTGTCCTGAAACATGTAATAAACACAGCTTAGAGAGCATAGGGCACTTCCACTCATGGGCGTATACATTGGGAAAACTGAAAATCCACAAGACACAGGCACCTCAAAGTGTAGGGCTGCTCTGTTTACAAGAACCTCCACTTTGGTACACCTTAAATAGCCCAGGATAGAGAAAAATGGATAAAGAAGTTGTGGTACTTATGCACAATGGAATATCACTCAGCCATGAAATCAATGTCATAAGGCGAGTAGCAGCCAGTATGATGAGTGGATTGAGGTACGATGACTCTAAGTGAAATAAGTCACACAGAAAGAGACACTTATCCTAAGATATCACTTATAGAGGGAATGATAAAATAGCTACCCTTGAACTGAATTACAAGACAGAACAGAGTCACACGTTTAGAAAACACACTATGGCTGCTTAACGGGAAAGGTCAGGTGGGGTGATGCATAAAACAAGGGTTTGAAATTAGCTCAGATACCGTTCCATAAGCCAAATATGTAATGGACAAGACGTACACCCTGCTCAGTGAAATGGACTCAACACCACCTATTCACCGCACAAGAATATATCTGACTAGTAAGAATCTTAAAACCGATGTATTGATATCTCTCTGGAAGTGAATCAAGAGGGTGTAAAGCGGCATAAACACAGCAGTGAAAAGCAGCTAAGCCCCATTATCAAAATAAATTACTTGAAAAAAACCCATAAAACAAAGACAGTGAAAGAGAGAGAAATTCATACAAAATCCATTCAGGGGCTCTGATGCAACCTGGATTGACCATATCTAGACCCACAGCTGGATGAGACCTAAGGCTGGACACTCTTGGGGCTGAGAGGATTGGTGAGGTTGGGTGAGCAAACGCAGACCCTTTAAAGTAATACTGCGTGGTACCCATCCCATGGGTCCCAAATCTCCAGGTTCAAGGGCATCTTCCCACATCGAAAACATGCCTGGGAAACCCAGAAGATGGTACACCGCGTGATCGGGAAAGGTTTCTAAAACGCACCTCATTTCTCCTCTCCTTGTGCTCGGGTTCGCCATTCCAGCCGCTTTACTAACAATCTCCCTACGTGGAGAATCAGCACCGTTAACCTCCTGTTTCGTACAGGTTGCAATTTGTCCTGAGGATGAACGGGAAGAGGGGGAACCAATGAGAGACTAGCTCTAGGTGTTGGGACAGGCACAGGTCACTCTATTTTTCCGTCAGGAAGAAGAATGAACCACAGGCTCAGCCTGCACCCCCGGAACCAGAATAGGGTCTGAAGCAATCCTGCGCTTTTGCGGCCAGCTCCCAAAAAAGCGAGTTGACAAATGGAGCTCAGGGGCACTGCAATTCACAAACCTGCAGAGTTATAAATGATAACTCTCGTCCACAAATATATTGAGGGAAGGCAACGAAGAGGATTTGAAAGCAAGGCAGAATTGCAGGAAACAGATTTCAGGAGGTAGATGCGACTCGCCTTTAAAGCACATGAAAAGCGGCAAAACGTCGACAATGATGCCCTTGGCCAAAAAGGGCGTATGCGTTTTTTCCTGAATATATTCAGGAAAAAACGCATACGCCCTTTTTGGCCAACCAAGCAAGCCGGAAAGGCAAATCAGCACTGCAAAGAAGTCTCGCTTACCATCGGTGAAAAGGGCCATGCTGAAAAAAGTGTAAAAACCAGAAATGCAGGACAGACCATGGAGACATGGGAGCCTTGCTACGCTGAAGGGCGGGATGTAAATTGCCAACAGCCACTCTGGAGACGTGTACGGTGTGTCCTGAAACATGTAATAAACACAGCTTAGAGAGCATAGGGCAGTTCCACTCATGGGCGTATACATTGGGAAAACTGAAAATCCACAAGACACAGGCACCCCAAAGTGTAGGGCTGCTCTGTTTACAAGAACCTCCACTTCGGTACACCTTAAATAGCCCAGGATAGAGAAAAATGGATAAAGAAGTTGTGGTACTTATGCACAATGGAATATCACTCAGCCATGAAATCAATGTCATAAGGCTAGTAGCAGCATGATGAGTGGATTTAGGTACGATGACTCTAAGTGAAATAAGTCACACAGAAAAAGACACTTATCCTACGATATCACTTATAGAGGGAATGTCAAAATCGCTACCCTTGAACTGAATTACAAGACAGAACAGAGTCACACGTTTAGAAAACACACTATGGCTGCTTAACGGGAAAGGTCAGGTGGGGTGATGCATAAAACAAGGGTTTGAAATTAGCTCAGATACCGTTCCATAAGCCAAATATGTAATGGACAAGACCTACTCCCTGCTCAGTGAAATGGACTCAACACCCTCTATTCACCGCACAAGAATATATCTGACTAGTAAGAATCTTAAAACCTATGTATTGATATCTCTCTGGAAGTGAATCAAGAGGGTGTAAAGCGGCATAAATACAGCAGTGAAAAGCAGCTAAACCCCATTACCAAAATAAATTACTTAAAAAAACCCCATAAAACAAAGACAGTGAAAGAGAGAGAAATTCTTACAAAATCCATTCAGGGGCTCTGATGCAACCTGGATTGACCATATGTACGCCCAGAGCTGGATGAGACCTAAGGATGGACACTCTTGGGGCTGAGAGGATTGGTGAGGTTGGGTGAGCAAACGCAGACCCTTTAAAGTAATACTGCGTGGTACCCATCCCATGGGTCCCAAATCTCCAGGTTCAAGGGCATCTTCCCACATCGAAAACATGCCTGGGAAACCCAGAAGATGGTACACCGCGTGATCGGGAAAGGTTTCTAAAACGCACCTCATTTCTCCTCTCCTTGTGCTCGGGTTCGCCATTCCAGCCGCTTTACTAACAATCTCCCTACGTGGAGAATCAGCACCGTTAACCTCCTCTTTCGTACAGGTTGCAATTTGTCCTGAGGATGAACGGGAAGAGGGGGAACCAATGAGAGACTAGCTCTAGGTGTTGGGACAGGCACAGGTCACTCTATTTTTCCGTCAGGAAGAAGAATGAACCACAGGCTCAGCCTGCACCCCCGGAACCAGAATAGGGTCTGAAGCAATCCTGCGCTTTTGCGGCCAGCTCCCAAAAAAGCGAGTTGACAAATGGAGCTCAGGGGCACTGCAATTCACAAACCTGCAGAGTTATAAATGATAACTCTCGTCCACAAATATATTGAGGGAAGGCAACGAAGAGGATTTGAAAGCAAGGCAGAATTGCAGGAAACAGATTTCAGGAGGTAGATGCGACTCGCCTTTAAAGCACATGAAAAGCGGCAAAACGTCGACAATGATGCCCTTGGCCAAAAAGGGCGTATGCGTTTTTTCCTGAATATATTCAGGAAAAAACGCATACGCCCTTTTTGGCCAACCAAGCAAGCCGGAAAGGCCAATCAGCACTACAAAGAAGTCTCGCTTGCCATCGGTCAAAAGGGCCATGCTGAAAAAAGTGTAAAAACCAGAAATGCAGGACAGGCCAGGGAGACGTGGGAGCCTTGCTACGCTGATGGGCGGGATGTTAATTGCCAACAGCCACTCTGGAGAAGTGTACGGTGTGTCCTGAAACATGTAATAAACACAGCTTAGAGAGCATAGGGCACTTCCACTCATGGGCGTATACATTGGGAAAACTGAAAATCCACAAGACACAGGCACCCCGAAGTGTAGGGCTGCTCTGTTTACAAGAACCTCCACTTCGGTACACCTTAAATAGCCCAGGATAGAGAAAAATGGATAAAGAAGTTGTGGTACTTATGCACAATGGAATATCACTCAGCCATGAAAACAATGTCATAAGGCGAGTAGCAGCCAGTATGATGAGTTTATTTAGGTACGATGACTCTAAGTGAAATAAGTCACACAGAAAAAGACACTTATCCTAAGATATCACTTATAGAGGGAATGTCAAAATCGCTACCCTTGAACTGAATTACAAGACAGAACAGAGTCACACGTTTAGAAAACACACTATGGCTGCTTAACGGGAAAGGTCCGGTGGGGTGATGCATAAAACAAGGGTTTGAAATTAGCTCAGATACCGTTCCATAAGCCAAATATGTAATGGACAAGACGTACACTCTGCTCAGTGAAATGTTCTCAACACCACCTATTCACCTCAAAAGAATATATCTGACTAGTAAGAATCTTAAAACCTATGTATTGCTATCTCTCTGGAAGTGAATCAAGAGGGTGTAAAGCGGCATAAACACAGCAGTGAAAAGCAGCTAATCCCCATTATCAAAATAAATTACTTAAAAAAAACTCGTAAAACAAAGACAGTGAAAGAGAGAGAAATTCTTACAAAATCCATTCAGGGGCTCTGATGCAACCTGGATTGACCATATCTAGACCCACAGCTGGATGAGACATAAGGCTGGACACTCTTGGGGCTGAGAGGATTGGTGAGGTTGGGTGAGCAAACGCAGACCCTTTAAAGTAATACTGCGTGGTACCCATCCCATGGGTCCCAAATCTCCAGGTTCAAGGGCATCTTCCCACATCGAAAACATGCCTGGGAAACCCAGAAGATGGTACACCGCGTGATCGGGAAAGGTTTCTAAAACGCACCTCATTTCTCCTCTCCTTGTGCTCGGGTTCGCCATTCCAGCCGCTTTACTAACAATCTCCCTACGTGGAGAATCAGCACCGTTAACCTCTTGTTTCGTACAGGTTGCAATTTGTCCTGAGGATGAACGGGAAGAGGGGGAACCAATGAGAGACTAGCTCTTGGTGTTGGGACAGGCACAGGTCACTCTATTTTTCCGTCAGGAAGAAGAATGAACCACAGGCTCAGCCTGCACCCCCGGAACCAGAATAGGGTCTGAAGCAATCCTGCGCTTTTGCGGCCAGCTCCCAAAAAAGCGAGTTGACAAATGGAGCTCAGGGGCACTGCAATTCACAAACCTGCAGAGTTATAAATGATAACTCTCGTCCACAAATATATTGAGGGAAGGCAACGAAGAGGATTTGAAAGCAAGGCAGAATTGCAGGAAACAGATTTCAGGAGGTAGATGCGACTCGCCTTTAAAGCACATGAAAAGCGGCAAAACGTCGACAATGATGCCCTTGGCCAAAAAGGGCGTATGCGTTTTTTCCTGAATATATTCAGGAAAAAACGCATACGCCCTTTTTGGCCAACCAAGCAAGCCGGAAAGGCAAATCAGCACTGCAAAGAAGTCTCGCTTACCATCGGTGAAAAGGGCCATGCTGAAAAAAGTGTAAAAACCAGAAATGCAGGACAGACCATGGAGACATGGGAGCCTTGCTACGCTGAAGGGCGGGATGTAAATTGCCAACAGCCACTCTGGAGACGTGTACGGTGTGTCCTGAAACATGTAATAAACACAGCTTAGAGAGCATAGGGCAATTCCACTCATGGGCGTATACATTGGGAAAACTGAAAATCCACAAGACACAGGCACCCCAAAGTGTAGGGCTGCTCTGTTTACAAGAACCTCCACTTCGGTACACCTTAAATAGCCCAGGATAGAGAAAAATGGATAAAGAAGTTGTGGTACTTATGCACAATGGAATATCACTCAGCCATGAAATCAATGTCATAAGGCTAGTAGCAGCATGATGAGTGGATTTAGGTACGATGACTCTAAGTGAAATAAGTCACACAGAAAAAGACACTTATCCTACGATATCACTTATAGAGGGAATGTCAAAATCGCTACCCTTGAACTGAATTACAAGACAGAACAGAGTCACACGTTTAGAAAACACACTATGGCTGCTTAACGGGAAAGGTCAGGTGGGGTGATGCATAAAACAAGGGTTTGAAATTAGCTCAGATACCGTTCCATAAGCCAAATATGTAATGGACAAGACCTACTCCCTGCTCAGTGAAATGGACTCAACACCCTCTATTCACCGCACAAGAATATATCTGACTAGTAAGAATCTTAAAACCTATGTATTGATATCTCTCTGGAAGTGAATCAAGAGGGTGTAAAGCGGCATAAATACAGCAGTGAAAAGCAGCTAAACCCCATTACCAAAATAAATTACTTAAAAAAACCCCATAAAACAAAGACAGTGAAAGAGAGAGAAATTCTTACAAAATCCATTCAGGGGCTCTGATGCAACCTGGATTGACCATATGTACACCCACAGCTGGATGAGACCTAAGGATGGACACTCTTGGGGCTGAGAGGATTGGTGAGGTTGGGTGAGCAAACGCAGACCCTTTAAAGTAATACTGCGTGGTACCCATCCCATGGGTCCCAAATCTCCAGGTTCAAGGGCATCTTCCCACATCGAAAACATGCCTGGGAAACCCAGAAGATGGTACACCGCGTGATCGGGAAAGGTTTCTAAAACGCACCTCATTTCTCCTCTCCTTGTGCTCGGGTTCGCCATTCCAGCCGCTTTACTAACAATCTCCCTACGTGGAGAATCAGCACCGTTAACCTCCTGTTTCGTACAGGTTGCAATTTGTCCTGAGGATGAACGGGAAGAGGGGGAACCAATGAGAGACTAGCTCTAGGTGTTGGGACAGGCACAGGTCACTCTATTTTTCCGTCAGGAAGAAGAATGAACCACAGGCTCAGCCTGCACCCCCGGAACCAGAATAGGGTCTGAAGCAATCCTGCGCTTTTGCGGCCAGCTCCCAAAAAAGCGAGTTGACAAATGGCGCTCAGGGGCACTGCAATTCACAAACCTGCAGAGTTATAAATGATAACTCTCGTCCACAAATATATTGAGGGAAGGCAACGAAGAGGATTTGAAAGCAAGGCAGAATTGCAGGAAACAGATTTCAGGAGGTAGATGCGACTCGCCTTTAAAGCACATGAAAAGCGGCAAAACGTCGACAATGATGCCCTTGGCCAAAAAGGGCGTATGCGTTTTTTCCTGAATATATTCAGGAAAAAACGCATACGCCCTTTTTGGCCAACCAAGCAAGCCGGAAAGGCCAATCAGCACTACAAAGAAGTCTCGCTTGCCATCGGTCAAAAGGGCCATGCTGAAAAAAGTGTAAAAACCAGAAATGCAGGACAGGCCAGGGAGACGTGGGAGCCTTGCTACGCTGATGGGCGGGATGTTAATTGCCAACAGCCACTCTGGAGAAGTGTACGGTGTGTCCTGAAACATGTAATAAACACAGCTTAGAGAGCATAGGGCACTTCCACTCATGGGCGTATACATTCGGAAAACTGAAAATCCACAAGACACAGGCACCCCGAAGTGTAGGGCTGCTCTGTTTACAAGAACCTCCACTTCGGTACACCTTAAATAGCCCAGGATAGAGAAAAATGGATAAAGAAGTTGTGGTACTTATGCACAATGGAATATCACTCAGCCATGAAAACAATGTCATAAGGCGAGTAGCAGCCAGTATGATGAGTTTATTTAGGTACGATGACTCTAAGTGAAATAAGTCACACAGAAAAAGACACTTATCCTAAGATATCACTTATAGAGGGAATGTCAAAATCGCTACCCTTGAACTGAATTACAAGACAGAACAGAGTCACACGTTTAGAAAACACACTATGGCTGCTTAACGGGAAAGGTCAGGTGGGGTGATGCATAAAACAAGGGTTTGAAATTAGCTCAGATACCGTTCCATAAGCCAAATATGTAATGGACAAGACGTACACCCTGCTCAGTGAAATGTTCTCAACACCACCTATTCACCTCACAAGAATATATCTGACTAGTAAGAATCTTAAAACCTATGTATTGCTATCTCTCTGGAAGTGAATCAAGAGGGTGTAAAGCGGCATAAACACAGCAGTGAAAAGCAGCTAATCCCCATTATCAAAATAAATTACTTAAAAAAAACTCATAAAACAAAGACAGTGAAAGAGAGAGAAATTCTTACAAAATCCATTCAGGGGCTCTGATGCAACCTGGATTGACCATATCTAGACCCACAGCTGGATGAGACATAAGGCTGGATACTCTTGGGGCTGAGAGGATTGGTGTGGTTGGGTGAGCAAACGCAGACCCTTTAAAGTAATACTGCGTGGTACCCATCCCACGGGTCCCAAATCTCCAGGTTCAAGGGCATCTTCCTACATCGAAAACATGCCTGGGAAACCCAGAAGATGGTACACCGTGTGATCGGGAAACGTTTCTAAAACGTACCTCATTTCTCCTCTCCTTGTGCTCGGGTTCGCCATTCCAGCCGCTTTACTAACAATCTCCCTACGTGGAGAATCAGCACCGTTAACCTCCTGTTTCGTACAGGTTGCAATTTGTCCTGAGGATGAACGGGAAGAGGGGGAACCAATGAGAGACTAGCTCTAGGTGTTGGGACAGGCACAGGTCACTCTATTTTTCCATCAGGAAGAAGAATGAACCACAGGCTCAGCCTGCCCCCCCGGAACCAGAATAGGGTCTGAAGCAATCCTGCGCTTTTGCGGCCAGCTCCCAAAAAAGCGAGTTGACAAATGGAGCTCAGGGGCACTGCAATTCACAAACCTGCAGAGTTATAAATGATAACTCTTGTCCACAAATATATTGAGGGAAGGCAACGAAGAGGATTTGAAAGCAAGGCAGAATTGCAGGAAACAGATTTCAGGAGGTAGATGCGACTCGCCTTTAAAGCACATGAAAAGCGGCAAAACGACGACAATGATGCCCTTGGCCAAAAAGGGCGTATGCGTTTTTTCCTGAATATATTCAGGAAAAAACGCATACGCCCTTTTTGGCCAACCAAGCAAGCTGGAAAGGCAAATCAGCACTACAAAGAAGTCTCGCTTGCCATCGGTCAAAAGGGCCATGCTGAAAAAAGTGTAAAACCCAGAAATGCAGGACAGGCCAGGGAGACGTGGGAGCCTTGCTACGCTGATGGGCGGGATGTAAATTGCCAACAGCCACTCTGGAGAAGTGTACGGTGTGTCCTGAAACATGTAATAAACACAGCTTAGAGAGCATAGGGCACTTCCACTCATGGGCGTATACATTGGGAAAACTGAAAATCCACAAGACACAGGCACCTCAAAGTGTACGGCTGCTCTGTTTACAAGAACCTCCACTTCGGTACACCTTAAATAGCCCAGGATAGAGAAAAATGGATAAAGAAGTTGTGGTACTTATGCACAATGGAATATCACTCAGCCATGAAATCAATGTCATAAGGCTAGTAGCAGCATGATGAGTGGATTTAGGTACGATGACTCTAAGTGAAATAAGTCACACAGAAAAAGACAGTTATCCTACGATATCACTTATAGAGGGAATGTCAAAATCGCTACCCTTGAACTGAATTACAAGACAGAACAGAGTCACACGTTTAGAAAACACACTATGGCTGCTTAACGGGAAAGGTCAGGTGGGGTGATGCATAAAACAAGGGTTTGAAATTAGCTCAGATACCGTTCCATAAGCCAAATATGTAATGGACAAGACCTACTCCCTGCTCAGTGAAATGGACTCAACACCCTCTATTCACCGCACAAGAATATATCTGACTAGTAAGAATCTTAAAACCTATGTATTGATATCTCTCTGGAAGTGAATCAAGAGGGTGTAAAGCGGCATAAATACAGCAGTGAAAAGCAGCTAAACCCCATTACCAAAATAAATTACTTAAAAAAACCCCATAAAACAAAGACAGTGAAAGAGAGAGAAATTCTTACAAAATCCATTCAGGGGCTCTGATGCAACCTGGATTGACCATATGTACACCCACAGCTGGATGAGACCTAAGGATGGACACTCTTGGGGCTGAGAGGATTGGTGAGGTTGGGTGAGCAAACGCAGACCCTTTAAAGTAATACTGCGTGGTACCCATCCCATGGGTCCCAAATCTCCAGGTTCAAGGGCATCTTCCCACATCGAAAACATGCCTGGGAAACCCAGAAGATGGTACACCGCGTGATCGGGAAAGGTTTCTAAAACGCACCTCATTTCTCCTCTCCTTGTGCTCGGGTTCGCCATTCCAGCCGCTTTACTAACAATCTCCCTACGTGGAGAATCAGCACCGTTAACCTCCTGTTTCGTACAGGTTGCAATTTGTCCTGAGGATGAACGGGAAGAGGGGGAACCAATGAGAGACTAGCTCTAGGTGTTGGGACAGGCACAGGTCACTCTATTTTTCCGTCAGGAAGAAGAATGAACCACAGGCTCAGCCTGCACCCCCGGAACCAGAATAGGGTCTGAAGCAATCCTGCGCTTTTGCGGCCAGCTCCCAAAAAAGCGAGTTGACAAATGGAGCTCAGGGGCACTGCAATTCACAAACCTGCAGAGTTATAAATGATAACTCTCGTCCACAAATATATTGAGGGAAGGCAACGAAGAGGATTTGAAAGCAAGGCAGAATTGCAGGAAACAGATTTCAGGAGGTAGATGCGACTCGCCTTTAAAGCACATGAAAAGCGGCAAAACGTCGACAATGATGCCCTTGGCCAAAAAGGGCGTATGCGATTTTTCCTGAATATATTCAGGAAAAAACGCATACGCCCTTTTTGGCCAACCAAGCAAGCCGGAAAGGCCAATCAGCACTACAAAGAAGTCTCGCTTGCCATCGGTCAAAAGGGCCATGCTGAAAAAAGTGTAAAAACCAGAAATGCAGGACAGGCCAGGGAGACGTGGGAGCCTTGCTACGCTGATGGGCGGGATGTTAATTGCCAACAGCCACTCTGGAGAAGTGTACGGTGTGTCCTGAAACATGTAATAAACACAGCTTAGAGAGCATAGGGCACTTCCACTCATGGGCGTATACATTGGGAAAACTGAAAATCCACAAGACACAGGCACCCCGAAGTGTAGGGCTGCTCTGTTTACAAGAACCTCCACTTCGGTACACCTTAAATAGCCCAGGATAGAGAAAAATGGATAAAGAAGTTGTGGTACTTATGCACAATGGAATATCACTCAGCCATGAAATCAATGTCATAAGGCTAGTAGCAGCATGATGAGTGGATTGAGGTACGATGACTCTAAGTGAAATAAGTCACACAGAAAAAGACACTTATCCTACGATATCACTTATAGAGGGAATGTCAAAATCGCTACCCTTGAACTGAATTACAAGACAGAACAGAGTCACACGTTTAGAAAACACACTATGGCTGCTTAACGGGAAAGGTCAGGTGGGGTGATGCATAAAACAAGGGTTTGAAATTAGCTCAGATACCGTTCCATAAGCCAAATATGTAATGGACAAGACCTACTCCCTGCTCAGTGAAATGGACTCAACACCCTCTATTCACCGCACAAGAATATATCTGACTAGTAAGAATCTTAAAACCTATGTATTGATATCTCTCTGGAAGTGAATCAAGAGGGTGTAAAGCGGCATAAATACAGCAGTGAAAAGCAGCTAAACCCCATTACCAAAATAAATTACTTAAAAAAACCCCATAAAACAAAGACAGTGAAAGAGAGAGAAATTCTTACAAAATCCATTCAGGGGCTCTGATGCAACCTGGATTGACCATATGTACACCCACAGCTGGATGAGACCTAAGGATGGACACTCTTGGGGCTGAGAGGATTGGTGAGGTTGGGTGAGCAAACGCAGACCCTTTAAAGTAATACTGCGTGGTACCCATCCCATGGGTCCCAAATCTCCAGGTTCAAGGGCATCTTCCCACATCGAAAACATGCCTGGGAAACCCAGAAGATGGTACACCGCGTGATCGGGAAAGGTTTCTAAAACGCACCTCATTTCTCCTCTCCTTGTGCTCGGGTTCGCCATTCCAGCCGCTTTACTAACAATCTCCCTACGTGGAGAATCAGCACCGTTAACCTCCTGTTTCGTACAGGTTGCAATTTGTCCTGAGGATGAACGGGAAGAGGGGGAACCAATGAGAGACTAGCTCTAGGTGTTGGGACAGGCACAGGTCACTCTATTTTTCCGTCAGGAAGAAGAATGAACCACAGGCTCAGCCTGCACCCCCGGAACCAGAATAGGGTCTGAAGCAATCCTGCGCTTTTGCGGCCAGCTCCCAAAAAAGCGAGTTGACAAATGGCGCTCAGGGGCACTGCAATTCACAAACCTGCAGAGTTATAAATGATAACTCTCGTCCACAAATATATTGAGGGAAGGCAACGAAGAGGATTTGAAAGCAAGGCAGAATTGCAGGAAACAGATTTCAGGAGGTAGATGCGACTCGCCTTTAAAGCACATGAAAAGCGGCAAAACGTCGACAATGATGCCCTTGGCCAAAAAGGGCGTATGCGTTTTTTCCTGAATATATTCAGGAAAAAACGCATACGCCCTTTTTGGCCAACCAAGCAAGCCGGAAAGGCCAATCAGCACTACAAAGAAGTCTCGCTTGCCATCGGTCAAAAGGGCCATGCTGAAAAAAGTGTAAAAACCAGAAATGCAGGACAGGCCAGGGAGACGTGGGAGCCTTGCTACGCTGATGGGCGGGATGTTAATTGCCAACAGCCACTCTGGAGAAGTGTACGGTGTGTCCTGAAACATGTAATAAACACAGCTTAGAGAGCATAGGGCACTTCCACTCATGGGCGTATACATTCGGAAAACTGAAAATCCACAAGACACAGGCACCCCGAAGTGTAGGGCTGCTCTGTTTACAAGAACCTCCACTTCGGTACACCTTAAATAGCCCAGGATAGAGAAAAATGGATAAAGAAGTTGTGGTACTTATGCACAATGGAATATCACTCAGCCATGAAAACAATGTCATAAGGCGAGTAGCAGCCAGTATGATGAGTTTATTTAGGTACGATGACTCTAAGTGAAATAAGTCACACAGAAAAAGACACTTATCCTAAGATATCACTTATAGAGGGAATGTCAAAATCGCTACCCTTGAACTGAATTACAAGACAGAACAGAGTCACACGTTTAGAAAACACACTATGGCTGCTTAACGGGAAAGGTCAGGTGGGGTGATGCATAAAACAAGGGTTTGAAATTAGCTCAGATACCGTTCCATAAGCCAAATATGTAATGGACAAGACGTACACCCTGCTCAGTGAAATGTTCTCAACACCACCTATTCACCTCACAAGAATATATCTGACTAGTAAGAATCTTAAAACCTATGTATTGCTATCTCTCTGGAAGTGAATCAAGAGGGTGTAAAGCGGCATAAACACAGCAGTGAAAAGCAGCTAATCCCCATTATCAAAATAAATTACTTAAAAAAAACTCATAAAACAAAGACAGTGAAAGAGAGAGAAATTCTTACAAAATCCATTCAGGGGCTCTGATGCAACCTGGATTGACCATATCTAGACCCACAGCTGGATGAGACATAAGGCTGGATACTCTTGGGGCTGAGAGGATTGGTGTGGTTGGGTGAGCAAACGCAGACCCTTTAAAGTAATACTGCGTGGTACCCATCCCACGGGTCCCAAATCTCCAGGTTCAAGGGCATCTTCCTACATCGAAAACATGCCTGGGAAACCCAGAAGATGGTACACCGTGTGATCGGGAAACGTTTCTAAAACGTACCTCATTTCTCCTCTCCTTGTGCTCGGGTTCGCCATTCCAGCCGCTTTACTAACAATCTCCCTACGTGGAGAATCAGCACCGTTAACCTCCTGTTTCGTACAGGTTGCAATTTGTCCTGAGGATGAACGGGAAGAGGGGGAACCAATGAGAGACTAGCTCTAGGTGTTGGGACAGGCACAGGTCACTCTATTTTTCCATCAGGAAGAAGAATGAACCACAGGCTCAGCCTGCCCCCCCGGAACCAGAATAGGGTCTGAAGCAATCCTGCGCTTTTGCGGCCAGCTCCCAAAAAAGCGAGTTGACAAATGGAGCTCAGGGGCACTGCAATTCACAAACCTGCAGAGTTATAAATGATAACTCTTGTCCACAAATATATTGAGGGAAGGCAACGAAGAGGATTTGAAAGCAAGGCAGAATTGCAGGAAACAGATTTCAGGAGGTAGATGCGACTCGCCTTTAAAGCACATGAAAAGCGGCAAAACGACGACAATGATGCCCTTGGCCAAAAAGGGCGTATGCGTTTTTTCCTGAATATATTCAGGAAAAAACGCATACGCCCTTTTTGGCCAACCAAGCAAGCTGGAAAGGCAAATCAGCACTACAAAGAAGTCTCGCTTGCCATCGGTCAAAAGGGCCATGCTGAAAAAAGTGTAAAACCCAGAAATGCAGGACAGGCCAGGGAGACGTGGGAGCCTTGCTACGCTGATGGGCGGGATGTAAATTGCCAACAGCCACTCTGGAGAAGTGTACGGTGTGTCCTGAAACATGTAATAAACACAGCTTAGAGAGCATAGGGCACTTCCACTCATGGGCGTATACATTGGGAAAACTGAAAATCCACAAGACACAGGCACCTCAAAGTGTACGGCTGCTCTGTTTACAAGAACCTCCACTTCGGTACACCTTAAATAGCCCAGGATAGAGAAAAATGGATAAAGAAGTTGTGGTACTTATGCACAATGGAATATCACTCAGCCATGAAATCAATGTCATAAGGCTAGTAGCAGCATGATGAGTGGATTTAGGTACGATGACTCTAAGTGAAATAAGTCACACAGAAAAAGACAGTTATCCTACGATATCACTTATAGAGGGAATGTCAAAATCGCTACCCTTGAACTGAATTACAAGACAGAACAGAGTCACACGTTTAGAAAACACACTATGGCTGCTTAACGGGAAAGGTCAGGTGGGGTGATGCATAAAACAAGGGTTTGAAATTAGCTCAGATACCGTTCCATAAGCCAAATATGTAATGGACAAGACCTACTCCCTGCTCAGTGAAATGGACTCAACACCCTCTATTCACCGCACAAGAATATATCTGACTAGTAAGAATCTTAAAACCTATGTATTGATATCTCTCTGGAAGTGAATCAAGAGGGTGTAAAGCGGCATAAATACAGCAGTGAAAAGCAGCTAAACCCCATTACCAAAATAAATTACTTAAAAAAACCCCATAAAACAAAGACAGTGAAAGAGAGAGAAATTCTTACAAAATCCATTCAGGGGCTCTGATGCAACCTGGATTGACCATATGTACACCCACAGCTGGATGAGACCTAAGGATGGACACTCTTGGGGCTGAGAGGATTGGTGAGGTTGGGTGAGCAAACGCAGACCCTTTAAAGTAATACTGCGTGGTACCCATCCCATGGGTCCCAAATCTCCAGGTTCAAGGGCATCTTCCCACATCGAAAACATGCCTGGGAAACCCAGAAGATGGTACACCGCGTGATCGGGAAAGGTTTCTAAAACGCACCTCATTTCTCCTCTCCTTGTGCTCGGGTTCGCCATTCCAGCCGCTTTACTAACAATCTCCCTACGTGGAGAATCAGCACCGTTAACCTCCTGTTTCGTACAGGTTGCAATTTGTCCTGAGGATGAACGGGAAGAGGGGGAACCAATGAGAGACTAGCTCTAGGTGTTGGGACAGGCACAGGTCACTCTATTTTTCCGTCAGGAAGAAGAATGAACCACAGGCTCAGCCTGCACCCCCGGAACCAGAATAGGGTCTGAAGCAATCCTGCGCTTTTGCGGCCAGCTCCCAAAAAAGCGAGTTGACAAATGGAGCTCAGGGGCACTGCAATTCACAAACCTGCAGAGTTATAAATGATAACTCTCGTCCACAAATATATTGAGGGAAGGCAACGAAGAGGATTTGAAAGCAAGGCAGAATTGCAGGAAACAGATTTCAGGAGGTAGATGCGACTCGCCTTTAAAGCACATGAAAAGCGGCAAAACGTCGACAATGATGCCCTTGGCCAAAAAGGGCGTATGCGTTTTTTCCTGAATATATTCAGGAAAAAACGCATACGCCCTTTTTGGCCAACCAAGCAAGCCGGAAAGGCCAATCAGCACTACAAAGAAGTCTCGCTTGCCATCGGTCAAAAGGGCCATGCTGAAAAAAGTGTAAAAACCAGAAATGCAGGACAGGCCAGGGAGACGTGGGAGCCTTGCTACGCTGATGGGCGGGATGTTAATTGCCAACAGCCACTCTGGAGAAGTGTACGGTGTGTCCTGAAACATGTAATAAACACAGCTTAGAGAGCATAGGGCACTTCCACTCATGGGCGTATACATTGGGAAAACTGAAAATCCACAAGACACAGGCACCCCGAAGTGTAGGGCTGCTCTGTTTACAAGAACCTCCACTTCGGTACACCTTAAATAGCCCAGGATAGAGAAAAATGGATAAAGAAGTTGTGGTACTTATGCACAATGGAATATCACTCAGCCATGAAATCAATGTCATAAGGCGAGTAGCAGCCAGTATGATGAGTGGATTGAGGTACGATGACTCTAAGTGAAATAAGTCACACAGAAAAAGACACTTATCCTACGATATCACTTATAGAGGGAATGTCAAAATCGCTACCCTTGAACTGAATTACAAGACAGAACAGAGTCACACGTTTAGAAAACACACTATGGCTGCTTAACGGGAAAGGTCAGGTGGGGTGATGCATAAAACAAGGGTTTGAAATTAGCTCAGATACCGTTCCATAAGCCAAATATGTAATGGACAAGACCTACTCCCTGCTCAGTGAAATGGACTCAACACCCTCTATTCACCGCACAAGAATATATCTGACTAGTAAGAATCTTAAAACCTATGTATTGATATCTCTCTGGAAGTGAATCAAGAGGGTGTAAAGCGGCATAAATACAGCAGTGAAAAGCAGCTAAACCCCATTACCAAAATAAATTACTTAAAAAAACCCCATAAAACAAAGACAGTGAAAGAGAGAGAAATTCTTACAAAATCCATTCAGGGGCTCTGATGCAACCTGGATTGACCATATGTACACCCACAGCTGGATGAGACCTAAGGATGGACACTCTTGGGGCTGAGAGGATTGGTGAGGTTGGGTGAGCAAACGCAGACCCTTTAAAGTAATACTGCGTGGTACCCATCCCATGGGTCCCAAATCTCCAGGTTCAAGGGCATCTTCCCACATCGAAAACATGCCTGGGAAACCCAGAAGATGGTACACCGCGTGATCGGGAAAGGTTTCTAAAACGCACCTCATTTCTCCTCTCCTTGTGCTCGGGTTCGCCATTCCAGCCGCTTTACTAACAATCTCCCTACGTGGAGAATCAGCACCGTTAACCTCCTGTTTCGTACAGGTTGCAATTTGTCCTGAGGATGAACGGGAAGAGGGGGAACCAATGAGAGACTAGCTCTAGGTGTTGGGACAGGCACAGGTCACTCTATTTTTCCGTCAGGAAGAAGAATGAACCACAGGCTCAGCCTGCACCCCCGGAACCAGAATAGGGTCTGAAGCAATCCTGCGCTTTTGCGGCCAGCTCCCAAAAAAGCGAGTTGACAAATGGAGCTCAGGGGCACTGCAATTCACAAACCTGCAGAGTTATAAATGATAACTCTCGTCCACAAATATATTGAGGGAAGGCAACGAAGAGGATTTGAAAGCAAGGCAGAATTGCAGGAAACAGATTTCAGGAGGTAGATGCGACTCGCCTTTAAAGCACATGAAAAGCGGCAAAACGTCGACAATGATGCCCTTGGCCAAAAAGGGCGTATGCGTTTTTTCCTGAATATATTCAGGAAAAAACGCATACGCCCTTTTTGGCCAACCAAGCAAGCCGGAAAGGCAAATCAGCACTGCAAAGAAGTCTCGCTTACCATCGGTGAAAAGGGCCATGCTGAAAAAAGTGTAAAAACCAGAAATGCAGGACAGACCATGGAGACATGGGAGCCTTGCTACGCTGAAGGGCGGGATGTAAATTGCCAACAGCCACTCTGGAGAAGTGTACGGTGTGTCCTGAAACATGTAATAAACACAGCTTAGAGAGCATAGGGCAGTTCCACTCATGGGCGTATACATTGGGAAAACTGAAAATCCACAAGACACAGGCACCCCAAAGTGTAGGGCTGCTCTGTTTACAAGAACCTCCACTTCGGTACACCTTAAATAGCCCAGGATAGAGAAAAATGGATAAAGAAGTTGTGGTATTTATGCACAATGGAATATCACTCAGCCATGAAATCAATGTCATAAGGCTAGTAGCAGCATGATGAGTGGATTTAGGTACGATGACTCTAAGTGAAATAAGTCACACAGAAAAAGACACTTATCCTAAGATATCACTTATAGAGGGAATGTCAAAATCGCTACCCTTGAACTGAATTACAAGACAGAACAGAGTCACACGTTTAGAAAACACACTATGGCTGCCTAACGGGAAAGGTCAGGTGGGGTGATGCATAAAACAAGGGTTTGAAATTAGCTCAGATACCGTTCCATAAGCCAAATATGTAATGGACAAGACCTACTCCCTGCTCAGTGAAATGGACTCAACACCCTCTATTCACCGCACAAGAATATATCTGACTAGTAAGAATCTTAAAACCTATGTATTGATATCTCTCTGGAAGTGAATCAAGAGGGTGTAAAGCGGCATAAATACAGCAGTGAAAAGCAGCTAAACCCCATTACCAAAATAAATTACTTAAAAAAAACCCCATAAAACAAAGACAGTGAAAGAGAGAGAAATTCTTACAAAATCCATTCAGGGGCTCTGATGCAACCTGGATTGACCATATGTACACCCACAGCTGGATGAGACCTAAGGATGGACACTCTTGGGGCTGAGAGGATTGGTGAGGTTGGGTGAGCAAACGCAGACCCTTTAAAGTAATACTGCGTGGTACCCATCCCATGGGTCCCAAATCTCCAGGTTCAAGGGCATCTTCCCACATCGAAAACATGCCTGGGAAACCCAGAAGATGGTACACCGCGTGATCGGGAAAGGTTTCTAAAACGCACCTCATTTCTCCTCTCCTTGTGCTCGGGTTCGCCATTCCAGCCGCTTTACTAACAATCTCCCTACGTGGAGAATCAGCACCGTTAACCTCCTGTTTCGTACAGGTTGCAATTTGTCCTGAGGATGAACGGGAAGAGGGGGAACCAATGAGAGACTAGCTCTAGGTGTTGGGACAGGCACAGGTCACTCTATTTTTCCGTCAGGAAGAAGAATGAACCACAGGCTCAGCCTGCACCCCCGGAACCAGAATAGGGTCTGAAGCAATCCTGCGCTTTTGCGGCCAGCTCCCAAAAAAGCGAGTTGACAAATGGAGCTCAGGGGCACTGCAATTCACAAACCTGCAGAGTTATAAATGATAACTCTCGTCCACAAATATATTGAGGGAAGGCAACGAAGAGGATTTGAAAGCAAGGCAGAATTGCAGGAAACAGATTTCAGGAGGTAGATGCGACTCGCCTTTAAAGCACATGAAAAGCGGCAAAACGTCGACAATGATGCCCTTGGCCAAAAAGGGCGTATGCGTTTTTTCCTGAATATATTCAGGAAAAAACGCATACGCCCTTTTTGGCCAACCAAGCAAGCCGGAAAGGCCAATCAGCACTACAAAGAAGTCTCGCTTGCCATCGGTCAAAAGGGCCATGCTGAAAAAAGTGTAAAAACCAGAAATGCAGGACAGGCCAGGGAGACGTGGGAGCCTTGCTACGCTGATGGGCGGGATGTTAATTGCCAACAGCCACTCTGGAGAAGTGTACGGTGTGTCCTGAAACATGTAATAAACACAGCTTAGAGAGCATAGGGCACTTCCACTCATGGGCGTATACATTGGGAAAACTGAAAATCCACAAGACACAGGCACCCCGAAGTGTAGGGCTGCTCTGTTTACAAGAACCTCCACTTCGGTACACCTTAAATAGCCCAGGATAGAGAAAAATGGATAAAGAAGTTGTGGTACTTATGCACAATGGAATATCACTCAGCCATGAAAACAATGTCATAAGGCGAGTAGCAGCCAGTATGATGAGTTTATTTAGGTACGATGACTCTAAGTGAAATAAGTCACACAGAAAAAGACACTTTTCCTAAGATATCACTTATAGAGGGAATGTCAAAATCGCTACCCTTGAACTGAATTACAAGACAGAACAGAGTCACACGTTTAGAAAACACACTATGGCTGCTTAACGGGAAAGGTCAGGTGGGGTGATGCATAAAACAAGGGTTTGAAATTAGCTCAGATACCGTTCCATAAGCCAAATATGTAATGGACAAGACGTACACCCTGCTCAGTGAAATGTTCTCAACACCACCTATTCACCTCACAAGAATATATCTGACTAGTAAGAATCTTAAAACCTATGTATTGCTATCTCTCTGGAAGTGAATCAAGAGGGTGTAAAGCGGCATAAACACAGCAGTGAAAAGCAGCTAATCCCCATTATCAAAATAAATTACTTAAAAAAAACTCATAAAACAAAGACAGTGAAAGAGAGAGAAATTCTTACAAAATCCATTCAGGGGCTCTGATGCAACCTGGATTGACCATATCTAGACCCACAGCTGGATGAGACATAAGGCTGGATACTCTTGGGGCTGAGAGGATTGGTGTGGTTGGGTGAGCAAACGCAGACCCTTTAAAGTAATACTGCGTGGTACCCATCCCACGGGTCCCAAATCTCCAGGTTCAAGGGCATCTTCCTACATCGAAAACATGCCTGGGAAACCCAGAAGATGGTACACCGTGTGATCGGGAAACGTTTCTAAAACGCACCTCATTTCTCCTCTCCTTGTGCTCGGGTTCGCCATTCCAGCCGCTTTACTAACAATCTCCCTACGTGGAGAATCAGCACCGTTAACCTCCTGTTTCGTACAGGTTGCAATTTGTCCTGAGGATGAACGGGAAGAGGGGGAACCAATGAGAGACTAGCTCTAGGTGTTGGGACAGGCACAGGTCACTCTATTTTTCCATCAGGAAGAAGAATGAACCACAGGCTCAGCCTGCCCCCCCCCCCGAACCAGAATAGGACCTGAAGCAATCCTGCGCTTTTGCGGCCAGCTCCCAAAAAAGCGAGTTGACAAATGGAGCTCAGGGGCACTGCAATTCACAAACCTGCAGAGTTATAAATGATAACTCTTGTCCACAAATATATTGAGGGAAGGCAACGAAGAGGATTTGAAAGCAAGGCAGAATTGCAGGAAACAGATTTCAGGAGGTAGATGCGACTCGCCTTTAAAGCACATGAAAAGCGGCAAAACGTCGACAATGATGCCCTTGGCCAAAAAGGGCGTATGCGTTTTTTCCTGAATATATTCAGGAAAAAACGCATACGCCCTTTTTGGCCAACCAAGCAAGCTGGAAAGGCAAATCAGCACTACAAAGAAGTCTCGCTTGCCATCGGTCAAAAGGGCCATGCTGAAAAAAGTGTAAAAACCAGAAATGCAGGACAGGCCAGGGAGACGTGGGAGCCTTGCTACGCTGATGGGCGGGATGTAAATTGCCAACAGCCACTCTGGAGAAGTGTACGGTGTGTCCTGAAACATGTAATAAACACAGCTTAGAGAGCATAGGGCAGTTCCACTCATGGGCGTATACATTGGGAAAACTGAAAATCCACAAGACACAGGCACCCCAAAGTGTAGGGCTGCTCTGTTTACAAGAACCTCCACTTCGGTACACCTTAAATAGCCCAGGATAGAGAAAAATGGATAAAGAAGTTGTGGTATTTATGCACAATGGAATATCACTCAGCCATGAAATCAATGTCATAAGGCTAGTAGCAGCATGATGAGTGGATTTAGGTACGATGACTCTAAGTGAAATAAGTCACACAGAAAAAGACACTTATCCTACGATATCACTTATAGAGGGAATGTCAAAATCGCTACCCTTGAACTGAATTACAAGACAGAACAGAGTCACACGTTTAGAAAACACACTATGGCTGCTTAACGGGAAAGGTCAGGTGGGGTGATGCATAAAACAAGGGTTTGAAATTAGCTCAGATACCGTTCCATAAGCCAAATATGTAATGGACAAGACCTACTCCCTGCTCAGTGAAATGGACTCAACACCCTCTATTCACCGCACAAGAATATATCTGACTAGTAAGAATCTTAAAACCTATGTATTGATATCTCTCTGGAAGTGAATCAAGAGGGTGTAAAGCGGCATAAATACAGCAGTGAAAAGCAGCTAAACCCCATTACCAAAATAAATTACTTAAAAAAAACCCCATAAAACAAAGACAGTGAAAGAGAGAGAAATTCTTACAAAATCCATTGAGGGGCTCTGATGCAACCTGGATTGACCATATGTACACCCACAGCTGGATGAGACCTAAGGATGGACACTCTTGGGGCTGAGAGGATTGGTGAGGTTGGGTGAGCAAACGCAGACCCTTTAAAGTAATACTGCGTGGTACCCATCCCATGGGTCCCAAATCTCCAGGTTCAAGGGCATCTTCCCACATCGAAAACATGCCTGGGAAACCCAGAAGATGGTACACCGCGTGATCGGGAAAGGTTTCTAAAACGCACCTCATTTCTCCTCTCCTTGTGCTCGGGTTCGCCATTCCAGCCGCTTTACTAACAATCTCCCTACGTGGAGAATCAGCACCGTTAACCTCCTGTTTCGTACAGGTTGCAATTTGTCCTGAGGATGAACGGGAAGAGGGGGAACCAATGAGAGACTAGCTCTAGGTGTTGGGACAGGGACAGGTCACTCTATTTTTCCGTCAGGAAGAAGAATGAACCACAGGCTCAGCCTGCACCCCCGGAACCAGAATAGGGTCTGAAGCAATCCTGCGCTTTTGCGGCCAGCTCCCAAAAAAGCGAGTTGACAAATGGAGCTCAGGGGCACTGCAATTCACAAACCTGCAGAGTTATAAATGATAACTCTCGTCCACAAATATATTGAGGGAAGGCAACGAAGAGGATTTGAAAGCAAGGCAGAATTGCAGGAAACAGATTTCAGGAGGTAGATGCGACTCGCCTTTAAAGCACATGAAAAGCGGCAAAACGACGACAATGATGCCCTTGGCCAAAAAGGGCGTATGCGTTTTTTCCTGAATATATTCAGGAAAAAACGCATACGCCCTTTTTGGCCAACCAAGCAAGCTGGAAAGGCAAATCAGCACTACAAAGAAGTCTCGCTTGCCATCGGTCAAAAGGGCCATGCTGAAAAAAGTGTAAAAACCAGAAATGCAGGACAGGCCAGGGAGACGTGGGAGCCTTGCTACGCTGATGGGCGGGATGTAAATTGCCAACAGCCACTCTGGAGAAGTGTACGGTGTGTCCTGAAACATGTAATAAACACAGCTTAGAGAGCATAGGGCAGTTCCACTCATGGGCGTATACATTGGGAAAACTGAAAATCCACAAGACACAGGCACCCCAAAGTGTAGGGCTGCTCTGTTTACAAGAACCTCCACTTCGGTACACCTTAAATAGCCCAGGATAGAGAAAAATGGATAAAGAAGTTGTGGTATTTATGCACAATGGAATATCACTCAGCCATGAAATCAATGTCATAAGGCGAGTAGCAGCCAGTATGATGAGTGGATTGAGGTACGATGACTCTAAGTGAAATAAGTCACACAGAAAGAGACACTTATCCTAAGATATCACTTATAGAGGGAATGATAAAATAGCTACCCTTGAACTGAATTACAAGACAGAACAGAGTCACACGTTTAGAAAACACACTATGGCTGCTTAACGGGAAAGGTCAGGTGGGGTGATGCATAAAACAAGGGTTTGAAATTAGCTCAGATACCGTTCCATAAGCCAAATATGTAATGGACAAGACGTACACCCTGCTCAGTGAAATGGACTCAACACCACCTATTCACCGCACAAGAATATATCTGACTAGTAAGAATCTTAAAACCTATGTATTGATATCTCTCTGGAAGTGAATCAAGAGGGTGTAAAGCGGCATAAACACAGCAGTGAAAAGCAGCTAAGCCCCATTATCAAAATAAATTACTTGAAAAAAACCCATAAAACAAAGACAGTGAAAGAGAGAGAAATTCATACAAAATCCATTCAGGGGCTCTGATGCAACCTGGATTGACCATATCTAGACCCACAGCTGGATGAGACCTAAGGCTGGACACTCTTGGGGCTGAGAGGATTGGTGAGGTTGGGTGAGCAAACGCAGACCCTTTAAAGTAATACTGCGTGGTACCCATCCCATGGGTCCCAAATCTCCAGGTTCAAGGGCATCTTCCCACATCGAAAACATGCCTGGGAAACCCAGAAGATGGTACACCGCGTGATCGGGAAAGGTTTCTAAAACGCACCTCATTTCTCCTCTCCTTGTGCTCGGGTTCGCCATTCCAGCCGCTTTACTAACAATCTCCCTACGTGGAGAATCAGCACCGTTAACCTCCTGTTTCGTACAGGTTGCAATTTGTCCTGAGGATGAACGGGAAGAGGGGGAACCAATGAGAGACTAGCTCTAGGTGTTGGGACAGGCACAGGTCACTCTATTTTTCCGTCAGGAAGAAGAATGAACCACAGGCTCAGCCTGCACCCCCGGAACCAGAATAGGGTCTGAAGCAATCCTGCGCTTTTGCGGCCAGCTCCCAAAAAAGCGAGTTGACAAATGGAGCTCAGGGGCACTGCAATTCACAAACCTGCAGAGTTATAAATGATAACTCTCGTCCACAAATATATTGAGGGAAGGCAACGAAGAGGATTTGAAAGCAAGGCAGAATTGCAGGAAACAGATTTCAGGAGGTAGATGCGACTCGCCTTTAAAGCACATGAAAAGCGGCAAAACGTCGACAATGATGCCCTTGGCCAAAAAGGGCGTATGCGTTTTTTCCTGAATATATTCAGGAAAAAACGCATACGCCCTTTTTGGCCAACCAAGCAAGCCGGAAAGGCCAATCAGCACTACAAAGAAGTCTCGCTTGCCATCGGTCAAAAGGGCCATGCTGAAAAAAGTGTAAAAACCAGAAATGCAGGACAGGCCAGGGAGACGTGGGAGCCTTGCTACGCTGATGGGCGGGATGTTAATTGCCAACAGCCACTCTGGAGAAGTGTACGGTGTGTCCTGAAACATGTAATAAACACAGCTTAGAGAGCATAGGGCACTTCCACTCATGGGCGTATACATTGGGAAAACTGAAAATCCACAAGACACAGGCACCCCGAAGTGTAGGGCTGCTCTGTTTACAAGAACCTCCACTTCGGAACACCTTAAATAGCCCAGGATAGAGAAAAATGGATAAAGAAGTTGTGGTACTTATGCACAATGGAATATCACTCAGCCATGAAATCAATGTCATAAGGCGAGTAGCAGCCAGTATGATGAGTGGATTGAGGTACGATGACTCTAAGTGAAATAAGTCACACAGAAAAAGACACTTATCCTACGATATCACTTATAGAGGGAATGTCAAAATCGCTACCCTTGAACTGAATTACAAGACAGAACAGAGTCACACGTTTAGAAAACACACTATGGCTGCTTAACGGGAAAGGTCAGGTGGGGTGATGCATAAAACAAGGGTTTGAAATTAGCTCAGATACCGTTCCATAAGCCAAATATGTAATGGACAAGACCTACTCCCTGCTCAGTGAAATGGACTCAACACCCTCTATTCACCGCACAAGAATATATCTGACTAGTAAGAATCTTAAAACCTATGTATTGATATCTCTCTGGAAGTGAATCAAGAGGGTGTAAAGCGGCATAAATACAGCAGTGAAAAGCAGCTAAACCCCATTACCAAAATAAATTACTTAAAAAAACCCCATAAAACAAAGACAGTGAAAGAGAGAGAAATTCTTACAAAATCCATTCAGGGGCTCTGATGCAACCTGGATTGACCATATGTACACCCACAGCTGGATGAGACCTAAGGATGGACACTCTTGGGGCTGAGAGGATTGGTGAGGTTGGGTGAGCAAACGCAGACCCTTTAAAGTAATACTGCGTGGTACCCATCCCATGGGTCCCAAATCTCCAGGTTCAAGGGCATCTTCCCACATCGAAAACATGCCTGGGAAACCCAGAAGATGGTACACCGCGTGATCGGGAAAGGTTTCTAAAACGCACCTCATTTCTCCTCTCCTTGTGCTCGGGTTCGCCATTCCAGCCGCTTTACTAACAATCTCCCTACGTGGAGAATCAGCACCGTTAACCTCCTGTTTCGTACAGGTTGCAATTTGTCCTGAGGATGAACGGGAAGAGGGGGAACCAATGAGAGACTAGCTCTAGGTGTTGGGACAGGCACAGGTCACTCTATTTTTCCGTCAGGAAGAAGAATGAACCACAGGCTCAGCCTGCACCCCCGGAACCAGAATAGGGTCTGAAGCAATCCTGCGCTTTTGCGGCCAGCTCCCAAAAAAGCGAGTTGACAAATGGAGCTCAGGGGCACTGCAATTCACAAACCTGCAGAGTTATAAATGATAACTCTCGTCCACAAATATATTGAGGGAAGGCAACGAAGAGGATTTGAAAGCAAGGCAGAATTGCAGGAAACAGATTTCAGGAGGTAGATGCGACTCGCCTTTAAAGCACATGAAAAGCGGCAAAACGTCGACAATGATGCCCTTGGCCAAAAAGGGCGTATGCGTTTTTTCCTGAATATATTCAGGAAAAAACGCATACGCCCTTTTTGGCCAACCAAGGAAGCCGGAAAGGCAAATCAGCACTGCAAAGAAGTCTCGCTTACCATCGGTGAAAAGGGCCATGCTGAAAAAAGTGTAAAAACCAGAAATGCAGGACAGACCATGGAGACATGGGAGCCTTGCTACGCTGAAGGGCGGGATGTAAATTGCCAACAGCCACTCTGGAGAAGTGTACGGTGTGTCCTGAAACATGTAATAAACACAGCTTAGAGAGCATAGGGCAGTTCCACTCATGGGCGTATACATTGGGAAAACTGAAAATCCACAAGACACAGGCACCCCAAAGTGTAGGGCTGCTCTGTTTACAAGAACCTCCACTTCGGTACACCTTAAATAGCCCAGGATAGAGAAAAATGGATAAAGAAGTTGTGGTATTTATGCACAATGGAATATCACTCAGCCATGAAATCAATGTCATAAGGCTAGTAGCAGCATGATGAGTGGATTTAGGTACGATGACTCTAAGTGAAATAAGTCACACAGAAAAAGACACTTATCCTACGATATCACTTATAGAGGGAATGTCAAAATCGCTACCCTTGAACTGAATTACAAGACAGAACAGAGTCACACGTTTAGAAAACACACTATGGCTGCTTAACGGGAAAGGTCAGGTGGGGTGATGCATAAAACAAGGGTTTGAAATTAGCTCAGATACCGTTCCATAAGCCAAATATGTAATGGACAAGACCTACTCCCTGCTCAGTGAAATGGACTCAACACCCTCTATTCACCGCACAAGAATATATCTGACTAGTAAGAATCTTAAAACCTATGTATTGATATCTCTCTGGAAGTGAATCAAGAGGGTGTAAAGCGGCATAAATACAGCAGTGAAAAGCAGCTAAACCCCATTACCAAAATAAATTACTTAAAAAAACCCCCATAAAACAAAGACAGTGAAAGAGAGAGAAATTCTTACAAAATCCATTCAGGGGCTCTGATGCAACCTGGATTGACCATATGTACACCCACAGCTGGATGAGACCTAAGGATGGACACTCTTGGGGCTGAGAGGATTGGTGAGGTTGGGTGAGCAAACGCAGACCCTTTAAAGTAATACTGCGTGGTACCCATCCCATGGGTCCCAAATCTCCAGGTTCAAGGGCATCTTCCCACATCGAAAACATGCCTGGGAAACCCAGAAGATGGTACACCGCGTGATCGGGAAAGGTTTCTAAAACGCACCTCATTTCTCCTCTCCTTGTGCTCGGGTTCGCCATTCCAGCCGCTTTACTAACAATCTCCCTACGTGGAGAATCAGCACCGTTAACCTCCTGTTTCGTACAGGTTGCAATTTGTCCTGAGGATGAACGGGAAGAGGGGGAACCAATGAGAGACTAGCTCTAGGTGTTGGGACAGGCACAGGTCACTCTATTTTTCCGTCAGGAAGAAGAATGAACCACAGGCTCAGCCTGCACCCCCGGAACCAGAATAGGGTCTGAAGCAATCCTGCGCTTTTGCGGCCAGCTCCCAAAAAAGCGAGTTGACAAATGGAGCTCAGGGGCACTGCAATTCACAAACCTGCAGAGTTATAAATGATAACTCTCGTCCACAAATATATTGAGGGAAGGCAACGAAGAGGATTTGAAAGCAAGGCAGAATTGCAGGAAACAGATTTCAGGAGGTAGATGCGACTCGCCTTTAAAGCACATGAAAAGCGGCAAAACGTCGACAATGATGCCCTTGGCCAAAAAGGGCGTATGCGTTTTTTCCTGAATATATTCAGGAAAAAACGCATACGCCCTTTTTGGCCAACCAAGCAAGCCGGAAAGGCCAATCAGCACTACAAAGAAGTCTCGCTTGCCATCGGTCAAAAGGGCCATGCTGAAAAAAGTGTAAAAACCAGAAATGCAGGACAGGCCAGGGAGACGTGGGAGCCTTGCTACGCTGATGGGCGGGATGTTAATTGCCAACAGCCACTCTGGAGAAGTGTACGGTGTGTCCTGAAACATGTAATAAACACAGCTTAGAGAGCATAGGGCACTTCCACTCATGGGCGTATACATTGGGAAAACTGAAAATCCACAAGACACAGGCACCCCGAAGTGTAGGGCTGCTCTGTTTACAAGAACCTCCACTTCGGTACACCTTAAATAGCCCAGGATAGAGAAAAATGGATAAAGAAGTTGTGGTACTTATGCACAATGGAATATCACTCAGCCATGAAAACAATGTCATAAGGCGAGTAGCAGCCAGTATGATGAGTTTATTTAGGTACGATGACTCTAAGTGAAATAAGTCTCACAGAAAAAGACACTTATCCTACGATATCACTTATAGAGGGAATGTCAAAATCGCTACCCTTGAACTGAATTACAAGACAGAACAGAGTCACACGTTTAGAAAACACACTATGGCTGCTTAACGGGAAAGGTCAGGTGGGGTGATGCATAAAACAAGGGTTTGAAATTAGCTCAGATACCGTTCCATAAGCCAAATATGTAATGGACAAGACGTACACCCTGCTCAGTGAAATGTTCTCAACACCACCTATTCACCTCACAAGAATATATCTGACTAGTAAGAATCTTAAAACCTATGTATTGCTATCTCTCTGGAAGTGAATCAAGAGGGTGTAAAGCGGCATAAACACAGCAGTGAAAAGCAGCTAATCCCCATTATCAAAATAAATTACTTAAAAAAAACTCATAAAACAAAGACAGTGAAAGAGAGAGAAATTCTTACAAAATCCATTCAGGGGCTCTGATGCAACCTGGATTGACCATATCTAGACACACAGCTGGATGAGACATAAGGCTGGATACTCTTGGGGCTGAGAAGATTGGTGTGCTTGGGTGAGCAAACGCAGACCCTTTAAAGTAATACTGCGTGGTACCCATCCCACGGGTCCCAAATCTCCAGGTTCAAGGGCATCTTCCTACATCGAAAACATGCCTGGGAAACCCAGAAGATGGTACACCGTGTGATCGGGAAACGTTTCTAAAACGCACCTCATTTCTCCTCTCCTTGTGCTCGGGTTCGCCATTCCAGCCGCTTTACTAACAATCTCCCTACGTGGAGAATCAGCACCGTTAACCTCCTGTTTCGTACAGGTTGCAATTTGTCCTGAGGATGAACGGGAAGAGGGGGAACCAATGAGAGACTAGCTCTAGGTGTTGGGACAGGCACAGGTCACTCTATTTTTCCATCAGGAAGAAGAATGAACCACAGGCTCAGCCTGCCCCCCCCCCCGAACCAGAATAGGACCTGAAGCAATCCTGCGCTTTTGCGGCCAGCTCCCAAAAAAGCGAGTTGACAAATGGAGCTCAGGGGCACTGCAATTCACAAACCTGCAGAGTTATAAATGATAACTCTTGTCCACAAATATATTGAGGGAAGGCAACGAAGAGGATTTGAAAGCAAGGCAGAATTGCAGGAAACAGATTTCAGGAGGTAGATGCGACTCGCCTTTAAAGCACATGAAAAGCGGCAAAAACGTCGACAATGATGCCCTTGGCCAAAAAGGGCGTATGCGTTTTTTCCTGAATATATTCAGGAAAAAACGCATACGCCCTTTTTGGCCAACCAAGCAAGCTGGAAAGGCAAATCAGCACTACAAAGAAGTCTCGCTTGCCATCGGTCAAAAGGGCCATGCTGAAAAAAGTGTAAAAACCAGAAATGCAGGACAGGCCAGGGAGACGTGGGAGCCTTGCTACGCTGATGGGCGGGATGTAAATTGCCAACAGCCACTCTGGAGAAGTGTACGGTGTGTCCTGAAACATGTAATAAACACAGCTTAGAGAGCATAGGGCACTTCCACTCATGGGCGTATACATTGGGAAAACTGAAAATCCACAAGACACAGGCACCCCAAAGTGTAGGGCTGCTCTGTTTACAAGAACCTCCACTTCGGTACACCTTAAATAGCCCAGGATAGAGAAAAATGGATAAAGAAGTTGTGGTATTTATGCAGAATGGAATATCACTCAGCCATGAAATCAATGTCATAAGGCTAGTAGCAGCATGATGAGTGGATTTAGGTACGATGACTCTAAGTGAAATAAGTCACACAGAAAAAGACACTTATCCTACGATATCACTTATAGAGGGAATGTCAAAATCGCTACCCTTGAACTGAATTACAAGACAGAACAGAGTCACACGTTTAGAAAACACACTATGGCTGCTTAACGGGAAAGGTCAGGTGGGGTGATGCATAAAACAAGGGTTTGAAATTAGCTCAGATACCGTTCCATAAGCCAAATATGTAATGGACAAGACCTACTCCCTGCTCAGTGAAATGGACTCAACACCCTCTATTCACCGCACAAGAATATATCTGACTAGTAAGAATCTTAAAACCTATGTATTGATATCTCTCTGGAAGTGAATCAAGAGGGTGTAAAGCGGCATAAATACAGCAGTGAAAAGCAGCTAAACCCCATTACCAAAATAAATTACTTAAAAAAAACCCCATAAAACAAAGACAGTGAAAGAGAGAGAAATTCTTACAAAATCCATTGAGGGGCTCTGATGCAACCTGGATTGACCATATGTACACCCACAGCTGGATGAGACCTAAGGATGGACACTCTTGGGGCTGAGAGGATTGGTGAGGTTGGGTGAGCAAACGCAGACCCTTTAAAGTAATACTGCGTGGTACCCATCCCATGGGTCCCAAATCTCCAGGTTCAAGGGCATCTTCCCACATCGAAAACATGCCTGGGAAACCCAGAAGATGGTACACCGCGTGATCGGGAAAGGTTTCTAAAACGCACCTCATTTCTCCTCTCCTTGTGCTCGGGTTCGCCATTCCAGCCGCTTTACTAACAATCTCCCTACGTGGAGAATCAGCACCGTTAACCTCCTGTTTCGTACAGGTTGCAATTTGTCCTGAGGATGAACGGGAAGAGGGGGAACCAATGAGAGACTAGCTCTAGGTGTTGGGACAGGCACAGGTCACTCTATTTTTCCGTCAGGAAGAAGAATGAACCACAGGCTCAGCCTGCACCCCCGGAACCAGAATAGGGTCTGAAGCAATCCTGCGCTTTTGCGGCCAGCTCCCAAAAAAGCGAGTTGACAAATGGAGCTCAGGGGCACTGCAATTCACAAACCTGCAGAGTTATAAATGATAACTCTCGTCCACAAATATATTGAGGGAAGGCAACGAAGAGGATTTGAAAGCAAGGCAGAATTGCAGGAAACAGATTTCAGGAGGTAGATGCGACTCGCCTTTAAAGCACATGAAAAGCGGCAAAACGACGACAATGATGCCCTTGGCCAAAAAGGGCGTATGCGTTTTTTCCTGAATATATTCAGGAAAAAACGCATACGCCCTTTTTGGCTAACCAAGCAAGCTGGAAAGGCAAATCAGCACTACAAAGAAGTCTCGCTTGCCATCGGTCAAAAGGGCCATGCTGAAAAAAGTGTAAAAACCAGAAATGCAGGACAGGCCAGGGAGACGTGGGAGCCTTGCTACGCTGATGGGCGGGATGTAAATTGCCAACAGCCACTCTGGAGAAGTGTACGGTGTGTCCTGAAACATGTAATAAACACAGCTTAGAGAGCATAGGGCACTTCCACTCATGGGCGTATACATTGGGAAAACTGAAAATCCACAAGACACAGGCACCCCAAAGTGTAGGGCTGCTCTGTTTACAAGAACCTCCACTTCGGTACACCTTAAATAGCCCAGGATAGAGAAAAATGGATAAAGAAGTTGTGGTATTTATGCACAATGGAATATCACTCAGCCATGAAATCAATGTCATAAGGCGAGTAGCAGCCAGTATGATGAGTGGATTGAGGTACGATGACTCTAAGTGAAATAAGTCACACAGAAAGAGACACTTATCCTAAGATATCACTTATAGAGGGAATGATAAAATAGCTACCCTTGAACTGAATTACAAGACAGAACAGAGTCACACGTTTAGAAAACACACTATGGCTGCTTAACGGGAAAGGTCAGGTGGGGTGATGCATAAAACAAGGGTTTGAAATTAGCTCAGATACCGTTCCATAAGCCAAATATGTAATGGACAAGACGTACACCCTGCTCAGTGAAATGGACTCAACACCACCTATTCACCGCACAAGAATATATCTGACTAGTAAGAATCTTAAAACCTATGTATTGATATCTCTCTGGAAGTGAATCAAGAGGGTGTAAAGCGGCATAAACACAGCAGTGAAAAGCAGCTAATCCCCATTATCAAAATAAATTACTTGAAAAAAACCCATAAAACAAAGACAGTGAAAGAGAGAGAAATTCATACAAAATCCATTCAGGGGCTCTGATGCAACCTGGATTGACCATATCTAGACCCACAGCTGGATGAGACCTAAGGCTGGACACTCTTGGGGCTGAGAGGATTGGTGAGGTTGGGTGAGCAAACGCAGACCCTTTAAAGTAATACTGCGTGGTACCCATCCCATGGGTCCCAAATCTCCAGGTTCAAGGGCATCTTCCCACATCGAAAACATGCCTGGGAAACCCAGAAGATGGTACACCGCGTGATCGGGAAAGGTTTCTAAAACGCACCTCATTTCTCCTCTCCTTGTGCTCGGGTTCGCCATTCCAGCCGCTTTACTAACAATCTCCCTACGTGGAGAATCAGCACCGTTAACCTCCTGTTTCGTACAGGTTGCAATTTGTCCTGAGGATGAACGGGAAGAGGGGGAACCAATGAGAGACTAGCTCTAGGTGTTGGGACAGGCACAGGTCACTCTATTTTTCCGTCAGGAAGAAGAATGAACCACAGGCTCAGCCTGCACCCCCGGAACCAGAATAGGGTCTGAAGCAATCCTGCGCTTTTGCGGCCAGCTCCCAAAAAAGCGAGTTGACAAATGGAGCTCAGGGGCACTGCAATTCACAAACCTGCAGAGTTATAAATGATAACTCTCGTCCACAAATATATTGAGGGAAGGCAACGAAGAGGATTTGAAAGCAAGGCAGAATTGCAGGAAACAGATTTCAGGAGGTAGATGCGACTCGCCTTTAAAGCACATGAAAAGCGGCAAAACGTCGACAATGATGCCCTTGGCCAAAAAGGGCGTATGCGTTTTTTCCTGAATATATTCAGGAAAAAACGCATACGCCCTTTTTGGCCAACCAAGCAAGCCGGAAAGGCAAATCAGCACTGCAAAGAAGTCTCGCTTACCATCGGTGAAAAGGGCCATGCTGAAAAAAGTGTAAAAACCAGAAATGCAGGACAGACCATGGAGACATGGGAGCCTTGCTACGCTGAAGGGCGGGATGTAAATTGCCAACAGCCACTCTGGAGACGTGTACGGTGTGTCCTGAAACATGTAATAAACACAGCTTAGAGAGCATAGGGCAATTCCACTCATGGGCGTATACATTGGGAAAACTGAAAATCCACAAGACACAGGCACCCCAAAGTGTAGGGCTGCTCTGTTTACAAGAACCTCCACTTCGGTACACCTTAAATAGCCCAGGATAGAGAAAAATGGATAAAGAAGTTGTGGTACTTATGCACAATGGAATATCACTCAGCCATGAAATCAATGTCATAAGGCTAGTAGCAGCATGATGAGTGGATTTAGGTACGATGACTCTAAGTGAAATAAGTCACACAGAAAAAGACACTTATCCTACGATATCACTTATAGAGGGAATGTCAAAATCGCTACCCTTGAACTGAATTACAAGACAGAACAGAGTCACACGTTTAGAAAACACACTATGGCTGCTTAACGGGAAAGGTCAGGTGGGGTGATGCATAAAACAAGGGTTTGAAATTAGCTCAGATACCGTTCCATAAGCCAAATATGTAATGGACAAGACCTACTCCCTGCTCAGTGAAATGGACTCAACACCCTCTATTCACCGCACAAGAATATATCTGACTAGTAAGAATCTTAAAACCTATGTATTGATATCTCTCTGGAAGTGAATCAAGAGGGTGTAAAGCGGCATAAATACAGCAGTGAAAAGCAGCTAAACCCCATTACCAAAATAAATTACTTAAAAAAACCCCATAAAACAAAGACAGTGAAAGAGAGAGAAATTCTTACAAAATCCATTCAGGGGCTCTGATGCAACCTGGATTGACCATATGTACACCCACAGCTGGATGAGACCTAAGGATGGACACTCTTGGGGCTGAGAGGATTGGTGAGGTTGGGTGAGCAAACGCAGACCCTTTAAAGTAATACTGCGTGGTACTCATCCCATGGGTCCCAAATCTCCAGGTTCAAGGGCATCTTCCCACATCGAAAACATGCCTGGGAAACCCAGAAGATGGTACACCGCGTGATCGGGAAAGGTTTCTAAAACGCACCTCATTTCTCCTCTCCTTGTGCTCGGGTTCGCCATTCCAGCCGCTTTACTAACAATCTCCCTACGTGGAGAATCAGCACCGTTAACCTCCTGTTTCGTACAGGTTGCAATTTGTCCTGAGGATGAACGGGAAGAGGGGGAACCAATGAGAGACTAGCTCTAGGTGTTGGGACAGGCACAGGTCACTCTATTTTTCCGTCAGGAAGAAGAATGAACCACAGGCTCAGCCTGCACCCCCGGAACCAGAATAGGGTCTGAAGCAATCCTGCGCTTTTGCGGCCAGCTCCCAAAAAAGCGAGTTGACAAATGGAGCTCAGGGGCACTGCAATTCACAAACCTGCAGAGTTATAAATGATAACTCTCGTCCACAAATATATTGAGGGAAGGCAACGAAGAGGATTTGAAAGCAAGGCAGAATTGCAGGAAACAGATTTCAGGAGGTAGATGCGACTCGCCTTTAAAGCACATGAAAAGCGGCAAAACGTCGACAATGATGCCCTTGGCCAAAAAGGGCGTATGCGTTTTTTCCTGAATATATTCAGGAAAAAACGCATACGCCCTTTTTGGCCAACCAAGCAAGCCGGAAAGGCCAATCAGCACTACAAAGAAGTCTCGCTTGCCATCGGTCAAAAGGGCCATGCTGAAAAAAGTGTAAAAACCAGAAATGCAGGACAGGCCAGGGAGACGTGGGAGCCTTGCTACGCTGATGGGCGGGATGTTAATTGCCAACAGCCACTCTGGAGAAGTGTACGGTGTGTCCTGAAACATGTAATAAACACAGCTTAGAGAGCATAGGGCACTTCCACTCATGGGCGTATACATTCGGAAAACTGAAAATCCACAAGACACAGGCACCCCGAAGTGTAGGGCTGCTCTGTTTACAAGAACCTCCACTTCGGTACACCTTAAATAGCCCAGGATAGAGAAAAATGGATAAAGAAGTTGTGGTACTTATGCACAATGGAATATCACTCAGCCATGAAAACAATGTCATAAGGCGAGTAGCAGCCAGTATGATGAGTTTATTTAGGTACGATGACTCTAAGTGAAATAAGTCACACAGAAAAAGACACTTATCCTAAGATATCACTTATAGAGGGAATGTCAAAATCGCTACCCTTGAACTGAATTACAAGACAGAACAGAGTCACACGTTTAGAAAACACACTATGGCTGCTTAACGGGAAAGGTCAGGTGGGGTGATGCATAAAACAAGGGTTTGAAATTAGCTCAGATACCGTTCCATAAGCCAAATATGTAATGGACAAGACGTACACCCTGCTCAGTGAAATGTTCTCAACACCACCTATTCACCTCACAAGAATATATCTGACTAGTAAGAATCTTAAAACCTATGTATTGCTATCTCTCTGGAAGTGAATCAAGAGGGTGTAAAGCGGCATAAACACAGCAGTGAAAAGCAGCTAATCCCCATTATCAAAATAAATTACTTAAAAAAAACTCATAAAACAAAGACAGTGAAAGAGAGAGAAATTCTTACAAAATCCATTCAGGGGCTCTGATGCAACCTGGATTGACCATATCTAGACCCACAGCTGGATGAGACATAAGGCTGGATACTCTTGGGGCTGAGAGGATTGGTGTGGTTGGGTGAGCAAACGCAGACCCTTTAAAGTAATACTGCGTGGTACCCATCCCACGGGTCCCAAATCTCCAGGTTCAAGGGCATCTTCCTACATCGAAAACATGCCTGGGAAACCCAGAAGATGGTACACCGTGTGATCGGGAAACGTTTCTAAAACGTACCTCATTTCTCCTCTCCTTGTGCTCGGGTTCGCCATTCCAGCCGCTTTACTAACAATCTCCCTACGTGGAGAATCAGCACCGTTAACCTCCTGTTTCGTACAGGTTGCAATTTGTCCTGAGGATGAACGGGAAGAGGGGGAACCAATGAGAGACTAGCTCTAGGTGTTGGGACAGGCACAGGTCACTCTATTTTTCCATCAGGAAGAAGAATGAACCACAGGCTCAGCCTGCCCCCCCGGAACCAGAATAGGGTCTGAAGCAATCCTGCGCTTTTGCGGCCAGCTCCCAAAAAAGCGAGTTGACAAATGGAGCTCAGGGGCACTGCAATTCACAAACCTGCAGAGTTATAAATGATAACTCTTGTCCACAAATATATTGAGGGAAGGCAACGAAGAGGATTTGAAAGCAAGGCAGAATTGCAGGAAACAGATTTCAGGAGGTAGATGCGACTCGCCTTTAAAGCACATGAAAAGCGGCAAAACGACGACAATGATGCCCTTGGCCAAAAAGGGCGTATGCGTTTTTTCCTGAATATATTCAGGAAAAAACGCATACGCCCTTTTTGGCCAACCAAGCAAGCTGGAAAGGCAAATCAGCACTACAAAGAAGTCTCGCTTGCCATCGGTCAAAAGGGCCATGCTGAAAAAAGTGTAAAACCCAGAAATGCAGGACAGGCCAGGGAGACGTGGGAGCCTTGCTACGCTGATGGGCGGGATGTAAATTGCCAACAGCCACTCTGGAGAAGTGTACGGTGTGTCCTGAAACATGTAATAAACACAGCTTAGAGAGCATAGGGCACTTCCACTCATGGGCGTATACATTGGGAAAACTGAAAATCCACAAGACACAGGCACCCCAAAGTGTAGGGCTGCTCTGTTTACAAGAACCTCCACTTCGGTACACCTTAAATAGCCCAGGATAGAGAAAAATGGATAAAGAAGTTGTGGTACTTATGCACAATGGAATATCACTCAGCCATGAAATCAATGTCATAAGGCTAGTAGCAGCATGATGAGTGGATTTAGGTACGATGACTCTAAGTGAAATAAGTCACACAGAAAAAGACACTTATCCTACGATATCACTTATAGAGGGAATGTCAAAATCGCTACCCTTGAACTGAATTACAAGACAGAACAGAGTCACACGTTTAGAAAACACACTATGGCTGCTTAACGGGAAAGGTCAGGTGGGGTGATGCATAAAACAAGGGTTTGAAATTAGCTCAGATACCGTTCCATAAGCCAAATATGTAATGGACAAGACCTACTCCCTGCTCAGTGAAATGGACTCAACACCCTCTATTCACCGCACAAGAATATATCTGACTAGTAAGAATCTTAAAACCTATGTATTGATATCTCTCTGGAAGTGAATCAAGAGGGTGTAAAGCGGCATAAATACAGCAGTGAAAAGCAGCTAAACCCCATTACCAAAATAAATTACTTAAAAAAAACCCCATAAAACAAAGACAGTGAAAGAGAGAGAAATTCTTACAAAATCCATTGAGGGGCTCTGATGCAACCTGGATTGACCATATGTACACCCACAGCTGGATGAGACCTAAGGATGGACACTCTTGGGGCTGAGAGGATTGGTGAGGTTGGGTGAGCAAACGCAGACCCTTTAAAGTAATACTGCGTGGTACCCATCCCATGGGTCCCAAATCTCCAGGTTCAAGGGCATCTTCCCACATCGAAAACATGCCTGGGAAACCCAGAAGATGGTACACCGCGTGATCGGGAAAGGTTTCTAAAACGCACCTCATTTCTCCTCTCCTTGTGCTCGGGTTCGCCATTCCAGCCGCTTTACTAACAATCTCCCTACGTGGAGAATCAGCACCGTTAACCTCCTGTTTCGTACAGGTTGCAATTTGTCCTGAGGATGAACGGGAAGAGGGGGAACCAATGAGAGACTAGCTCTAGGTGTTGGGACAGGGACAGGTCACTCTATTTTTCCGTCAGGAAGAAGAATGAACCACAGGCTCAGCCTGCACCCCCGGAACCAGAATAGGGTCTGAAGCAATCCTGCGCTTTTGCGGCCAGCTCCCAAAAAAGCGAGTTGACAAATGGAGCTCAGGGGCACTGCAATTCACAAACCTGCAGAGTTATAAATGATAACTCTCGTCCACAAATATATTGAGGGAAGGCAACGAAGAGGATTTGAAAGCAAGGCAGAATTGCAGGAAACAGATTTCAGGAGGTAGATGCGACTCGCCTTTAAAGCACATGAAAAGCGGCAAAACGTCGACAATGATGCCCTTGGCCAAAAAGGGCGTATGCGTTTTTTCCTGAATATATTCAGGAAAAAACGCATACGCCCTTTTTGGCCAACCAAGCAAGCCGGAAAGGCAAATCAGCACTGCAAAGAAGTCTCGCTTACCATCGGTGAAAAGGGCCATGCTGAAAAAAGTGTAAAAACCAGAAATGCAGGACAGACCATGGAGACATGGGAGCCTTGCTACGCTGAAGGGCGGGATGTAAATTGCCAACAGCCACTCTGGAGAAGTGTACGGTGTGTCCTGAAACATGTAATAAACACAGCTTAGAGAGCATAGGGCAGTTCCACTCATGGGCGTATACATTGGGAAAACTGAAAATCCACAAGACACAGGCACCCCAAAGTGTAGGGCTGCTCTGTTTACAAGAACCTCCACTTCGGTACACCTTAAATAGCCCAGGATAGAGAAAAATGGATAAAGAAGTTGTGGTACTTATGCACAATGGAATATCACTCAGCCATGAAATCAATGTCATAAGGCTAGTAGCAGCATGATGAGTGGATTTAGGTACGATGACTCTAAGTGAAATAAGTCACACAGAAAAAGACACTTATCCTACGATATCACTTATAGAGGGAATGTCAAAATCGCTACCCTTGAACTGAATTACAAGACAGAACAGAGTCACACGTTTAGAAAACACACTATGGCTGCTTAACGGGAAAGGTCAGGTGGGGTGATGCATAAAACAAGGGTTTGAAATTAGCTCAGATACCGTTCCATAAGCCAAATATGTAATGGACAAGACCTACTCCCTGCTCAGTGAAATGGACTCAACACCCTCTATTCACCGCACAAGAATATATCTGACTAGTAAGAATCTTAAAACCTATGTATTGATATCTCTCTGGAAGTGAATCAAGAAGGTGTAAAGCGGCATAAATACAGCAGTGAAAAGCAGCTAAACCCCATTACCAAAATAAATTACTTAAAAAAACCCCATAAAACAAAGACAGTGAAAGAGAGAGAAATTCTTACAAAATCCATTCAGGGGCTCTGATGCAACCTGGATTGACCATATCTAGACCCACAGCTGGATGAGACATAAGGCTGGATACTCTTGGGGCTGAGAGGATTGGTGTGGTTGGGTGAGCAAACGCAGACCCTTTAAAGTAATACTGCGTGGTACCCATCCCACGGGTCCCAAATCTCCAGGTTCAAGGGCATCTTCCTACATCGAAAACATGCCTGGGAAACCCAGAAGATGGTACACTGTGTGATCGGGAAACGTTTCTAAAACGCACCTCATTTCTCCTCTCCTTGTGCTCGGGTTCGCCATTCCAGCCGCTTTACTAACAATCTCCCTACGTGGAGAATCAGCACCGTTAACCTCCTGTTTCGTACAGGTTGCAATTTGTCCTGAGGATGAACGGGAAGAGGGGGAACCAATGAGAGACTAGCTCTAGGTGTTGGGACAGGCACAGGTCACTCTATTTTTCCATCAGGAAGAAGAATGAACCACAGGCTCAGCCTGCCCCCCCGGAACCAGAATAGGGTCTGAAGCAATCCTGCGCTTTTGCGGCCAGCTCCCAAAAAAGCGAGTTGACAAATGGAGCTCAGGGGCACTGCAATTCACAAACCTGCAGAGTTATAAATGATAACTCTTGTCCACAAATATATTGAGGGAAGGCAACGAAGAGGATTTGAAAGCAAGGCAGAATTGCAGGAAACAGATTTCAGGAGGTAGATGCGACTCGCCTTTAAAGCACATGAAAAGCGGCAAAACGTCGACAATGATGCCCTTGGCCAAAAAGGGCGTATGCGTTTTTTCCTGAATATATTCAGGAAAAAACGCATACGCCCTTTTTGGCCAACCAAGCAAGCTGGAAAGGCAAATCAGCACTACAAAGAAGTCTCGCTTGCCATCGGTCAAAAGGGCCATGCTGAAAAAAGTGTAAAAACCAGAAATGCAGGACAGGCCAGGGAGACGTGGGAGCCTTGCTACGCTGATGGGCGGGATGTAAATTGCCAACAGCCACTCTGGAGAAGTGTACGGTGTGTCCTGAAACATGTAATAAACACAGCTTAGAGAGCATAGGGCACTTCCACTCATGGGCGTATACATTGGGAAAACTGAAAATCCACAAGACACAGGCACCTCAAAGTGTAGGGCTGCTCTGTTTACAAGAACCTCCACTTTGGTACACCTTAAATAGCCCAGGATAGAGAAAAATGGATAAAGAAGTTGTGGTACTTATGCACAATGGAATATCACTCAGCCATGAAATCAATGTCATAAGGCGAGTAGCAGCCAGTACATTGAATGGATTTAGGTACGATGACTCTAAGTGAAATAAGTCACACAGAAAAAGACACTTATCCTACGATATCACTTATAGAGGGAATGTCAAAATCGCTACCCTTGAACTGAATTACAAGACAGAACAGAGTCACACGTTTAGAAAACACACTATGGCTGCTTAACGGGAAAGTTCAGGTGGGGTGATGCATAAAACAAGGGTTTGAAATTAGCTCAGATACCGTTCCATAAGCCAAATATGTAATGGACAAGACGTACACCCTGCTCAGTGAAATGGACTCAACACCACCTATTCACCTCACAAGAATATATCTGACTAGTAAGAATCTTAAAACCTATGTATTGCTATCTCTCTGGAAGTGAATCAAGAGGGTGTAAAGCGGCATAAACACAGCAGTGAAAAGCAGCTAATCCCCATTATCAAAATAAATTACTTAAAAAAAACCCATAAAACAAAGACAGTGAAAGAGAGAGAAATTCTTACAAAATCCATTCAGGGGCTCTGATGCAACCTGGATTGACCATATCTAGACCCACAGCTGGATGAGACATAAGGCTGGACACTCTTGGGGCTGAGAGGATTGGTGAGGTTGGGTGAGCAAACGCAGACCCTTTAAAGTAATACTGCGTGGTACCCATCCCATGGGTCCCAAATCTCCAGGTTCAAGGGCATCTGCCCACATCGAAAATATGCCTGGGAAACCCAGAAGATGGTACACCGTGTGATCGGGAAAGGTTTCTAAAACGCACCTCATTTCTCCTCTACTTGTGCTCGGGTTCGCCATTGCAGCCGCTTTACTAACAATCTCCCTACGTGGAGAATCAGCACCGTTAACCTCCTGTTTCGTACAGGTTGCAATTTGTCCTGAGGATGAACGGGAAGAGGGGGAACCAATGAGAGACTAGCTCTAGGTGTTGGGACAGGCACAGGTCACTCTATTTTTCCGTCAGGAAGAAGAATGAACCACAGGCTCAGCCTGCACCCCCGGAACCAGAATAGGGTCTGAAGCAATCCTGCGCTTTTGCGGCCAGCTCCCAAAAAAGCGAGTTGACAAATGGAGCTCAGGGGCACTGCAATTCACAAACCTGCAGAGTTATAAATGATAACTCTCGTCCACAAATATATTGAGGGAAGGCAACGAAGAGGATTTGAAAGCAAGGCAGAATTGCAGGAAACAGATTTCAGGAGGTAGATGCGACTCGCCTTTAAAGCACATGAAAAGCGGCAAAACGTCGACAATGATGCCCTTGGCCAAAAAGGGCGTATGCGTTTTTTCCTGAATATATTCAGGAAAAAACGCATACGCCCTTTTTGGCCAACCAAGCAAGCCGGAAAGGCAAATCAGCACTGCAAAGAAGTCTCGCTTACCATCGGTGAAAAGGGCCATGCTGAAAAAAGTGTAAAAACCAGAAATGCAGGACAGACCATGGAGACATGGGAGCCTTGCTACGCTGAAGGGCGGGATGTAAATTGCCAACAGCCACTCTGGAGAAGTGTACGGTGTGTCCTGAAACATGTAATAAACACAGCTTAGAGAGCATAGGGCAGTTCCACTCATGGGCGTATACATTGGGAAAACTGAAAATCCACAAGACACAGGCACCCCAAAGTGTAGGGCTGCTCTGTTTACAAGAACCTCCACTTCGGTACACCTTAAATAGCCCAGGATAGAGAAAAATGGATAAAGAAGTTGTGGTATTTATGCACAATGGAATATCACTCAGCCATGAAATCAATGTCATAAGGCTAGTAGCAGCATGATGAGTGGATTTAGGTACGATGACTCTAAGTGAAATAAGTCACACAGAAAAAGACACTTATCCTACGATATCACTTATAGAGGGAATGTCAAAATCGCTACCCTTGAACTGAATTACAAGACAGAACAGAGTCACACGTTTAGAAAACACACTATGGCTGCTTAACGGGAAAGGTCAGGTGGGGTGATGCATAAAACAAGGGTTTGAAATTAGCTCAGATACCGTTCCATAAGCCAAATATGTAATGGACAAGACCTACTCCCTGCTCAGTGAAATGGACTCAACACCCTCTATTCACCGCACAAGAATATATCTGACTAGTAAGAATCTTAAAACCTATGTATTGATATCTCTCTGGAAGTGAATCAAGAGGGTGTAAAGCGGCATAAATACAGCAGTGAAAAGCAGCTAAACCCCATTACCAAAATAAATTACTTAAAAAAAACCCCATAAAACAAAGACAGTGAAAGAGAGAGAAATTCTTACAAAATCCATTGAGGGGCTCTGATGCAACCTGGATTGACCATATGTACACCCACAGCTGGATGAGACCTAAGGATGGACACTCTTGGGGCTGAGAGGATTGGTGAGGTTGGGTGAGCAAACGCAGACCCTTTAAAGTAATACTGCGTGGTACCCATCCCATGGGTCCCAAATCTCCAGGTTCAAGGGCATCTTCCCACATCGAAAACATGCCTGGGAAACCCAGAAGATGGTACACCGCGTGATCGGGAAAGGTTTCTAAAACGCACCTCATTTCTCCTCTCCTTGTGCTCGGGTTCGCCATTCCAGCCGCTTTACTAACAATCTCCCTACGTGGAGAATCAGCACCGTTAACCTCCTGTTTCGTACAGGTTGCAATTTGTCCTGAGGATGAACGGGAAGAGGGGGAACCAATGAGAGACTAGCTCTAGGTGTTGGGACAGGCACAGGTCACTCTATTTTTCCGTCAGGAAGAAGAATGAACCACAGGCTCAGCCTGCACCCCCGGAACCAGAATAGGGTCTGAAGCAATCCTGCGCTTTTGCGGCCAGCTCCCAAAAAAGCGAGTTGACAAATGGAGCTCAGGGGCACTGCAATTCACAAACCTGCAGAGTTATAAATGATAACTCTCGTCCACAAATATATTGAGGGAAGGCAACGAAGAGGATTTGAAAGCAAGGCAGAATTGCAGGAAACAGATTTCAGGAGGTAGATGCGACTCGCCTTTAAAGCACATGAAAAGCGGCAAAACGTCGACAATGATGCCCTTGGCCAAAAAGGGCGTATGCGTTTTTTCCTGAATATATTCAGGAAAAAACGCATACGCCCTTTTTGGCCAACCAAGCAAGCCGGAAAGGCAAATCAGCACTGCAAAGAAGTCTCGCTTACCATCGGTGAAAAGGGCCATGCTGAAAAAAGTGTAAAAACCAGAAATGCAGGACAGACCATGGAGACATGGGAGCCTTGCTACGCTGAAGGGCGGGATGTAAATTGCCAACAGCCACTCTGGAGAAGTGTACGGTGTGTCCTGAAACATGTAATAAACACAGCTTAGAGAGCATAGGGCAGTTCCACTCATGGGCGTATACATTGGGAAAACTGAAAATCCACAAGACACAGGCACCCCAAAGTGTAGGGCTGCTCTGTTTACAAGAACCTCCACTTCGGTACACCTTAAATAGCCCAGGATAGAGAAAAATGGATAAAGAAGTTGTGGTACTTATGCACAATGGAATATCACTCAGCCATGAAATCAATGTCATAAGGCTAGTAGCAGCATGATGAGTGGATTTAGGTACGATGACTCTAAGTGAAATAAGTCACACAGAAAAAGACACTTATCCTACGATATCACTTATAGAGGGAATGTCAAAATCGCTACCCTTGAACTGAATTACAAGACAGAACAGAGTCACACGTTTAGAAAACACACTATGGCTGCTTAACGGGAAAGGTCAGGTGGGGTGATGCATAAAACAAGGGTTTGAAATTAGCTCAGATACCGTTCCATAAGCCAAATATGTAATGGACAAGACCTACTCCCTGCTCAGTGAAATGGACTCAACACCCTCTATTCACCGCACAAGAATATATCTGACTAGTAAGAATCTTAAAACCTATGTATTGATATCTCTCTGGAAGTGAATCAAGAGGGTGTAAAGCGGCATAAATACAGCAGTGAAAAGCAGCTAAACCCCATTACCAAAATAAATTACTTAAAAAAACCCCATAAAACAAAGACAGTGAAAGAGAGAGAAATTCTTACAAAATCCATTCAGGGGCTCTGATGCAACCTGGATTGACCATATCTAGACCCACAGCTGGATGAGACATAAGGCTGGATACTCTTGGGGCTGAGAGGATTGGTGAGGTTGGGTGAGCAAACGCAGACCCTTTAAAGTAATACTGCGTGGTACCCATCCCACGGGTCCCAAATCTCCAGGTTCAAGGGCATCTTCCTACATCGAAAACATGCCTGGGAAACCCAGAAGATGGTACACCGTGTGATCGGGAAACGTTTCTAAAACGCACCTCATTTCTCCTCTCCTTGTGCTCGGGTTCGCCATTCCAGCCGCTTTACTAACAATCTCCCTACGTGGAGAATCAGCACCGTTAACCTCCTGTTTCGTACAGGTTGCAATTTGTCCTGAGGATGAACGGGAAGAGGGGGAACCAATGAGAGACTAGCTCTAGGTGTTGGGACAGGCACAGGTCACTCTATTTTTCCATCAGGAAGAAGAATGAACCACAGGCTCAGCCTGCCCCCCCGGAACCAGAATAGGGTCTGAAGCAATCCTGCGCTTTTGCGGCCAGCTCCCAAAAAAGCGAGTTGACAAATGGAGCTCAGGGGCACTGCAATTCACAAACCTGCAGAGTTATAAATGATAACTCTTGTCCACAAATATATTGAGGGAAGGCAACGAAGAGGATTTGAAAGCAAGGCAGAATTGCAGGAAACAGATTTCAGGAGGTAGATGCGACTCGCCTTTAAAGCACATGAAAAGCGGCAAAACGTCGACAATGATGCCCTTGGCCAAAAAGGGCGTATGCGTTTTTTCCTGAATATATTCAGGAAAAAACGCATACGCCCTTTTTGGCCAACCAAGCAAGCTGGAAAGGCAAATCAGCACTACAAAGAAGTCTCGCTTGCCATCGGTCAAAAGGGCCATGCTGAAAAAAGTGTAAAAACCAGAAATGCAGGACAGGCCAGGGAGACGTGGGAGCCTTGCTACGCTGATGGGCGGGATGTAAATTGACAACAGCCACTCTGGAGAAGTGTACGGTGTGTCCTGAAACATGTAATAAACACAGCTTAGAGAGCATAGGGCACTTCCACTCATGGGCGTATACATTGGGAAAACTGAAAATCCACAAGACACAGGCACCTCAAAGTGTAGGGCTGCTCTGTTTACAAGAACCTCCACTTTGGTACACCTTAAATAGCCCAGGATAGAGAAAAATGGATAAAGAAGTTGTGGTACTTATGCACAATGGAATATCACTCAGCCATGAAATCAATGTCATAAGGCGAGTAGCAGCCAGTACATTGAATGGATTTAGGTACGATGACTCTAAGTGAAATAAGTCACACAGAAAAAGACACTTATCCTACGATATCACTTATAGAGGGAATGTCAAAATCGCTACCCTTGAACTGAATTACAAGACAGAACAGAGTCACACGTTTAGAAAACACACTATGGCTGCTTAACGGGAAAGGTCAGGTGGGGTGATGCATAAAACAAGGGTTTGAAATTAGCTCAGATACCGTTCCATAAGCCAAATATGTAATGGACAAGACGTACACCCTGCTCAGTGAAATGGACTCAACACCACCTATTCACCTCACAAGAATATATCTGACTAGTAAGAATCTTAAAACCTATGTATTGCTATCTCTCTGGAAGTGAATCAAGAGGGTGTAAAGCGGCATAAACACAGCAGTGAAAAGCAGCTAATCCCCATTATCAAAATAAATTACTTAAAAAAAACCCATAAAACAAAGACAGTGAAAGAGAGAGAAATTCTTACAAAATCCATTCAGGGGCTCTGATGCAACCTGGATTGACCATATCTAGACCCACAGCTGGATGAGACATAAGGCTGGACACTCTTGGGGCTGAGAGGATTGGTGAGGTTGGGTGAGCAAACGCAGACCCTTTAAAGTAATACTGCGTGGTACCCATCCCATGGGTCCCAAATCTCCAGGTTCAAGGGCATCTGCCCACATCGAAAATATGCCTGGGAAACCCAGAAGATGGTACACCGTGTGATCGGGAAAGGTTTCTAAAACGCACCTCATTTCTCCTCTACTTGTGCTCGGGTTCGCCATTGCAGCCGCTTTACTAACAATCTCCCTACGTGGAGAATCAGCACCGTTAACCTCCTGTTTCGTACAGGTTGCAATTTGTCCTGAGGATGAACGGGAAGAGGGGGAACCAATGAGAGACTAGCTCTAGGTGTTGGGACAGGCACAGGTCACTCTATTTTTCCGTCAGGAAGAAGAATGAACCACAGGCTCAGCCTGCCCCCCCGGAACCAGAATAGGGTCTGAAGCAATCCTGCGCTTTTGCGGCCAGCTCCCAAAAAAGCGAGTTGACAAATGGAGCTCAGGGGCACTGCAATTCACAAACCTGCAGAGTTATAAATGATAACTCTCGTCCACAAATATATTGAGGGAAGGCAACGAAGAGGATTTGAAAGCAAGGCAGAATTGCAGGAAACAGATTTCAGGAGGTAGATGCGACTCGCCTTTAAAGCACATGAAAAGCGGCAAAACGTCGACAATGATGCCCTTGGCCAAAAAGGGCGTATGCGTTTTTTCCTTAATATATTCAGGAAAAAACGCATACGCCCTTTTTGGCCAACCAAGGAAGCCGGAAAGGCGAATCAGCACTGCAAAGAAGTCTCGCTTACCATCGGTGAAAAGGGCCATCCTGAAAAAAGTGTAAACACCAGAAATGCAGGACAGACCATGGAGACATGGGAGCCTTGCTACGCTGAAGGGCGGGATGTAAATTGCCAACGGCCACTCTGGAGAAGTGTACGGTGTGTCCTGAAACATGTAATAAACACAGCTTAGAGAGCATAGAGCAGTTCCACTCATGGGCGTATACATTGGGAAAACTGAAAATCCACAAGACACAGGCACCCCGAAGTGTAGGGCTGCTCTGTTTACAAGAACCTCCACTTCGGTACACCTTAAATAGCCCAGGATAGAGAAAAATGGATAAAGAAGTTGTGGTACTTATGCACAATGGAATATCACTCAGCCATGAAATCAATGTCATAAGGCGAGTAGCAGCCAGTATGATGAATGGATTGAGGTACGATGACTCTAAGTGAAATAAGTCACACAGAAAGAGACACTTATCCTAAGATATCACTTATAGAGGGAATGATAAAATAGCTACCCTTGAACTGAATTACAAGACAGAACAGAGTCACACGTTTAGAAAACACACTATGGCTGCTTAACGGGAAAGGTCAGGTGGGGTGATGCATAAAACAAGGGTTTGAAATTAGCTCAGATACCGTTCCATAAGCCAAATATGTAATGGACAAGACCTACTCCCTGCTCAGTGAAATGGACTCAACACCCTCTATTCACCGCACAAGAATATATCTGACTAGTAAGAATCTTAAAACCTATGTATTGATATCTCTCTGGAAGTGAATCAAGAGGGTGTAAAGCGGCATAAATACAGCAGTGAAAAGCAGCTAAACCCCATTACCAAAATAAATTACTTAAAAAAACCCCATAAAACAAAGACAGTGAAAGAGAGAGAAATTCTTACAAAATCCATTCAGGGGCTCTGATGCAACCTGGATTGACCATATGTACACCCACAGCTGGATGAGACCTAAGGATGGACACTCTTGGGGCTGAGAGGATTGGTGAGGTTGGGTGAGCAAACGCAGACCCTTTAAAGTAATACTGCGTGGTACCCATCCCATGGGTCCCAAATCTCCAGGTTCAAGGGCATCTTCCCACATCGAAAACATGCCTGGGAAACCCAGAAGATGGTACACCGCGTGATCGGGAAAGGTTTCTAAAACGCACCTCATTTCTCCTCTCCTTGTGCTCGGGTTCGCCATTCCAGCCGCTTTACTAACAATCTCCCTACGTGGAGAATCAGCACCGTTAACCTCCTGTTTCGTACAGGTTGCAATTTGTCCTGAGGATGAACGGGAAGAGGGGGAACCAATGAGAGACTAGCTCTAGGTGTTGGGACAGGCACAGGTCACTCTATTTTTCCGTCAGGAAGAAGAATGAACCACAGGCTCAGCCTGCACCCCCGGAACCAGAATAGGGTCTGAAGCAATCCTGCGCTTTTGCGGCCAGCTCCCAAAAAAGCGAGTTGACAAATGGAGCTCAGGGGCACTGCAATTCACAAACCTGCAGAGTTATAAATGATAACTCTCGTCCACAAATATATTGAGGGAAGGCAACGAAGAGGATTTGAAAGCAAGGCAGAATTGCAGGAAACAGATTTCAGGAGGTAGATGCGACTCGCCTTTAAAGCACATGAAAAGCGGCAAAACGTCGACAATGATGCCCTTGGCCAAAAAGGGCGTATGCGTTTTTTCCTGAATATATTCAGGAAAAAACGCATACGCCCTTTTTGGCCAACCAAGGAAGCCGGAAAGGCAAATCAGCACTGCAAAGAAGTCTCGCTTACCATCGGTGAAAAGGGCCATGCTGAAAAAAGTGTAAAAACCAGAAATGCAGGACAGACCATGGAGACATGGGAGCCTTGCTACGCTGAAGGGCGGGATGTAAATTGCCAACAGCCACTCTGGAGAAGTGTACGGTGTGTCCTGAAACATGTAATAAACACAGCTTAGAGAGCATAGGGCAGTTCCACTCATGGGCGTATACATTGGGAAAACTGAAAATCCACAAGACACAGGCACCCCAAAGTGTAGGGCTGCTCTGTTTACAAGAACCTCCACTTCGGTACACCTTAAATAGCCCAGGATAGAGAAAAATGGATAAAGAAGTTGTGGTATTTATGCACAATGGAATATCACTCAGCCATGAAATCAATGTCATAAGGCTAGTAGCAGCATGATGAGTGGATTTAGGTACGATGACTCTAAGTGAAATAAGTCACACAGAAAAAGACACTTATCCTACGATATCACTTATAGAGGGAATGTCAAAATCGCTACCCTTGAACTGAATTACAAGACAGAACAGAGTCACACGTTTAGAAAACACACTATGGCTGCTTAACGGGAAAGGTCAGGTGGGGTGATGCATAAAACAAGGGTTTGAAATTAGCTCAGATACCGTTCCATAAGCCAAATATGTAATGGACAAGACCTACTCCCTGCTCAGTGAAATGGACTCAACACCCTCTATTCACCGCACAAGAATATATCTGACTAGTAAGAATCTTAAAACCTATGTATTGATATCTCTCTGGAAGTGAATCAAGAGGGTGTAAAGCGGCATAAATACAGCAGTGAAAAGCAGCTAAACCCCATTACCAAAATAAATTACTTAAAAAAAACCCCATAAAACAAAGACAGTGAAAGAGAGAGAAATTCTTACAAAATCCATTGAGGGGCTCTGATGCAACCTGGATTGACCATATGTACACCCACAGCTGGATGAGACCTAAGGATGGACACTCTTGGGGCTGAGAGGATTGGTGAGGTTGGGTGAGCAAACGCAGACCCTTTAAAGTAATACTGCGTGGTACCCATCCCATGGGTCCCAAATCTCCAGGTTCAAGGGCATCTTCCCACATCGAAAACATGCCTGGGAAACCCAGAAGATGGTACACCGCGTGATCGGGAAAGGTTTCTAAAACGCACCTCATTTCTCCTCTCCTTGTGCTCGGGTTCGCCATTCCAGCCGCTTTACTAACAATCTCCCTACGTGGAGAATCAGCACCGTTAACCTCCTGTTTCGTACAGGTTGCAATTTGTCCTGAGGATGAACGGGAAGAGGGGGAACCAATGAGAGACTAGCTCTAGGTGTTGGGACAGGGACAGGTCACTCTATTTTTCCGTCAGGAAGAAGAATGAACCACAGGCTCAGCCTGCACCCCCGGAACCAGAATAGGGTCTGAAGCAATCCTGCGCTTTTGCGGCCAGCTCCCAAAAAAGCGAGTTGACAAATGGAGCTCAGGGGCACTGCAATTCACAAACCTGCAGAGTTATAAATGATAACTCTCGTCCACAAATATATTGAGGGAAGGCAACGAAGAGGATTTGAAAGCAAGGCAGAATTGCAGGAAACAGATTTCAGGAGGTAGATGCGACTCGCCTTTAAAGCACATGAAAAGCGGCAAAACGTCGACAATGATGCCCTTGGCCAAAAAGGGCGTATGCGTTTTTTCCTGAATATATTCAGGAAAAAACGCATACGCCCTTTTTGGCCAACCAAGCAAGCCGGAAAGGCAAATCAGCACTGCAAAGAAGTCTCGCTTACCATCGGTGAAAAGGGCCATGCTGAAAAAAGTGTAAAAACCAGAAATGCAGGACAGACCATGGAGACATGGGAGCCTTGCTACGCTGAAGGGCGGGATGTAAATTGCCAACAGCCACTCTGGAGAAGTGTACGGTGTGTCCTGAAACATGTAATAAACACAGCTTAGAGAGCATAGGGCAGTTCCACTCATGGGCGTATACATTGGGAAAACTGAAAATCCACAAGACACAGGCACCCCAAAGTGTAGGGCTGCTCTGTTTACAAGAACCTCCACTTCGGTACACCTTAAATAGCCCAGGATAGAGAAAAATGGATAAAGAAGTTGTGGTACTTATGCACAATGGAATATCACTCAGCCATGAAATCAATGTCATAAGGCTAGTAGCAGCATGATGAGTGGATTTAGGTACGATGACTCTAAGTGAAATAAGTCACACAGAAAAAGACACTTATCCTACGATATCACTTATAGAGGGAATGTCAAAATCGCTACCCTTGAACTGAATTACAAGACAGAACAGAGTCACACGTTTAGAAAACACACTATGGCTGCTTAACGGGAAAGGTCAGGTGGGGTGATGCATAAAACAAGGGTTTGAAATTAGCTCAGATACCGTTCCATAAGCCAAATATGTAATGGACAAGACCTACTCCCTGCTCAGTGAAATGGACTCAACACCCTCTATTCACCGCACAAGAATATATCTGACTAGTAAGAATCTTAAAACCTATGTATTGATATCTCTCTGGAAGTGAATCAAGAGGGTGTAAAGCGGCATAAATACAGCAGTGAAAAGCAGCTAAACCCCATTACCAAAATAAATTACTTAAAAAAACCCCATAAAACAAAGACAGTGAAAGAGAGAGAAATTCTTACAAAATCCATTCAGGGGCTCTGATGCAACCTGGATTGACCATATCTAGACCCACAGCTGGATGAGACATAAGGCTGGATACTCTTGGGGCTGAGAGGATTGGTGTGGTTGGGTGAGCAAACGCAGACCCTTTAAAGTAATACTGCGTGGTACCCATCCCACGGGTCCCAAATCTCCAGGTTCAAGGGCATCTTCCTACATCGAAAACATGCCTGGGAAACCCAGAAGATGGTACACCGTGTGATCGGGAAACGTTTCTAAAACGCACCTCATTTCTCCTCTCCTTGTGCTCGGGTTCGCCATTCCAGCCGCTTTACTAACAATCTCCCTACGTGGAGAATCAGCACCGTTAACCTCCTGTTTCGTACAGGTTGCAATTTGTCCTGAGGATGAACGGGAAGAGGGGGAACCAATGAGAGACTAGCTCTAGGTGTTGGGACAGGCACAGGTCACTCTATTTTTCCATCAGGAAGAAGAATGAACCACAGGCTCAGCCTGCCCCCCCGGAACCAGAATAGGGTCTGAAGCAATCCTGCGCTTTTGCGGCCAGCTCCCAAAAAAGCGAGTTGACAAATGGAGCTCAGGGGCACTGCAATTCACAAACCTGCAGAGTTATAAATGATAACTCTTGTCCACAAATATATTGAGGGAAGGCAACGAAGAGGATTTGAAAGCAAGGCAGAATTGCAGGAAACAGATTTCAGGAGGTAGATGCGACTCGCCTTTAAAGCACATGAAAAGCGGCAAAACGTCGACAATGATGCCCTTGGCCAAAAAGGGCGTATGCGTTTTTTCCTGAATATATTCAGGAAAAAACGCATACGCCCTTTTTGGCCAACCAAGCAAGCTGGAAAGGCAAATCAGCACTACAAAGAAGTCTCGCTTGCCATCGGTCAAAAGGGCCATGCTGAAAAAAGTGTAAAAACCAGAAATGCAGGACAGGCCAGGGAGACGTGGGAGCCTTGCTACGCTGATGGGCGGGATGTTAATTGCCAACAGCCACTCTGGAGAAGTGTACGGTGTGTCCTGAAACATGTAATAAACACAGCTTAGAGAGCATAGGGCACTTCCACTCATGGGCGTATACATTGGGAAAACTGAAAATCCACAAGACACAGGCACCTCAAAGTGTAGGGCTGCTCTGTTTACAAGAACCTCCACTTTGGTACACCTTAAATAGCCCAGGATAGAGAAAAATGGATAAAGAAGTTGTGGTACTTATGCACAATGGAATATCACTCAGCCATGAAATCAATGTCATAAGGCGAGTAGCAGCCAGTACATTGAATGGATTTAGGTACGATGACTCTAAGTGAAATAAGTCACACAGAAAAAGACACTTATCCTACGATATCACTTATAGAGGGAATGTCAAAATCGCTACCCTTGAACTGAATTACAAGACAGAACAGAGTCACACGTTTAGAAAACACACTATGGCTGCTTAACGGGAAAGGTCAGGTGGGGTGATGCATAAAACAAGGGTTTGAAATTAGCTCAGATACCGTTCCATAAGCCAAATATGTAATGGACAAGACGTACACCCTGCTCAGTGAAATGGACTCAACACCACCTATTCACCTCACAAGAATATATCTGACTAGTAAGAATCTTAAAACCTATGTATTGCTATCTCTCTGGAAGTGAATCAAGAGGGTGTAAAGCGGCATAAACACAGCAGTGAAAAGCAGCTAATCCCCATTATCAAAATAAATTACTTAAAAAAAACGCATAAAACAAAGACAGTGAAAGAGAGAGAAATTCTTACAAAATCCATTCAGGGGCTCTGATGCAACCTGGATTGACCATATCTAGACCCACAGCTGGATGAGACATAAGGCTGGACACTCTTGGGGCTGAGAGGATTGGTGAGGTTGGGTGAGCAAACGCAGACCCTTTAAAGTAATACTGCGTGGTACCCATCCCATGGGTCCCAAATCTCCAGGTTCAAGGGCATCTGCCCACATCGAAAATATGCCTGGGAAACCCAGAAGATGGTACACCGTGTGATCGGGAAACGTTTCTAAAACGCACCTCATTTCTCCTCTACTTGTGCTCGGGTTCGCCATTGCAGCCGCTTTACTAACAATCTCCCTACGTGGAGAATCAGCACCGTTAACCTCCTGTTTCGTACAGGTTGCAATTTGTCCTGAGGATGAACGGGAAGAGGGGGAACCAATGAGAGACTAGCTCTAGGTGTTGGGACAGGCACAGGTCACTCTATTTTTCCGTCAGGAAGAAGAATGAACCACAGGCTCAGCCTGCCCCCCCGGAACCAGAATAGGGTCTGAAGCAATCCTGCGCTTTTGCGGCCAGCTCCCAAAAAAGCGAGTTGACAAATGGAGCTCAGGGGCACTGCAATTCACAAACCTGCAGAGTTATAAATGATAACTCTCGTCCACAAATATATTGAGGGAAGGCAACGAAGAGGATTTGAAAGCAAGGCAGAATTGCAGGAAACAGATTTCAGGAGGTAGATGCGACTCGCCTTTAAAGCACATGAAAAGCGGCAAAACGTCGACAATGATGCCCTTGGCCAAAAAGGGCGTATGCGTTTTTTCCTTAATATATTCAGGAAAAAACGCATACGCCCTTTTTGGCCAACCAAGGAAGCCGGAAAGGCGAATCAGCACTGCAAAGAAGTCTCGCTTACCATCGGTGAAAAGGGCCATCCTGAAAAAAGTGTAAACACCAGAAATGCAGGACAGACCATGGAGACATGGGAGCCTTGCTACGCTGAAGGGCGGGATGTAAATTGCCAATGGCCACTCTGGAGAAGTGTACGGTGTGTCCTGAAACATGTAATAAACACAGCTTAGAGAGCATAGAGCAGTTCCACTCATGGGCGTATACATTGGGAAAACTGAAAATCCACAAGACACAGGCACCCCGAAGTGTAGGGCTGCTCTGTTTACAAGAACCTCCACTTCGGTACACCTTAAATAGCCCAGGATAGAGAAAAATGGATAAAGAAGTTGTGGTACTTATGCACAATGGAATATCACTCAGCCATGAAATCAATGTCATAAGGCGAGTAGCAGCCAGTATGATGAATGGATTGAGGTACGATGACTCTAAGTGAAATAAGTCACACAGAAAGAGACACTTATCCTAAGATATCACTTATAGAGGGAATGATAAAATAGCTACCCTTGAACTGAATTACAAGACAGAACAGAGTCACACGTTTAGAAAACACACTATGGCTGCTTAACGGGAAAGGTCCGGTGGGGTGATGCATAAAACAAGGGTTTGAAATTAGCTCAGATACCGTTCCATAAGCCAAATATGTAATGGACAAGACGTACACCCTGCTCAGTGAAATGGACTCAACACCACCTATTCACTGCACAAGAATATATCTGACTAGTAAGAATCTTAAAACCTATGTATTGATATCTCTCTGGAAGTGAATCAAGAGGGTGTAAAGCGGCATAAACACAGCAGTGAAAAGCAGCTAAGCCCCATTATCAAAATAAATTACTTGAAAAAACCCATAAAACAAAGACAGTGAAAGAGAGAGAAATTCATACAAAATCCATTCAGGGGCTCTGATGCAACCTGGATTGACCATATGTACACCCACAGCTGGATGAGACCTAAGGATGGACACTCTTGGGGCTGAGAGGATTGGTGAGGTTGGGTGAGCAAACGCAGACCCTTTAAAGTAATACTGCGTGGTATCCATCCCATGGGTCCCAAATCTCCAGGTTCAAGGGCATCTTCCCACATCGAAAACATGCCTGGGAAACCCAGAAGATGGTACACCGCGTGATCGGGAAAGGTTTCTAAAACGCACCTCATTTCTCCTCTCCTTGTGCTCGGGTTCGCCATTCCAGCCGCTTTACTAACAATCTCCCTACGTGGAGAATCAGCACCGTTAACCTCCTGTTTCGTACAGGTTGCAATTTGTCCTGAGGATGAACGGGAAGAGGGGGAACCAATGAGAGACTAGCTCTAGGTGTTGGGACAGGCACAGGTCACTCTATTTTTCCGTCAGGAAGAAGAATGAACCACAGGCTCAGCCTGCACCCCCGGAACCAGAATAGGGTCTGAAGCAATCCTGCGCTTTTGCGGCCAGCTCCCAAAAAAGCGAGTTGACAAATGGAGCTCAGGGGCACTGCAATTCACAAACCTGCAGAGTTATAAATGATAACTCTCGTCCACAAATATATTGAGGGAAGGCAACGAAGAGGATTTGAAAGCAAGGCAGAATTGCAGGAAACAGATTTCAGGAGGTAGATGCGACTCGCCTTTAAAGCACATGAAAAGCGGCAAAACGTCGACAATGATGCCCTTGGCCAAAAAGGGCGTATGCGATTTTTCCTGAATATATTCAGGAAAAAACGCATACGCCCTTTTTGGCCAACCAAGCAAGCCGGAAAGGCCAATCAGCACTACAAAGAAGTCTCGCTTGCCATCGGTCAAAAGGGCCATGCTGAAAAAAGTGTAAAAACCAGAAATGCAGGACAGGCCAGGGAGACGTGGGAGCCTTGCTACGCTGATGGGCGGGATGTTAATTGCCAACAGCCACTCTGGAGAAGTGTACGGTGTGTCCTGAAACATGTAATAAACACAGCTTAGAGAGCATAGGGCACTTCCACTCATGGGCGTATACATTGGGAAAACTGAAAATCCACAAGACACAGGCACCCCGAAGTGTAGGGCTGCTCTGTTTACAAGAACCTCCACTTCGGTACACCTTAAATAGCCCAGGATAGAGAAAAATGGATAAAGAAGTTGTGGTACTTATGCACAATGGAATATCACTCAGCCATGAAAACAATGTCATAAGGCGAGTAGCAGCCAGTATGATGAGTTTATTTAGGTACGATGACTCTAAGTGAAATAAGTCACACAGAAAAAGACACTTATCCTAAGATATCACTTATAGAGGGAATGTCAAAATCGCTACCCTTGAACTGAATTACAAGACAGAACAGAGTCACACGTTTAGAAAACACACTATGGCTGCTTAACGGGAAAGGTCAGGTGGGGTGATGCATAAAACAAGGGTTTGAAATTAGCTCAGATACCGTTCCATAAGCCAAATATGTAATGGACAAGACGTACACCCTGCTCAGTGAAATGTTCTCAACACCACCTATTCACCTCACAAGAATATATCTGACTAGTAAGAATCTTAAAACCTATGTATTGCTATCTCTCTGGAAGTGAATCAAGAGGGTGTAAAGCGGCATAAACACAGCAGTGAAAAGCAGCTAATCCCCATTATCAAAATAAATTACTTAAAAAAAACTCATAAAACAAAGACAGTGAAAGAGAGAGAAATTCTTACAAAATCCATTCAGGGGCTCTGATGCAACCTGGATTGACCATATCTAGACCCACAGCTGGATGAGACATAAGGCTGGACACTCTTGGGGCTGAGAGGATTGGTGAGGTTGGGTGAGCAAACGCAGACCCTTTAAAGTAATACTGCGTGGTACCCATCCCATGGGTCCCAAATCTCCAGGTTCAAGGGCATCTTCCCACATCGAAAACATGCCTGGGAAACCCAGAAGATGGTACACCGCGTGATCGGGAAAGGTTTCTAAAACGCACCTCATTTCTCCTCTCCTTGTGCTCGGGTTCGCCATTCCAGCCGCTTTACTAACAATCTCCCTACGTGGAGAATCAGCACCGTTAACCTCCTGTTTCGTACAGGTTGCAATTTGTCCTGAGGATGAACGGGAAGAGGGGGAACCAATGAGAGACTAGCTCTAGGTGTTGGGACAGGCACAGGTCACTCTATTTTTCCGTCAGGAAGAAGAATGAACCACAGGCTCAGCCTGCACCCCCGGAACCAGAATAGGGTCTGAAGCAATCCTGCGCTTTTGCGGCCAGCTCCCAAAAAAGCGAGTTGACAAATGGCGCTCAGGGGCACTGCAATTCACAAACCTGCAGAGTTATAAATGATAACTCTCGTCCACAAATATATTGAGGGAAGGCAACGAAGAGGATTTGAAAGCAAGGCAGAATTGCAGGAAACAGATTTCAGGAGGTAGATGCGACTCGCCTTTAAAGCACATGAAAAGCGGCAAAACGTCGACAATGATGCCCTTGGCCAAAAAGGGCGTATGCGTTTTTTCCTGAATATATTCAGGAAAAAACGCATACGCCCTTTTTGGCCAACCAAGCAAGCCGGAAAGGCCAATCAGCACTACAAAGAAGTCTCGCTTGCCATCGGTCAAAAGGGCCATGCTGAAAAAAGTGTAAAAACCAGAAATGCAGGACAGGCCAGGGAGACGTGGGAGCCTTGCTACGCTGATGGGCGGGATGTTAATTGCCAACAGCCACTCTGGAGAAGTGTACGGTGTGTCCTGAAACATGTAATAAACACAGCTTAGAGAGCATAGGGCACTTCCACTCATGGGCGTATACATTGGGAAAACTGAAAATCCACAAGACACAGGCACCCCGAAGTGTAGGGCTGCTCTGTTTACAAGAACCTCCACTTCGGTACACCTTAAATAGCCCAGGATAGAGAAAAATGGATAAAGAAGTTGTGGTACTTATGCACAATGGAATATCACTCAGCCATGAAATCAATGTCATAAGGCGAGTAGCAGCCAGTATGATGAGTGGATTGAGGTACGATGACTCTAAGTGAAATAAGTCACACAGAAAAAGACACTTATCCTAAGATATCACTTATAGAGGGAATGATAAAATAGCTACCCTTGAACTGAATTACAAGACAGAACAGAGTCACACGTTTAGAAAACACACTATGGCTGCTTAACGGGAAAGGTCCGGTGGGGTGATGCATAAAACAAGGGTTTGAAATTAGCTCAGATACCGTTCCATAAGCCAAATATGTAATGGACAAGACGTACACCCTGCTCAGTGAAATGGACTCAACACCACCTATTCACCGCACAAGAATATATCTGACTAGTAAGAATCTTAAAACCGATGTATTGATATCTCTCTGGAAGTGAATCAAGAGGGTGTAAAGCGGCATAAACACAGCAGTGAAAAGCAGCTAAGCCCCATTATCAAAATAAATTACTTGAAAAAAACCCATAAAACAAAGACAGTGAAAGAGAGAGAAATTCATACAAAATCCATTCAGGGGCTCTGATGCAACCTGGATTGACCATATCTAGACCCACAGCTGGATGAGACCTAAGGCTGGACACTCTTGGGGCTGAGAGGATTGGTGAGGTTGGGTGAGCAAACGCAGACCCTTTAAAGTAATACTGCGTGGTACCCATCCCATGGGTCCCAAATCTCCAGGTTCAAGGGCATCTTCCCACATCGAAAACATGCCTGGGAAACCCAGAAGATGGTACACCGCGTGATCGGGAAAGGTTTCTAAAACGCACCTCATTTCTCCTCTCCTTGTGCTCGGGTTCGCCATTCCAGCCGCTTTACTAACAATCTCCCTACGTGGAGAATCAGCACCGTTAACCTCCTCTTTCGTACAGGTTGCAATTTGTCCTGAGGATGAACGGGAAGAGGGGGAACCAATGAGAGACTAGCTCTAGGTGTTGGGACAGGCACAGGTCACTCTATTTTTCCGTCAGGAAGAAGAATGAACCACAGGCTCAGCCTGCACCCCCGGAACCAGAATAGGGTCTGAAGCAATCCTGCGCTTTTGCAGCCAGCTCCCAAAAAAGCGAGTTGACAAATGGAGCTCAGGGGCACTGCAATTCACAAACCTGCAGAGTTATAAATGATAACTCTCGTCCACAAATATATTGAGGGAAGGCAACGAAGAGGATTTGAAAGCAAGGCAGAATTGCAGGAAACAGATTTCAGGAGGTAGATGCGACTCGCCTTTAAAGCACATGAAAAGCGGCAAAACGTCGACAATGACGCCCTTGGCCAAAAAGGGCGTATGCGTTTTTTCCTGAATATATTCAGGAAAAAACGCATACGCCCTTTTTGGCCAACCAAGCAAGCCGGAAAGGCAAATCAGCACTACAAAGAAGTCTCGCTTGCCATCGGTCAAAAGGGCCATGCTGAAAAAAGTGTAAAAACCAGAAATGCAGGACAGACCATGGAGACATGGGAGCCTTGCTATGCTGATGGGCGGGATGTAAATTGCCAACAGCCACTCTGGAGACGTGTACGGTGTGTCCTGAAACATGTAATAAACACAGCTTAGAGAGCATAGGGCAGTTCCACTCATGGGCGTATACATTGGGAAAACTGAAAATCCACAAGACACAGGCACCCCGAAGTGTAGGGCTGCTCTGTTTACAAGAACCTCCACTTCGGTACACCTTAAATAGCCCAGGATAGAGAAAAATGGATAAAGAAGTTGTGGTACTTATGCACAATGGAATATCACTCAGCCATGAAATCAATGTCATAAGGCGAGTAGCAGCCAGTACGATGAGTGGATTTAGGTACGATGACTCTAAGTGAAATAAGTCACACAGAAAAAGACACTTATCCTAAGATATCACTTATAGAGGGAATGTCAAAATCGCTACCCTTGAACTGAATTACAAGACAGAACAGAGTCACACGTTTAGAAAACAAACTATGGTTGCTTAACGGGAAAGGTCAGGTGGGGTGATGCATAAAACAAGGTTTTGAAATTAGCTCAGATACCGTTCCATATACCAAATATGTAATGGACGAGACCTATTCCCTGCTCAGTGAAATGGACTCAACACCCCCTATTCACCGCAAAAGAATATATCTGACCAGTAAGAATCTTTAAACCTATGTATTGATATCTCTCTGGAAGTGAATCAAGAGGGTGTAAAGCGGCATAAACACAGCAGTGAAAAGCAGCTAAACCCCATTATAAAAATAAATTACTTTAAAAAAACCCATAAAACAAAGACAGTGAAAGAGAGAGAAATTCTTACAAAATCCATTCAGGGGCTCTGATGCAACCTGGATTGACCATATCTAGACCCACAGCTGGATGAGACATAAGGCTGGATACTCTTGGGGCTGAGAGGATTGGTGAGGTTGGGTGAGCAAACGCAGACCCTTTAAAGTAATACTGCGTGGTACCCATCCCACGGGTCCCAAATCTCCAGGTTCAAGGGCATCTTCCTACATCGAAAACATGCCTGGGAAACCCAGAAGATGGTACACCGTGTGATCGGGAAACGTTTCTAAAACGCACCTCATTTCTCCTCTCCTTGTGCTCGGGTTCGCCATTGCAGCCGCTTTACTAACAATCTCCCTACGTGGAGAATCAGCACCGTTAACCTCCTGTTTCGGACAGGTTGCAATTTGTCCTGAGGATGAACGGGAAGAGGGGGAACCAATGAGAGACTAGCTCTAGGTGTTGGGACAGGCACAGGTCACTCTATTTTTCCATCAGGAAGAAGAATGAACCACAGGCTCAGCCTGCCCCCCCGGAACCAGAATAGGGTCTGAAGCAATCCTGCGCTTTTGCGGCCAGCTCCCAAAAAAGCGAGTTGACAAATGGAGCTCAGGGGCACTGCAATTCACAAACCTGCAGAGTTATAAATGATAACTCTCGTCCACAAATATATTGAGGGAAGGCAACGAAGAGGATTTGAAAGCAAGGCAGAATTGCAGGAAACAGATTTCAGGAGGTAGATGCGACTCGCCTTTAAAGCACATGAAAAGCGGCAAAACGTCGACAATGATGCCCTTGGCCAAAAAGGGCGTATGCGTTTTTTCCTGAATATATTCAGGAAAAAACGCATACGCCCTTTTTGGCCAACCAAGCAAGCCAGAAAGGCAAATCAGCACTACAAAGAAGTCTCGCTTGCCATCGGTCAAAACGGCCATGCTGAAAAAAGTGTAAAAACCAGAAATGCAGGACAGACCATGGAGACATGGGAGCCTTGCTATGCTGATGGGCGGGATGTAAATTGCCAACAGCCACTCTGGAGACGTGTACGGTGTGTCCTGAAACATGTAATAAACACAGCTTAGAGAGCATAGGGCAGTTCCACTCATGGGCGTATACATTGGGAAAACTGAAAATCCACAAGACAAAGGCACCCCGAAGTGTAAGGCTGCTCTGTTTACAAGAACCTCCACTTCGGTACACCTTAAATAGCCCAGGATAGAGAAAAATGGATAAAGAAGTTGTGGTACTTATGCACAATGGAATATCACTCAGCCATGAAATCAATGTCATAAGGCTAGTAGCAGCCAGTACGATGAGTGGATTTAGGTACGATGACTCTAAGTGAAATAAGTCACACAGAAAAAGACACTTATCCTAAGATATCACTTATAGAGGGAATGTCAAAATCGCTACCCTTGAACTGAATTACAAGACAGAACAGAGTCACACGTTTAGAAAACAAACTATGGTTGCTTAACGGGAAAGGTCAGGTGGGGTGATGCATAAAACAAGGTTTTGAAATTAGCTCAGATACCGTTCCATATACCAAATATGTAATGGACGAGACCTATTCCCTGCTCAGTGAAATGGACTCAACACCCCCTATTCACCGCAAAAGAATATATCTGACCAGTAAGAATCTTTAAACCTATGTATTGATATCTCTCTGGAAGTGAATCAAGAGGGTGTAAAGCGGCATAAACACAGCAGTGAAAAGCAGCTAAACCCCATTATAAAAATAAATTACTTTAAAAAAACCCATAAAACAAAGACAGTGAAAGAGAGAGAAATTCTTACAAAATCCATTCAGGGGCTCTGATGCAACCTGGATTGACCATATCTAGACCCACAGCTGGATGAGACATAAGGCTGGATACTCTTGGGGCTGAGAGGATTGGTGAGGTTGGGTGAGCAAACGCAGACCCTTTAAAGTAATACTGCGTGGTACCCATCCCACGGGTCCCAAATCTCCAGGTTCAAGGGCATCTTCCTACATCGAAAACATGCCTGGGAAACCCAGAAGATGGTACACCGTGTGATCGGGAAACGTTTCTAAAACGCACCTCATTTCTCCTCTCCTTGTGCTCGGGTTCGCCATTCCAGCCGCTTTACTAACAATCTCCCTACGTGGAGAATCAGCACCGTTAACCTCCTGTTTCGTACAGGTTGCAATTTGTCCTGAGGATGAACGGGAAGAGGGGGAACCAATGAGAGACTAGCTCTAGGTGTTGGGACAGGCACAGGTCACTCTATTTTTCCATCAGGAAGAAGAATGAACCACAGGCTCAGCCTGCCCCCCCGGAACCAGAATAGGGTCTGAAGCAATCCTGCGCTTTTGCGGCCAGCTCCCAAAAAAGCGAGTTGACAAATGGAGCTCAGGGGCACTGCAATTCACAAACCTGCAGAGTTATAAATGATAACTCTTGTCCACAAATATATTGAGGGAAGGCAACGAAGAGGATTTGAAAGCAAGGCAGAATTGCAGGAAACAGATTTCAGGAGGTAGATGCGACTCGCCTTTAAAGCACATGAAAAGCGGCAAAACGTCGACAATGATGCCCTTGGCCAAAAAGGGCGTATGCGTTTTTTCCTGAATATATTCAGGAAAAAACGCATACGCCCTTTTTGGCCAACCAAGCAAGCCAGAAAGGCAAATCAGCACTACAAAGAAGTCTCGCTTGCCATCGGTCAAAACGGCCATGCTGAAAAAAGTGTAAAAACCAGAAATGCAGGACAGACCATGGAGACATGGGAGCCTTGCTATGCTGATGGGCGGGATGTAAATTGCCAACAGCCACTCTGGAGACGTGTACGGTGTGTCCTGAAACATGTAATAAACACAGCTTAGAGAGCATAGGGCAGTTCCACTCATGGGCGTATACATTGGGAAAACTGAAAATCCACAAGACAAAGGCACCCCGAAGTGTAAGGCTGCTCTGTTTACAAGAACCTCCACTTCGGTACACCTTAAATAGCCCAGGATAGAGAAAAATGGATAAAGAAGTTGTGGTACTTATGCACAATGGAATATCACTCAGCCATGAAATCAATGTCATAAGGCTAGTAGCAGCCAGTACGATGAGTGGATTTAGGTACGATGACTCTAAGTGAAATAAGTCACACAGAAAAAGACACTTATCCTAAGATATCACTTATAGAGGGAATGTCAAAATCGCTACCCTTGAACTGAATTACAAGACAGAACAGAGTCACACGTTTAGAAAACAAACTATGGTTGCTTAACGGGAAAGGTCAGGTGGGGTGATGCATAAAACAAGGTTTTGAAATTAGCTCAGATACCGTTCCATATACCAAATATGTAATGGACGAGACCTATTCCCTGCTCAGTGAAATGGACTCAACACCCCCTATTCACCGCAAAAGAATATATCTGACCAGTAAGAATCTTTAAACCTATGTATTGATATCTCTCTGGAAGTGAATCAAGAGGGTGTAAAGCGGCATAAACACAGCAGTGAAAAGCAGCTAAACCCCATTATAAAAATAAATTACTTTAAAAAAACCCATAAAACAAAGACAGTGAAAGAGAGAGAAATTCTTACAAAATCCATTCAGGGGCTCTGATGCAACCTGGATTGACCATATCTAGACCCACAGCTGGATGAGACATAAGGCTGGATACTCTTGGGGCTGAGAGGATTGGTGAGGTTGGGTGAGCAAACGCAGACCCTTTAAAGTAATACTGCGTGGTACCCATCCCACGGGTCCCAAATCTCCAGGTTCAAGGGCATCTTCCTACATCGAAAACATGCCTGGGAAACCCAGAAGATGGTACACCGTGTGATCGGGAAACGTTTCTAAAACGCACCTCATTTCTCCTCTCCTTGTGCTCGGGTTCGCCATTCCAGCCGCTTTACTAACAATCTCCCTACGTGGAGAATCAGCACCGTTAACCTCCTGTTTCGTACAGGTTGCAATTTGTCCTGAGGATGAACGGGAAGAGGGGGAACCAATGAGAGACTAGCTCTAGGTGTTGGGACAGGCACAGGTCACTCTATTTTTCCGTCAGGAAGAAGAATGAACCACAGGCTCAGCCTGCCCCCCCGGAACCACAATAGGGTCTGAAGCAATCCTGCGCTTTTGCGGCCAGCTCCCAAAAAAGCGAGTTGACAAATGGAGCTCAGGGGCACTGCAATTCACAAACCTGCAGAGTTATAAATGATAACTCTTGTCCACAAATATATTGAGGGAAGGCAACGAAGAGGATTTGAAAGCAAGGCAGAATTGCAGGAAACAGATTTCAGGAGGTAGATGCGACTCGCCTTTAAAGCACATGAAAAGCGGCAAAACGTCGACAATGATGCCCTTGGCCAAAAAGGGCGTATGCGTTTTTTCCTGAATATATTCAGGAAAAAACGCATACGCCCTTTTTGGCCAACCAAGCAAGCTGGAAAGGCAAATCAGCACTACAAAGAAGTCTCGCTTGCCATCGGTCAAAAGGGCCATGCTGAAAAAAGTGTAAAAACCAGAAATGCAGGACAGGCCAGGGAGACGTGGGAGCCTTGCTACGCTGATGGGCGGGATGTTAATTGCCAACAGCCACTCTGGAGAAGTGTACGGTGTATCCTGAAACATGTAATAAACACAGCTTAGAGAGCATAGGGCACTTCCACTCATGGGCGTATACATTGGGAAAACTGAAAATCCACAAGGCACAGGCACCTCAAAGTGTAGGGCTGCTCTGTTTACAAGAACCTCCACTTTGGTACACCTTAAATAGCCCAGGATAGAGAAAAATGGATAAAGAAGTTGTGGTACTTATGCACAATGGAATATCACTCAGCCATGAAATCAATGTCATAAGGCGAGTAGCAGCCAGTACATTGAATGGATTTAGGTACGATGACTCTAAGTGAAATAAGTCACACAGAAAAAGACACTTATCGTAAGATATCACTTATAGAGGGAATGATAAAATAGCTACCCTTGAACTGAATTACAAGACAGAACAGAGTCACACGTTTAGAAAACACACTATGGCTGCTTAACGGGAAAGGTCAGGTGGGGTGATGCATAAAACAAGGGTTTGAAATTAGCTCAGATACCGTTCCATAAGCCAAATATGTAATGGACAAGACGTACACCCTGCTCAGTGAAATGGACTCAACACCACCTATTCACCGCACAAGAATATATCTGACTAGTAAGAATCTTAAAACCTATGTATTGATATCTCTCTGGAAGTGAATCAAGAGGGTGTAAAGCGGCATAAACACAGCAGTGAAAAGCAGCTAAGCCCCATTATCAAAATAAATTACTTGAAAAAAACCCATAAAACAAAGACAGTGAAAGAGAGAGAAATTCATACAAAATCCATTCAGGGGCTCTGATGCAACCTGGATTGACCATATCTAGACCCACAGCTGGATGAGACCTAAGGCTGGACACTCTTGGGGCTGAGAGGATTGGTGAGGTTGGGTGAGCAAACGCAGACCCTTTAAAGTAATACTGCGTGGTACCCATCCCATGGGTCCCAAATCTCCAGGTTCAAGGGCATCTTCCCACATCGAAAACATGCCTGGGAAACCCAGAAGATGGTACACCGCGTGATCGGGAAAGGTTTCTAAAACGCACCTCATTTCTCCTCTCCTTGTGCTCGGGTTCGCCATTCCAGCCGCTTTACTAACAATCTCCCTACGTGGAGAATCAGCACCGTTAACCTCCTGTTTCGTACAGGTTGCAATTTGTCCTGAGGATGAACGGGAAGAGGGGGAACCAATGAGAGACTAGCTCTAGGTGTTGGGACAGGCACAGGTCACTCTATTTTTCCGTCAGGAAGAAGAATGAACCACAGGCTCAGCCTGCACCCCCGGAACCAGAATAGGGTCTGAAGCAATCCTGCGCTTTTGCGGCCAGCTCCCAAAAAAGCGAGTTGACAAATGGAGCTCAGGGGCACTGCAATTCACAAACCTGCAGAGTTATAAATGATAACTCTCGTCCACAAATATATTGAGGGAAGGCAACGAAGAGGATTTGAAAGCAAGGCAGAATTGCAGGAAACAGATTTCAGGAGGTAGATGCGACTCGCCTTTAAAGCACATGAAAAGCGGCAAAACGTCGACAATGATGCCCTTGGCCAAAAAGGGCGTATGCGTTTTTTCCTGAATATATTCAGGAAAAAACGCATACGCCCTTTTTGGCCAACCAAGCAAGCCGGAAAGGCCAATCAGCACTACAAAGAAGTCTCGCTTGCCATCGGTCAAAAGGGCCATGCTGAAAAAAGTGTAAAAACCAGAAATGCAGGACAGGCCAGGGAGACGTGGGAGCCTTGCTACGCTGATGGGCGGGATGTTAATTGCCAACAGCCACTCTGGAGAAGTGTACGGTGTGTCCTGAAACATGTAATAAACACAGCTTAGAGAGCATAGGGCACTTCCACTCATGGGCGTATACATTGGGAAAACTGAAAATCCACAAGACACAGGCACCCCGAAGTGTAGGGCTGCTCTGTTTACAAGAACCTCCACTTCGGTACACCTTAAATAGCCCAGGATAGAGAAAAATGGATAAAGAAGTTGTGGTACTTATGCACAATGGAATATCACTCAGCCATGAAATCAATGTCATAAGGCGAGTAGCAGCCAGTATGATGAGTGGATTTAGGTACGATGACTCTAAGTGAAATAAGTCACACAGAAAAAGACACTTATCCTACGATATCACTTAGAGAGGGAATGATAAAATAGCTACCCTTGAACTGAATTACAAGACAGAACAGAGTCACACGTTTAGAAAACACACTATGGCTGCTTAACGGGAAAGGTCAGGTGGGGTGATGCATAAAACAAGGGTTTGAAATTAGCTCAGATACCGTTCCATAAGCCAAATATGTAATGGACAAGACGTACACCCTGCTCAGTGAAATGGACTCAACACCACCTATTCACCGCACAAGAATATATCTGACTAGTAAGAATCTTAAAACCTATGTATTGCTATCTCTCTGGAAGTGAATCAAGAGGGTGTAAAGCGGCATAAACACAGCAGTGAAAAGCAGCTAATCCCCATTATCAAAATAAATTACTTAAAAAAAACCCATAAAACAAAGACAGTGAAAGAGAGAGAAATTCTTACAAAATCCATTCAGGGGCTCTGATGCAACCTGGATTGACCATATCTAGACCCACAGCTGGATGAGACCTAAGGCTGGACACTCTTGGGGCTGAGAGGATTGGTGAGGTTGGGTGAGCAAACGCAGACCCTTTAAAGTAATACTGCGTGGTACCCATCCCATGGGTCCCAAATCTCCAGGTTCAAGGGCATCTGCCCACATCGAAAATATGCCTGGGAAACCCAGAAGATGGTACACCGTGTGATCGGGAAAGGTTTCTAAAACGCACCTCATTTCTCCTCTCCTTGTGCTCGGGTTCGCCATTGCAGCCGCTTTACTAACAATCTCCCTACGTGGAGAATCAGCACCGTTAACCTCCTGTTTCGTACAGGTTTCAATTTGTCCTGAGGATGAACGGGAAGAGGGGGAACCAATGAGAGACTAGCTCTAGGTGTTGGGACAGGCACAGGTCACTCTATTTTTCCATCAGGAAGAAGAATGAACCACAGGCTCAGCCTGCCCCCCCGGAACCAGAATAGGGTCTGAAGCAATCCTGCGCTTTTGCGGCCAGCTCCCAAAAAAGCGAGTTGACAAATGGAGCTCAGGGGCACTGCAATTCACAAAACTGCAGAGTTATAAATGATAACTCTCGTCCACAAATATATTGAGGGAAGGCAACGAAGAGGATTTGAAAGCAAGGCAGAATTGCAGGAAACAGATTTCAGGAGGTAGATGCGACTCGCCTTTAAAGCACATGAAAAGCGGCAAAACGTCGACAATGATGCCCTTGGCCAAAAAGGGCGTATGCGTTTTTTCCTGAATATATTCAGGAAAAAACGCATACGCCCTTTTTGGCCAACCAAGGAAGCCGGAAATGCAAATCAGCACTGCAAAGAAGTCTCGCTTACCATCGGTGAAAAGGGCCATGCTGAAAAAAGTGTAAACACCAGAAATGCAGGACAGACCATGGAGACATGGGAGCCTTGCTACGCTGAAGGGCGGGATGTAAATTGCCAACGGCCACTCTGGAGAAGTGTACGGTGTGTCCTGAAACATGTAATAAACACAGCTTAGAGAGCATAGGGCAGTTCCACTCATGGGCGTATACATTGGGAAAACTGAAAATCCACAAGACACAGGCACCCCGAAGTGTAGGGCTGCTCTGTTTACAAGAAACTCCACTTCGGTACACCTTAAATAGCCCAGGATAGAGAAAAATGGATAAAGAAGTTGTGGTACTTATGCACAATGGAATATCACTCAGCCATGAAATCAATGTCATAAGGCGAGTAGCAGCCAGTATGATGAGTGGATTGAGGTACGATGACTCTAAGTGAAATAAGTCACACAGAAAGAGACACTTATCCTAAGATATCACTTATAGAGGGAATGAAAAAATAGCTACCCTTGAACTGAATTACAAGACAGAACAGAGTCACACGTTTAGAAAACACACTATGGCTGCTTAACGGGAAAGGTCAGGTGGGGTGATGCATAAAACAAGGGTTTGAAATTAGCTCAGATACCGTTCCATAAGCCAAATATGTAATGGACAAGACGTACACCCTGCTCAGTGAAATGGACTCAACACCACCTATTCACCGCACAAGAATATATCTGACTAGTAAGAATCTTAAAACCTATGTATTGATATCTCTCTGGAAGTGAATCAAGAGGGTGTAAAGCGGCATAAACACAGCAGTGAAAAGCAGCTAAGCCCCATTATCAAAATAAATTACTTGAAAAAAACCCATAAAACAAAGACAGTGAAAGAGAGAGAAATTCATACAACATCCATTCAGGGGCTCTGATGCAACCTGGATTGACCATATCTAGACCCACAGCTGGATGAGACCTAAGGCTGGACACTCTTGGGGCTGAGAGGATTGGTGAGGTTGGGTGAGCAAACGCAGACCCTTTAAAGTAATACTGCGTGGTACCCATCCCATGGGTCCCAAATCTCCAGGTTCAAGGGCATCTTCCCACATCGAAAACATGCCTGGGAAACCCAGAAGATGGTACACCGCGTGATCGGGAAAGGTTTCTAAAACGCACCTCATTTCTCCTCTCCTTGTGCTCGGGTTCGCCATTCCAGCCGCTTTACTAACAATCTCCCTACGTGGAGAATCAGCACCGTTAACCTCCTGTTTCGTACAGGTTGCAATTTGTCCTGAGGATGAACGGGAAGAGGGGGAACCAATGAGAGACTAGCTCTAGGTGTTGGGACAGGCACAGGTCACTCTATTTTTCCGTCAGGAAGAAGAATGAACCACAGGCTCAGCCTGCACCCCCGGAACCAGAATAGGGTCTGAAGCAATCCTGCGCTTTTGCGGCCAGCTCCCAAAAAAGCGAGTTGACAAATGGAGCTCAGGGGCACTGCAATTCACAAACCTGCAGAGTTATAAATGATAACTCTCGTCCACAAATATATTGAGGGAAGGCAACGAAGAGGATTTGAAAGCAAGGCAGAATTGCAGGAAACAGATTTCAGGAGGTAGATGCGACTCGCCTTTAAAGCACATGAAAAGCGGCAAAACGTCGACAATGATGCCCTTGGCCAAAAAGGGCGTATGCGTTTTTTCCTGAATATATTCAGGAAAAAACGCATACGCCCTTTTTGGCCAACCAAGCAAGCCGGAAAGGCCAATCAGCACTACAAAGAAGTCTCGCTTGCCATCGGTCAAAAGGGCCATGCTGAAAAAAGTGTAAAAACCAGAAATGCAGGACAGGCCAGGGAGACGTGGGAGCCTTGCTACGCTGATGGGCGGGATGTTAATTGCGAACAGCCACTCTGGAGAAGTGTACGGTGTGTCCTGAAACATGTAATAAACACAGCTTAGAGAGCATAGGGCAGTTCCACTCATGGGCGTATACATTGGGAAAACTGAAAATCCACAAGACACAGGCACCCCAAAGTGTAGGGCTGCTCTGTTTACAAGAACCTCCACTTCGGTACACCTTAAATAGCCCAGGATAGAGAAAAATGGATAAAGAAGTTGTGGTACTTATGCACAATGGAATATCACTCAGCCATGAAATCAATGTCATAAGGCTAGTAGCAGCATGATGAGTGGATTTAGGTACGATGACTCTAAGTGAAATAAGTCACACAGAAAAAGACACTTATCCTACGATATCACTTATAGAGGGAATGTCAAAATCGCTACCCTTGAACTGAATTACAAGACAGAACAGAGTCACACGTTTAGAAAACACACTATGGCTGCTTAACGGGAAAGGTCAGGTGGGGTGATGCATAAAACAAGGGTTTGAAATTAGCTCAGATACCGTTCCATAAGCCAAATATGTAATGGACAAGACCTACTCCCTGCTCAGTGAAATGGACTCAACACCCTCTATTCACCGCACAAGAATATATCTGACTAGTAAGAATCTTAAAACCTATGTATTGATATCTCTCTGGAAGTGAATCAAGAGGGTGTAAAGCGGCATAAATACAGCAGTGAAAAGCAGCTAAACCCCATTACCAAAATAAATTACTTAAAAAAACCCCATAAAACAAAGACAGTGAAAGAGAGAGAAATTCTTACAAAATCCATTCAGGGGCTCTGATGCAACCTGGATTGACCATATCTAGACCCACAGCTGGATGAGACATAAGGCTGGATACTCTTGGGGCTGAGAGGATTGGTGTGGTTGGGTGAGCAAACGCAGACCCTTTAAAGTAATACTGCGTGGTACCCATCCCACGGGTCCCAAATCTCCAGGTTCAAGGGCATCTTCCTACATCGAAAACATGCCTGGGAAACCCAGAAGATGGTACACCGTGTGATCGGGAAACGTTTCTAAAACGCACCTCATTTCTCCTCTCCTTGTGCTCGGGTTCGCCATTCCAGCCGCTTTACTAACAATCTCCCTACGTGGAGAATCAGCACCGTTAACCTCCTGTTTCGTACAGGTTGCAATTTGTCCTGAGGATGAACGGGAAGAGGGGGAACCAATGAGAGACTAGCTCTAGGTGTTGGGACAGGCACAGGTCACTCTATTTTTCCATCAGGAAGAAGAATGAACCACAGGCTCAGCCTGCCCCCCCGGAACCAGAATAGGGTCTGAAGCAATCCTGCGCTTTTGCGGCCAGCTCCCAAAAAAGCGAGTTGACAAATGGAGCTCAGGGGCACTGCAATTCACAAACCTGCAGAGTTATAAATGATAACTCTTGTCCACAAATATATTGAGGGAAGGCAACGAAGAGGATTTGAAAGCAAGGCAGAATTGCAGGAAACAGATTTCAGGAGGTAGATGCGACTCGCCTTTAAAGCACATGAAAAGCGGCAAAACGTCGACAATGATGCCCTTGGCCAAAAAGGGCGTATGCGTTTTTTCCTTAATATATTCAGGAAAAAACGCATACGCCCTTTTTGGCCAACCAAGGAAGCCGGAAAGGCGAATCAGCACTACAAAGAAGTCTCGCTTGCCATCGGTCAAAAGGGCCATGCTGAAAAAAGTGTAAAAACCAGAAATGCAGGACAGGCCAGGGAGACGTGGGAGCCTTGCTACGCTGATGGGCGGGATGTTAATTGCCAACAGCCACTCTGGAGAAGTGTACGGTGTGTCCTGAAACATGTAATAAACACAGCTTAGAGAGCATAGGGCACTTCCACTCATGGGCGTATACATTCGGAAAACTGAAAATCCACAAGACACAGGCACCCCGAAGTGTAGGGCTGCTCTGTTTACAAGAACCTCCACTTCGGTACACCTTAAATAGCCCAGGATATAGAAAAATGGATAAAGAAGTTGTGGTACTTATGCACAATGGAATATCACTCAGCCATGAAAACAATGTCATAAGGCGAGTAGCAGCCAGTATGATGAGTTTATTTAGGTACGATGACTCTAAGTGAAATAAGTCACACAGAAAAAGACACTTATCCTACGATATCACTTATAGAGGGAATGTCAAAATCGCTACCCTTGAACTGAATTACAAGACAGAACAGAGTCACACGTTTAGAAAACACACTATGGCTGCTTAACGGGAAAGGTCAGGTGGGGTGATGCATAAAACAAGGGTTTGAAATTAGCTCAGATACCGTTCCATAAGCCAAATATGTAATGGACAAGACGTACACCCTGCTCAGTGAAATGTTCTCAACACCACCTATTCACCTCACAAGAATATATCTGACTAGTAAGAATCTTAAAACCTATGTATTGCTATCTCTCTGGAAGTGAATCAAGAGGGTGTAAAGCGGCATAAACACAGCAGTGAAAAGCAGCTAATCCCCATTATCAAAATAAATTACTTAAAAAAAACTCATAAAACAAAGACAGTGAAAGAGAGAGAAATTCTTACAAAATCCATTCAGGGGCTCTGATGCAACCTGGATTGACCATATCTAGACCCACAGCTGGATGAGACATAAGGCTGGACACTCTTGGGGCTGAGAGGATTGGTGAGGTTGGGTGAGCAAACGCAGACCCTTTAAAGTAATACTGCGTGGTACCCATCCCATGGGTCCCAAATCTCCAGGTTCAAGGGCATCTTCCCACATCGAAAACATGCCTGGGAAACCCAGAAGATGGTACACCGCGTGATCGGGAAAGGTTTCTAAAACGCACCTCATTTCTCCTCTCCTTGTGCTCGGGTTCGCCATTCCAGCCGCTTTACTAACAATCTCCCTACGTGGAGAATCAGCACCGTTAACCTCCTGTTTCGTACAGGTTGCAATTTGTCCTGAGGATGAACGGGAAGAGGGGGAACCAATGAGAGACTAGCTCTAGGTGTTGGGACAGGCACAGGTCACTCTATTTTTCCGTCAGGAAGAAGAATGAACCACAGGCTCAGCCTGCACCCCCGGAACCAGAATAGGGTCTGAAGCAATCCTGCGCTTTTGCGGCCAGCTCCCAAAAAAGCGAGTTGACAAATGGCGCTCAGGGGCACTGCAATTCACAAACCTGCAGAGTTATAAATGATAACTCTCGTCCACAAATATATTGAGGGAAGGCAACGAAGAGGATTTGAAAGCAAGGCAGAATTGCAGGAAACAGATTTCAGGAGGTAGATGCGACTCGCCTTTAAAGCACATGAAAAGCGGCAAAACGTCGACAATGATGCCCTTGGCCAAAAAGGGCGTATGCGTTTTTTCCTGAATATATTCAGGAAAAAACGCATACGCCCTTTTTGGCCAACCAAGCAAGCCGGAAAGGCCAATCAGCACTACAAAGAAGTCTCGCTTGCCATCGGTCAAAAGGGCCATGCTGAAAAAAGTGTAAAAACCAGAAATGCAGGACAGGCCAGGGAGACGTGGGAGCCTTGCTACGCTGATGGGCGGGATGTTAATTGCCAACAGCCACTCTGGAGAAGTGTACGGTGTGTCCTGAAACATGTAATAAACACAGCTTAGAGAGCATAGGGCACTTCCACTCATGGGCGTATACATTGGGAAAACTGAAAATCCACAAGACACAGGCACCCCGAAGTGTAGGGCTGCTCTGTTTACAAGAACCTCCACTTCGGTACACCTTAAATAGCCCAGGATAGAGAAAAATGGATAAAGAAGTTGTGGTACTTATGCACAATGGAATATCACTCAGCCATGAAATCAATGTCATAAGGCGAGTAGCAGCCAGTATGATGAGTGGATTGAGGTACGATGACTCTAAGTGAAATAAGTCACACAGAAAAAGACACTTATCCTAAGATATCACTTATAGAGGGAATGATAAAATAGCTACCCTTGAACTGAATTACAAGACAGAACAGAGTCACACGTTTAGAAAACACACTATGGCTGCTTAACGGGAAAGGTCCGGTGGGGTGATGCATAAAACAAGGGTTTGAAATTAGCTCAGATACCGTTCCATAAGCCAAATATGTAATGGACAAGACGTACACCCTGCTCAGTGAAATGGACTCAACACCACCTATTCACCGCACAAGAATATATCTGACTAGTAAGAATCTTAAAACCGATGTATTGATATCTCTCTGGAAGTGAATCAAGAGGGTGTAAAGCGGCATAAACACAGCAGTGAAAAGCAGCTAAGCCCCATTATCAAAATAAATTACTTGAAAAAAACCCATAAAACAAAGACAGTGAAAGAGAGAGAAATTCATACAAAATCCATTCAGGGGCTCTGATGCAACCTGGATTGACCATATCTAGACCCACAGCTGGATGAGACCTAAGGCTGGACACTCTTGGGGCTGAGAGGATTGGTGAGGTTGGGTGAGCAAACGCAGACCCTTTAAAGTAATACTGCGTGGTACCCATCCCATGGGTCCCAAATCTCCAGGTTCAAGGGCATCTGCCCACATCGAAAACATGCCTGGGAAACCCAGAAGATGGTACACCGCGTGATCGGGAAAGGTTTCTAAAACGCACCTCATTTCTCCTCTCCTTGTGCTCGGGTTCGCCATTCCAGCCGCTTTACTAACAATCTCCCTACGTGGAGAATCAGCACCGTTAACCTCCTCTTTCGTACAGGTTGCAATTTGTCCTGAGGATGAACGGGAAGAGGGGGAACCAATGAGAGACTAGCTCTAGGTGTTGGGACAGGCACAGGTCACTCTATTTTTCCGTCAGGAAGAAGAATGAACCACAGGCTCAGCCTGCACCCCCGGAACCAGAATAGGGTCTGAAGCAATCCTGCGCTTTTGCAGCCAGCTCCCAAAAAAGCGAGTTGACAAATGGAGCTCAGGGGCACTGCAATTCACAAACCTGCAGAGTTATAAATGATAACTCTCGTCCACAAATATATTGAGGGAAGGCAACGAAGAGGATTTGAAAGCAAGGCAGAATTGCAGGAAACAGATTTCAGGAGGTAGATGCGACTCGCCTTTAAAGCACATGAAAAGCGGCAAAACGTCGACAATGATGCCCTTGGCCAAAAAGGGCGTATGCGTTTTTTCCTGAATATATTCAGGAAAAAACGCATACGCCCTTTTTGGCCAACCAAGCAAGCCGGAAAGGCAAATCAGCACTACAAAGAAGTCTCGCTTGCCATCGGTCAAAAGGGCCATGCTGAAAAAAGTGTAAAAACCAGAAATGCAGGACAGACCATGGAGACATGGGAGCCTTGCTATGCTGATGGGCGGGATGTAAATTGCCAACAGCCACTCTGGAGACGTGTACGGTGTGTCCTGAAACATGTAATAAACACAGCTTAGAGAGCATAGGGCAGTTCCACTCATGGGCGTATACATTGGGAAAACTGAAAATCCACAAGACACAGGCACCCCGAAGTGTAGGGCTGCTCTGTTTACAAGAACCTCCACTTCGGTACACCTTAAATAGCCCAGGATAGAGAAAAATGGATAAAGAAGTTGTGGTACTTATGCACAATGGAATATCACTCAGCCATGAAATCAATGTCATAAGGCGAGTAGCAGCCAGTACGATGAGTGGATTTAGGTACGATGACTCTAAGTGAAATAAGTCACACAGAAAAAGACACTTATCCTAAGATATCACTTATAGAGGGAATGTCAAAATCGCTACCCTTGAACTGAATTACAAGACAGAACAGAGTCACACGTTTAGAAAACAAACTATGGTTGCTTAACGGGAAAGGTCAGGTGGGGTGATGCATAAAACAAGGTTTTGAAATTAGCTCAGATACCGTTCCATATACCAAATATGTAATGGACGAGACCTATTCCCTGCTCAGTGAAATGGACTCAACACCCCCTATTCACCGCAAAAGAATATATCTGACCAGTAAGAATCTTTAAACCTATGTATTGATATCTCTCTGGAAGTGAATCAAGAGGGTGTAAAGCGGCATAAACACAGCAGTGAAAAGCAGCTAAACCCCATTATAAAAATAAATTACTTTAAAAAAACCCATAAAACAAAGACAGTGAAAGAGAGAGAAATTCTTACAAAATCCATTCAGGGGCTCTGATGCAACCTGGATTGACCATATCTAGACCCACAGCTGGATGAGACATAAGGCTGGATACTCTTGGGGCTGAGAGGATTGGTGAGGTTGGGTGAGCAAACGCAGACCCTTTAAAGTAATACTGCGTGGTACCCATCCCACGGGTCCCAAATCTCCAGGTTCAAGGGCATCTTCCTACATCGAAAACATGCCTGGGAAACCCAGAAGATGGTACACCGTGTGATCGGGAAACGTTTCTAAAACGCACCTCATTTCTCCTCTCCTTGTGCTCGGGTTCGCCATTGCAGCCGCTTTACTAACAATCTCCCTACGTGGAGAATCAGCACCGTTAACCTCCTGTTTCGGACAGGTTGCAATTTGTCCTGAGGATGAACGGGAAGAGGGGGAACCAATGAGAGACTAGCTCTAGGTGTTGGGACAGGCACAGGTCACTCTATTTTTCCATCAGGAAGAAGAATGAACCACAGGCTCAGCCTGCCCCCCCGGAACCAGAATAGGGTCTGAAGCAATCCTGCGCTTTTGCGGCCAGCTCCCAAAAAAGCGAGTTGACAAATGGAGCTCAGGGGCACTGCAATTCACAAACCTGCAGAGTTATAAATGATAACTCTCGTCCACAAATATATTGAGGGAAGGCAACGAAGAGGATTTGAAAGCAAGGCAGAATTGCAGGAAACAGATTTCAGGAGGTAGATGCGACTCGCCTTTAAAGCACATGAAAAGCGGCAAAACGTCGACAATGATGCCCTTGGCCAAAAAGGGCGTATGCGTTTTTTCCTGAATATATTCAGGAAAAAACGCATACGCCCTTTTTGGCCAACCAAGCAAGCCAGAAAGGCAAATCAGCACTACAAAGAAGTCTCGCTTGCCATCGGTCAAAACGGCCATGCTGAAAAAAGTGTAAAAACCAGAAATGCAGGACAGACCATGGAGACATGGGAGCCTTGCTATGCTGATGGGCGGGATGTAAATTGCCAACAGCCACTCTGGAGACGTGTACGGTGTGTCCTGAAACATGTAATAAACACAGCTTAGAGAGCATAGGGCAGTTCCACTCATGGGCGTATACATTGGGAAAACTGAAAATCCACAAGACAAAGGCACCCCGAAGTGTAAGGCTGCTCTGTTTACAAGAACCTCCACTTCGGTACACCTTAAATAGCCCAGGATAGAGAAAAATGGATAAAGAAGTTGTGGTACTTATGCACAATGGAATATCACTCAGCCATGAAATCAATGTCATAAGGCTAGTAGCAGCCAGTACGATGAGTGGATTTAGGTACGATGACTCTAAGTGAAATAAGTCACACAGAAAAAGACACTTATCCTAAGATATCACTTATAGAGGGAATGTCAAAATCGCTACCCTTGAACTGAATTACAAGACAGAACAGAGTCACACGTTTAGAAAACAAACTATGGTTGCTTAACGGGAAAGGTCAGGTGGGGTGATGCATAAAACAAGGTTTTGAAATTAGCTCAGATACCGTTCCATATACCAAATATGTAATGGACGAGACCTATTCCCTGCTCAGTGAAATGGACTCAACACCCCCTATTCACCGCAAAAGAATATATCTGACCAGTAAGAATCTTTAAACCTATGTATTGATATCTCTCTGGAAGTGAATCAAGAGGGTGTAAAGCGGCATAAACACAGCAGTGAAAAGCAGCTAAACCCCATTATAAAAATAAATTACTTTAAAAAAACCCATAAAACAAAGACAGTGAAAGAGAGAGAAATTCTTACAAAATCCATTCAGGGGCTCTGATGCAACCTGGATTGACCATATCTAGACCCACAGCTGGATGAGACATAAGGCTGGATACTCTTGGGGCTGAGAGGATTGGTGAGGTTGGGTGAGCAAACGCAGACCCTTTAAAGTAATACTGCGTGGTACCCATCCCACGGGTCCCAAATCTCCAGGTTCAAGGGCATCTTCCTACATCGAAAACATGCCTGGGAAACCCAGAAGATGGTACACCGTGTGATCGGGAAACGTTTCTAAAACGCACCTCATTTCTCCTCTCCTTGTGCTCGGGTTCGCCATTCCAGCCGCTTTACTAACAATCTCCCTACGTGGAGAATCAGCACCGTTAACCTCCTGTTTCGTACAGGTTGCAATTTGTCCTGAGGATGAACGGGAAGAGGGGGAACCAATGAGAGACTAGCTCTAGGTGTTGGGACAGGCACAGGTCACTCTATTTTTCCATCAGGAAGAAGAATGAACCACAGGCTCAGCCTGCCCCCCCGGAACCACAATAGGGTCTGAAGCAATCCTGCGCTTTTGCGGCCAGCTCCCAAAAAAGCGAGTTGACAAATGGAGCTCAGGGGCACTGCAATTCACAAACCTGCAGAGTTATAAATGATAACTCTCGTCCACAAATATATTGAGGGAAGGCAACGAAGAGGATTTGAAAGCAAGGCAGAATTGCAGGAAACAGATTTCAGGAGGTAGATGCGACTCGCCTTTAAAGCACATGAAAAGCGGCAAAACGTCGACAATGATGCCCTTGGCCAAAAAGGGCGTATGCGTTTTTTCCTGAATATATTCAGGAAAAAACGCATACGCCCTTTTTGGCCAACCAAGCAAGCCAGAAAGGCAAATCAGCACTACAAAGAAGTCTCGCTTGCCATCGGTCAAAACGGCCATGCTGAAAAAAGTGTAAAAACCAGAAATGCAGGACAGACCATGGAGACATGGGAGCCTTGCTATGCTGATGGGCGGGATGTAAATTGCCAACAGCCACTCTGGAGACGTGTACGGTGTGTCCTGAAACATGTAATAAACACAGCTTAGAGAGCATAGGGCAGTTCCACTCATGGGCGTATACATTGGGAAAACTGAAAATCCACAAGACAAAGGCACCCCGAAGTGTAAGGCTGCTCTGTTTACAAGAACCTCCACTTCGGTACACCTTAAATAGCCCAGGATAGAGAAAAATGGATAAAGAAGTTGTGGTACTTATGCACAATGGAATATCACTCAGCCATGAAATCAATGTCATAAGGCTAGTAGCAGCCAGTACGATGAGTGGATTTAGGTACGATGACTCTAAGTGAAATAAGTCACACAGAAAAAGACACTTATCCTAAGATATCACTTATAGAGGGAATGTCAAAATCGCTACCCTTGAACTGAATTACAAGACAGAACAGAGTCACACGTTTAGAAAACAAACTATGGTTGCTTAACGGGAAAGGTCAGGTGGGGTGATGCATAAAACAAGGTTTTGAAATTAGCTCAGATACCGTTCCATATACCAAATATGTAATGGACGAGACCTATTCCCTGCTCAGTGAAATGGACTCAACACCCCCTATTCACCGCAAAAGAATATATCTGACCAGTAAGAATCTTTAAACCTATGTATTGATATCTCTCTGGAAGTGAATCAAGAGGGTGTAAAGCGGCATAAACACAGCAGTGAAAAGCAGCTAAACCCCATTATAAAAATAAATTACTTTAAAAAAACCCATAAAACAAAGACAGTGAAAGAGAGAGAAATTCTTACAAAATCCATTCAGGGGCTCTGATGCAACCTGGATTGACCATATCTAGACCCACAGCTGGATGAGACATAAGGCTGGATACTCTTGGGGCTGAGAGGATTGGTGAGGTTGGGTGAGCAAACGCAGACCCTTTAAAGTAATACTGCGTGGTACCCATCCCACGGGTCCCAAATCTCCAGGTTCAAGGGCATCTTCCTACATCGAAAACATGCCTGGGAAACCCAGAAGATGGTACACCGTGTGATCGGGAAACGTTTCTAAAACGCACCTCATTTCTCCTCTCCTTGTGCTCGGGTTCGCCATTCCAGCCGCTTTACTAACAATCTCCCTACGTGGAGAATCAGCACCGTTAACCTCCTGTTTCGTACAGGTTGCAATTTGTCCTGAGGATGAACGGGAAGAGGGGGAACCAATGAGAGACTAGCTCTAGGTGTTGGGACAGGCACAGGTCACTCTATTTTTCCATCAGGAAGAAGAATGAACCACAGGCTCAGCCTGCCCCCCCGGAACCACAATAGGGTCTGAAGCAATCCTGCGCTTTTGCGGCCAGCTCCCAAAAAAGCGAGTTGACAAATGGAGCTCAGGGGCACTGCAATTCACAAACCTGCAGAGTTATAAATGATAACTCTTGTCCACAAATATATTGAGGGAAGGCAACGAAGAGGATTTGAAAGCAAGGCAGAATTGCAGGAAACAGATTTCAGGAGGTAGATGCGACTCGCCTTTAAAGCACATGAAAAGCGGCAAAACGTCGACAATGATGCCCTTGGCCAAAAAGGGCGTATGCGTTTTTTCCTGAATATATTCAGGAAAAAACGCATACGCCCTTTTTGGCCAACCAAGCAAGCTGGAAAGGCAAATCAGCACTACAAAGAAGTCTCGCTTGCCATCGGTCAAAAGGGCCATGCTGAAAAAAGTGTAAAAACCAGAAATGCAGGACAGGCCAGGGAGACGTGGGAGCCTTGCTACGCTGATGGGCGGGATGTTAATTGCCAACAGCCACTCTGGAGAAGTGTACGGTGTGTCCTGAAACATGTAATAAACACAGCTTAGAGAGCATAGGGCACTTCCACTCATGGGCGTATACATTGGGAAAACTGAAAATCCACAAGGCACAGGCACCTCAAAGTGTAGGGCTGCTCTGTTTACAAGAACCTCCACTTTGGTACACCTTAAATAGCCCAGGATAGAGAAAAATGGATAAAGAAGTTGTGGTACTTATGCACAATGGAATATCACTCAGCCATGAAATCAATGTCATAAGGCGAGTAGCAGCCAGTATGATGAGTGGATTGAGGTACGATGACTCTAAGTGAAATAAGTCACACAGAAAAAGACACTTATCCTACGATATCACTTAGAGAGGGAATGATAAAATAGCTACCCTTGAACTGAATTACAAGACAGAACAGAGTCACACGTTTAGAAAACACACTATGGCTGCTTAACGGGAAAGGTCAGGTGGGGTGATGCATAAAACAAGGGTTTGAAATTAGCTCAGATACCGTTCCATAAGCCAAATATGTAATGGACAAGACGTACACCCTGCTCAGTGAAATGGACTCAACACCACCTATTCACCGCACAAGAATATATCTGACTAGTAAGAATCTTAAAACCTATGTATTGATATCTCTCTGGAAGTGAATCAAGAGGGTGTAAAGCGGCATAAACACAGCAGTGAAAAGCAGCTAAGCCCCATTATCAAAATAAATTACTTGAAAAAAACCCATAAAACAAAGACAGTGAAAGAGAGAGAAATTCATACAAAATCCATTCAGGGGCTCTGATGCAACCTGGATTGACCATATCTAGACCCACAGCTGGATGAGACCTAAGGCTGGACACTCTTGGGGCTGAGAGGATTGGTGAGGTTGGGTGAGCAAACGCAGACCCTTTAAAGTAATACTGCGTGGTACCCATCCCATGGGTCCCAAATCTCCAGGTTCAAGGGCATCTTCCCACATCGAAAACATGCCTGGGAAACCCAGAAGATGGTACACCGCGTGATCGGGAAAGGTTTCTAAAACGCACCTCATTTCTCCTCTCCTTGTGCTCGGGTTCGCCATTCCAGCCGCTTTACTAACAATCTCCCTACGTGGAGAATCAGCACCGTTAACCTCCTGTTTCGTACAGGTTGCAATTTGTCCTGAGGATGAACGGGAAGAGGGGGAACCAATGAGAGACTAGCTCTAGGTGTTGGGACAGGCACAGGTCACTCTATTTTTCCGTCAGGAAGAAGAATGAACCACAGGCTCAGCCTGCACCCCCGGAACCAGAATAGGGTCTGAAGCAATCCTGCGCTTTTGCGGCCAGCTCCCAAAAAAGCGAGTTGACAAATGGAGCTCAGGGGCACTGCAATTCACAAACCTGCAGAGTTATAAATGATAACTCTCGTCCACAAATATATTGAGGGAAGGCAACGAAGAGGATTTGAAAGCAAGGCAGAATTGCAGGAAACAGATTTCAGGAGGTAGATGCGACTCGCCTTTAAAGCACATGAAAAGCGGCAAAACGTCGACAATGATGCCCTTGGCCAAAAAGGGCGTATGCGTTTTTTCCTGAATATATTCAGGAAAAAACGCATACGCCCTTTTTGGCCAACCAAGCAAGCCGGAAAGGCCAATCAGCACTACAAAGAAGTCTCGCTTGCCATCGGTCAAAAGGGCCATGCTGAAAAAAGTGTAAAAACCAGAAATGCAGGACAGGCCAGGGAGACGTGGGAGCCTTGCTACGCTGATGGGCGGGATGTTAATTGCCAACAGCCACTCTGGAGAAGTGTACGGTGTGTCCTGAAACATGTAATAAACACAGCTTAGAGAGCATAGGGCACTTCCACTCATGGGCGTATACATTGGGAAAACTGAAAATCCACAAGACACAGGCACCCCGAAGTGTAGGGCTGCTCTGTTTACAAGAACCTCCACTTCGGTACACCTTAAATAGCCCAGGATAGAGAAAAATGGATAAAGAAGTTGTGGTACTTATGCACAATGGAATATCACTCAGCCATGAAATCAATGTCATAAGGCGAGTAGCAGCCAGTATGATGAGTGGATTGAGGTACGATGACTCTAAGTGAAATAAGTCACACAGAAAAAGACACTTATCCTACGATATCACTTAGAGAGGGAATGATAAAATAGCTACCCTTGAACTGAATTACAAGACAGAACAGAGTCACACGTTTAGAAAACACACTATGGCTGCTTAACGGGAAAGGTCAGGTGGGGTGATGCATAAAACAAGGGTTTGAAATTAGCTCAGATACCGTTCCATAAGCCAAATATGTAATGGACAAGACGTACACCCTGCTCAGTGAAATGGACTCAACACCACCTATTCACCGCACAAGAATATATCTGACTAGTAAGAATCTTAAAACCTATGTATTGCTATCTCTCTGGAAGTGAATCAAGAGGGTGTAAAGCGGCATAAACACAGCAGTGAAAAGCAGCTAATCCCCATTATCAAAATAAATTACTTAAAAAAAACCCATAAAACAAAGACAGTGAAAGAGAGAGAAATTCTTACAAAATCCATTCAGGGGCTCTGATGCAACCTGGATTGACCATATCTAGACCCACAGCTGGATGAGACCTAAGGCTGGACACTCTTGGGGCTGAGAGGATTGGTGAGGTTGGGTGAGCAAACGCAGACCCTTTAAAGTAATACTGCGTGGTACCCATCCCATGGGTCCCAAATCTCCAGGTTCAAGGGCATCTGCCCACATCGAAAATATGCCTGGGAAACCCAGAAGATGGTACACCGTGTGATCGGGAAAGGTTTCTAAAACGCACCTCATTTCTCCTCTCCTTGTGCTCGGGTTCGCCATTGCAGCCGCTTTACTAACAATCTCCCTACGTGGAGAATCAGCACCGTTAACCTCCTGTTTCGTACAGGTTGCAATTTGTCCTGAGGATGAACGGGAAGAGGGGGAACCAATGAGAGACTAGCTCTAGGTGTTGGGACAGGCACAGGTCACTCTATTTTTCCGTCAGGAAGAAGAATGAACCACAGGCTCAGCCTGCCCCCCCGGAACCACAATAGGGTCTGAAGCAATCCTGCGCTTTTGCGGCCAGCTCCCAAAAAAGCGAGTTGACAAATGGAGCTCAGGGGCACTGCAATTCACAAACCTGCAGAGTTATAAATGATAACTCTTGTCCACAAATATATTGAGGGAAGGCAACGAAGAGGATTTGAAAGCAAGGCAGAATTGCAGGAAACAGATTTCAGGAGGTAGATGCGACTCGCCTTTAAAGCACATGAAAAGCGGCAAAACGTCGACAATGATGCCCTTGGCCAAAAAGGGCGTATGCGTTTTTTCCTGAATATATTCAGGAAAAAACGCATACGCCCTTTTTGGCCAACCAAGCAAGCTGGAAAGGCAAATCAGCACTACAAAGAAGTCTCGCTTGCCATCGGTCAAAAGGGCCATGCTGAAAAAAGTGTAAAAACCAGAAATGCAGGACAGGCCAGGGAGACGTGGGAGCCTTGCTACGCTGATGGGCGGGATGTTAATTGCCAACAGCCACTCTGGAGAAGTGTACGGTGTGTCCTGAAACATGTAATAAACACAGCTTAGAGAGCATAGGGCACTTCCACTCATGGGCGTATACATTGGGAAAACTGAAAATCCACAAGGCACAGGCACCTCAAAGTGTAGGGCTGCTCTGTTTACAAAAACCTCCACTTTGGTACACCTTAAATAGCCCAGGATAGAGAAAAATGGATAAAGAAGTTGTGGTACTTATGCACAATGGAATATCACTCAGCCATGAAATCAATGTCATAAGGCGAGTAGCAGCCAGTACATTGAATGGATTTAGGTACGATGACTCTAAGTGAAATAAGTCACACAGAAAAAGACACTTATCGTAAGATATCACTTATAGAGGGAATGATAAAATAGCTACCCTTGAACTGAATTACAAGACAGAACAGAGTCACACGTTTAGAAAACACACTATGGCTGCTTAACGGGAAAGGTCAGGTGGGGTGATGCATAAAACAAGGGTTTGAAATTAGCTCAGATACCGTTCCATAAGCCAAATATGTAATGGACAAGACGTACACCCTGCTCAGTGAAATGGACTCAACACCACCTATTCACCGCACAAGAATATATCTGACTAGTAAGAATCTTAAAACCTATGTATTGATATCTCTCTGGAAGTGAATCAAGAGGGTGTAAAGCGGCATAAACACAGCAGTGAAAAGCAGCTAAGCCCCATTATCAAAATAAATTACTTGAAAAAAACCCATAAAACAAAGACAGTGAAAGAGAGAGAAATTCATACAAAATCCATTCAGGGGCTCTGATGCAACCTGGATTGACCATATCTAGACCCACAGCTGGATGAGACCTAAGGCTGGACACTCTTGGGGCTGAGAGGATTGGTGAGGTTGGGTGAGCAAACGCAGACCCTTTAAAGTAATACTGCGTGGTACCCATCCCATGGGTCCCAAATCTCCAGGTTCAAGGGCATCTTCCCACATCGAAAACATGCCTGGGAAACCCAGAAGATGGTACACCGCGTGATCGGGAAAGGTTTCTAAAACGCACCTCATTTCTCCTCTCCTTGTGCTCGGGTTCGCCATTCCAGCCGCTTTACTAACAATCTCCCTACGTGGAGAATCAGCACCGTTAACCTCCTGTTTCGTACAGGTTGCAATTTGTCCTGAGGATGAACGGGAAGAGGGGGAACCAATGAGAGACTAGCTCTAGGTGTTGGGACAGGCACAGGTCACTCTATTTTTCCGTCAGGAAGAAGAATGAACCACAGGCTCAGCCTGCACCCCCGGAACCAGAATAGGGTCTGAAGCAATCCTGCGCTTTTGCGGCCAGCTCCCAAAAAAGCGAGTTGACAAATGGAGCTCAGGGGCACTGCAATTCACAAACCTGCAGAGTTATAAATGATAACTCTTGTCCACAAATATATTGAGGGAAGGCAACGAAGAGGATTTGAAAGCAAGGCAGAATTGCAGGAAACAGATTTCAGGAGGTAGATGCGACTCGCCTTTAAAGCACATGAAAAGCGGCAAAACGTCGACAATGATGCCCTTGGCCAAAAAGGGCGTATGCGTTTTTTCCTGAATATATTCAGGAAAAAACGCATACGCCCTTTTTGGCCAACCAAGCAAGCCGGAAAGGCCAATCAGCACTACAAAGAAGTCTCGCTTGCCATCGGTCAAAAGGGCCATGCTGAAAAAAGTGTAAAAACCAGAAATGCAGGACAGGCCAGGGAGACGTGGGAGCCTTGCTACGCTGATGGGCGGGATGTTAATTGCCAACAGCCACTCTGGAGAAGTGTACGGTGTGTCCTGAAACATGTAATAAACACAGCTTAGAGAGCATAGGGCACTTCCACTCATGGGCGTATACATTGGGAAAACTGAAAATCCACAAGACACAGGCACCCCGAAGTGTAGGGCTGCTCTGTTTACAAGAACCTCCACTTCGGTACACCTTAAATAGCCCAGGATAGAGAAAAATGGATAAAGAAGTTGTGGTACTTATGCACAATGGAATATCACTCAGCCATGAAATCAATGTCATAAGGCGAGTAGCAGCCAGTATGATGAGTGGATTTAGGTACGATGACTCTAAGTGAAATAAGTCACACAGAAAAAGACACTTATCCTACGATATCACTTAGAGAGGGAATGATAAAATAGCTACCCTTGAACTGAATTACAAGACAGAACAGAGTCACACGTTTAGAAAACACACTATGGCTGCTTAACGGGAAAGGTCAGGTGGGGTGATGCATAAAACAAGGGTTTGAAATTAGCTCAGATACCGTTCCATAAGCCAAATATGTAATGGACAAGACGTACACCCTGCTCAGTGAAATGGACTCAACACCACCTATTCACCGCACAAGAATATATCTGACTAGTAAGAATCTTAAAACCTATGTATTGCTATCTCTCTGGAAGTGAATCAAGAGGGTGTAAAGCGGCATAAACACAGCAGTGAAAAGCAGCTAATCCCCATTATCAAAATAAATTACTTAAAAAAAACCCATAAAACAAAGACAGTGAAAGAGAGAGAAATTCTTACAAAATCCATTCAGGGGCTCTGATGCAACCTGGATTGACCATATCTAGACCCACAGCTGGATGAGACCTAAGGCTGGACACTCTTGGGGCTGAGAGGATTGGTGAGGTTGGGTGAGCAAACGCAGACCCTTTAAAGTAATACTGCGTGGTACCCATCCCATGGGTCCCAAATCTCCAGGTTCAAGGGCATCTGCCCACATCGAAAATATGCCTGGGAAACCCAGAAGATGGTACACCGTGTGATCGGGAAAGGTTTCTAAAACGCACCTCATTTCTCCTCTCCTTGTGCTCGGGTTCGCCATTGCAGCCGCTTTACTAACAATCTCCCTACGTGGAGAATCAGCACCGTTAACCTCCTGTTTCGTACAGGTTTCAATTTGTCCTGAGGATGAACGGGAAGAGGGGGAACCAATGAGAGACTAGCTCTAGGTGTTGGGACAGGCACAGGTCACTCTATTTTTCCATCAGGAAGAAGAATGAACCACAGGCTCAGCCTGCCCCCCCGGAACCAGAATAGGGTCTGAAGCAATCCTGCGCTTTTGCGGCCAGCTCCCAAAAAAGCGAGTTGACAAATGGAGCTCAGGGGCACTGCAATTCACAAAACTGCAGAGTTATAAATGATAACTCTCGTCCACAAATATATTGAGGGAAGGCAACGAAGAGGATTTGAAAGCAAGGCAGAATTGCAGGAAACAGATTTCAGGAGGTAGATGCGACTCGCCTTTAAAGCACATGAAAAGCGGCAAAACGTCGACAATGATGCCCTTGGCCAAAAAGGGCGTATGCGTTTTTTCCTGAATATATTCAGGAAAAAACGCATACGCCCTTTTTGGCCAACCAAGGAAGCCGGAAATGCAAATCAGCACTGCAAAGAAGTCTCGCTTACCATCGGTGAAAAGGGCCATGCTGAAAAAAGTGTAAACACCAGAAATGCAGGACAGACCATGGAGACATGGGAGCCTTGCTACGCTGAAGGGCGGGATGTAAATTGCCAACGGCCACTCTGGAGAAGTGTACGGTGTGTCCTGAAACATGTAATAAACACAGCTTAGAGAGCATAGGGCAGTTCCACTCATGGGCGTATACATTGGGAAAACTGAAAATCCACAAGACACAGGCACCCCGAAGTGTAGGGCTGCTCTGTTTACAAGAAACTCCACTTCGGTACACCTTAAATAGCCCAGGATAGAGAAAAATGGATAAAGAAGTTGTGGTACTTATGCACAATGGAATATCACTCAGCCATGAAATCAATGTCATAAGGCGAGTAGCAGCCAGTATGATGAGTGGATTGAGGTACGATGACTCTAAGTGAAATAAGTCACACAGAAAGAGACACTTATCCTAAGATATCACTTATAGAGGGAATGAAAAAATAGCTACCCTTGAACTGAATTACAAGACAGAACAGAGTCACACGTTTAGAAAACACACTATGGCTGCTTAACGGGAAAGGTCAGGTGGGGTGATGCATAAAACAAGGGTTTGAAATTAGCTCAGATACCGTTCCATAAGCCAAATATGTAATGGACAAGACGTACACCCTGCTCAGTGAAATGGACTCAACACCACCTATTCACCGCACAAGAATATATCTGACTAGTAAGAATCTTAAAACCTATGTATTGATATCTCTCTGGAAGTGAATCAAGAGGGTGTAAAGCGGCATAAACACAGCAGTGAAAAGCAGCTAAGCCCCATTATCAAAATAAATTACTTGAAAAAAACCCATAAAACAAAGACAGTGAAAGAGAGAGAAATTCATACAAAATCCATTCAGGGGCTCTGATGCAACCTGGATTGACCATATCTAGACCCACAGCTGGATGAGACCTAAGGCTGGACACTCTTGGGGCTGAGAGGATTGGTGAGGTTGGGTGAGCAAACGCAGACCCTTTAAAGTAATACTGCGTGGTACCCATCCCATGGGTCCCAAATCTCCAGGTTCAAGGGCATCTTCCCACATCGAAAACATGCCTGGGAAACCCAGAAGATGGTACACCGCGTGATCGGGAAAGGTTTCTAAAACGCACCTCATTTCTCCTCTCCTTGTGCTCGGGTTCGCCATTCCAGCCGCTTTACTAACAATCTCCCTACGTGGAGAATCAGCACCGTTAACCTCCTGTTTCGTACAGGTTGCAATTTGTCCTGAGGATGAACGGGAAGAGGGGGAACCAATGAGAGACTAGCTCTAGGTGTTGGGACAGGCACAGGTCACTCTATTTTTCCGTCAGGAAGAAGAATGAACCACAGGCTCAGCCTGCACCCCCGGAACCAGAATAGGGTCTGAAGCAATCCTGCGCTTTTGCGGCCAGCTCCCAAAAAAGCGAGTTGACAAATGGAGCTCAGGGGCACTGCAATTCACAAACCTGCAGAGTTATAAATGATAACTCTCGTCCACAAATATATTGAGGGAAGGCAACGAAGAGGATTTGAAAGCAAGGCAGAATTGCAGGAAACAGATTTCAGGAGGTAGATGCGACTCGCCTTTAAAGCACATGAAAAGCGGCAAAACGTCGACAATGATGCCCTTGGCCAAAAAGGGCGTATGCGTTTTTTCCTGAATATATTCAGGAAAAAACGCATACGCCCTTTTTGGCCAACCAAGCAAGCCGGAAAGGCCAATCAGCACTACAAAGAAGTCTCGCTTGCCATCGGTCAAAAGGGCCATGCTGAAAAAAGTGTAAAAACCAGAAATGCAGGACAGGCCAGGGAGACGTGGGAGCCTTGCTACGCTGATGGGCGGGATGTTAATTGCGAACAGCCACTCTGGAGAAGTGTACGGTGTGTCCTGAAACATGTAATAAACACAGCTTAGAGAGCATAGGGCAGTTCCACTCATGGGCGTATACATTGGGAAAACTGAAAATCCACAAGACACAGGCACCCCAAAGTGTAGGGCTGCTCTGTTTACAAGAACCTCCACTTCGGTACACCTTAAATAGCCCAGGATAGAGAAAAATGGATAAAGAAGTTGTGGTACTTATGCACAATGGAATATCACTCAGCCATGAAATCAATGTCATAAGGCTAGTAGCAGCATGATGAGTGGATTTAGGTACGATGACTCTAAGTGAAATAAGTCACACAGAAAAAGACACTTATCCTACGATATCACTTATAGAGGGAATGTCAAAATCGCTACCCTTGAACTGAATTACAAGACAGAACAGAGTCACACGTTTAGAAAACACACTATGGCTGCTTAACGGGAAAGGTCAGGTGGGGTGATGCATAAAACAAGGGTTTGAAATTAGCTCAGATACCGTTCCATAAGCCAAATATGTAATGGACAAGACCTACTCCCTGCTCAGTGAAATGGACTCAACACCCTCTATTCACCGCACAAGAATATATCTGACTAGTAAGAATCTTAAAACCTATGTATTGATATCTCTCTGGAAGTGAATCAAGAGGGTGTAAAGCGGCATAAATACAGCAGTGAAAAGCAGCTAAACCCCATTACCAAAATAAATTACTTAAAAAAACCCCATAAAACAAAGACAGTGAAAGAGAGAGAAATTCTTACAAAATACATTCAGGGGCTCTGATGCAACCTGGATTGACCATATCTAGACCCACAGCTGGATGAGACATAAGGCTGGATACTCTTGGGGCTGAGAGGATTGGTGTGGTTGGGTGAGCAAACGCAGACCCTTTAAAGTAATACTGCGTGGTACCCATCCCACGGGTCCCAAATCTCCAGGTTCAAGGGCATCTTCCTACATCGAAAACATGCCTGGGAAACCCAGAAGATGGTACACCGTGTGATCGGGAAACGTTTCTAAAACGCACCTCATTTCTCCTCTCCTTGTGCTCGGGTTCGCCATTCCAGCCGCTTTACTAACAATCTCCCTACGTGGAGAATCAGCACCGTTAACCTCCTGTTTCGTACAGGTTGCAATTTGTCCTGAGGATGAACGGGAAGAGGGGGAACCAATGAGAGACTAGCTCTAGGTGTTGGGACAGGCACAGGTCACTCTATTTTTCCATCAGGAAGAAGAATGAACCACAGGCTCAGCCTGCCCCCCCGGAACCAGAATAGGGTCTGAAGCAATCCTGCGCTTTTGCGGCCAGCTCCCAAAAAAGCGAGTTGACAAATGGAGCTCAGGGGCACTGCAATTCACAAACCTGCAGAGTTATAAATGATAACTCTTGTCCACAAATATATTGAGGGAAGGCAACGAAGAGGATTTGAAAGCAAGGCAGAATTGCAGGAAACAGATTTCAGGAGGTAGATGCGACTCGCCTTTAAAGCACATGAAAAGCGGCAAAACGTCGACAATGATGCCCTTGGCCAAAAAGGGCGTATGCGTTTTTTCCTTAATATATTCAGGAAAAAACGCATACGCCCTTTTTGGCCAACCAAGGAAGCCGGAAAGGCGAATCAGCACTACAAAGAAGTCTCGCTTGCCATCGGTCAAAAGGGCCATGCTGAAAAAAGTGTAAAAACCAGAAATGCAGGACAGGCCAGGGAGACGTGGGAGCCTTGCTACGCTGATGGGCGGGATGTTAATTGCCAACAGCCACTCTGGAGAAGTGTACGGTGTGTCCTGAAACATGTAATAAACACAGCTTAGAGAGCATAGGGCACTTCCACTCATGGGCGTATACATTCGGAAAACTGAAAATCCACAAGACACAGGCACCCCGAAGTGTAGGGCTGCTCTGTTTACAAGAACCTCCACTTCGGTACACCTTAAATAGCCCAGGATATAGAAAAATGGATAAAGAAGTTGTGGTACTTATGCACAATGGAATATCACTCAGCCATGAAAACAATGTCATAAGGCGAGTAGCAGCCAGTATGATGAGTTTATTTAGGTACGATGACTCTAAGTGAAATAAGTCACACAGAAAAAGACACTTATCCTAAGATATCACTTATAGAGGGAATGTCAAAATCGCTACCCTTGAACTGAATTACAAGACAGAACAGAGTCACACGTTTAGAAAACACACTATGGCTGCTTAACGGGAAAGGTCAGGTGGGGTGATGCATAAAACAAGGGTTTGAAATTAGCTCAGATACCGTTCCATAAGCCAAATATGTAATGGACAAGACGTACACCCTGCTCAGTGAAATGTTCTCAACACCACCTATTCACCTCACAAGAATATATCTGACTAGTAAGAATCTTAAAACCTATGTATTGCTATCTCTCTGGAAGTGAATCAAGAGGGTGTAAAGCGGCATAAACACAGCAGTGAAAAGCAGCTAATCCCCATTATCAAAATAAATTACTTAAAAAAAACTCATAAAACAAAGACAGTGAAAGAGAGAGAAATTCTTACAAAATCCATTCAGGGGCTCTGATGCAACCTGGATTGACCATATCTAGACCCACAGCTGGATGAGACATAAGGCTGGACACTCTTGGGGCTGAGAGGATTGGTGAGGTTGGGTGAGCAAACGCAGACCCTTTAAAGTAATACTGCGTGGTACCCATCCCATGGGTCCCAAATCTCCAGGTTCAAGGGCATCTTCCCACATCGAAAACATGCCTGGGAAACCCAGAAGATGGTACACCGCGTGATCGGGAAAGGTTTCTAAAACGCACCTCATTTCTCCTCTCCTTGTGCTCGGGTTCGCCATTCCAGCCGCTTTACTAACAATCTCCCTACGTGGAGAATCAGCACCGTTAACCTCCTGTTTCGTACAGGTTGCAATTTGTCCTGAGGATGAACGGGAAGAGGGGGAACCAATGAGAGACTAGCTCTAGGTGTTGGGACAGGCACAGGTCACTCTATTTTTCCGTCAGGAAGAAGAATGAACCACAGGCTCAGCCTGCACCCCCGGAACCAGAATAGGGTCTGAAGCAATCCTGCGCTTTTGCGGCCAGCTCCCAAAAAAGCGAGTTGACAAATGGCGCTCAGGGGCACTGCAATTCACAAACCTGCAGAGTTATAAATGATAACTCTCGTCCACAAATATATTGAGGGAAGGCAACGAAGAGGATTTGAAAGCAAGGCAGAATTGCAGGAAACAGATTTCAGGAGGTAGATGCGACTCGCCTTTAAAGCACATGAAAAGCGGCAAAACGTCGACAATGATGCCCTTGGCCAAAAAGGGCGTATGCGTTTTTTCCTGAATATATTCAGGAAAAAACGCATACGCCCTTTTTGGCCAACCAAGCAAGCCGGAAAGGCCAATCAGCACTACAAAGAAGTCTCGCTTGCCATCGGTCAAAAGGGCCATGCTGAAAAAAGTGTAAAAACCAGAAATGCAGGACAGGCCAGGGAGACGTGGGAGCCTTGCTACGCTGATGGGCGGGATGTTAATTGCCAACAGCCACTCTGGAGAAGTGTACGGTGTGTCCTGAAACATGTAATAAACACAGCTTAGAGAGCATAGGGCACTTCCACTCATGGGCGTATACATTGGGAAAACTGAAAATCCACAAGACACAGGCACCCCGAAGTGTAGGGCTGCTCTGTTTACAAGAACCTCCACTTCGGTACACCTTAAATAGCCCAGGATAGAGAAAAATGGATAAAGAAGTTGTGGTACTTATGCACAATGGAATATCACTCAGCCATGAAATCAATGTCATAAGGCGAGTAGCAGCCAGTATGATGAGTGGATTGAGGTACGATGACTCTAAGTGAAATAAGTCACACAGAAAAAGACACTTATCCTAAGATATCACTTATAGAGGGAATGATAAAATAGCTACCCTTGAACTGAATTACAAGACAGAACAGAGTCACACGTTTAGAAAACACACTATGGCTGCTTAACGGGAAAGGTCCGGTGGGGTGATGCATAAAACAAGGGTTTGAAATTAGCTCAGATACCGTTCCATAAGCCAAATATGTAATGGACAAGACGTACACCCTGCTCAGTGAAATGGACTCAACACCACCTATTCACCGCACAAGAATATATCTGACTAGTAAGAATCTTAAAACCGATGTATTGATATCTCTCTGGAAGTGAATCAAGAGGGTGTAAAGCGGCATAAACACAGCAGTGAAAAGCAGCTAAGCCCCATTATCAAAATAAATTACTTGAAAAAAACCCATAAAACAAAGACAGTGAAAGAGAGAGAAATTCATACAAAATCCATTCAGGGGCTCTGATGCAACCTGGATTGACCATATCTAGACCCACAGCTGGATGAGACCTAAGGCTGGACACTCTTGGGGCTGAGAGGATTGGTGAGGTTGGGTGAGCAAACGCAGACCCTTTAAAGTAATACTGCGTGGTACCCATCCCATGGGTCCCAAATCTCCAGGTTCAAGGGCATCTGCCCACATCGAAAACATGCCTGGGAAACCCAGAAGATGGTACACCGCGTGATCGGGAAAGGTTTCTAAAACGCACCTCATTTCTCCTCTCCTTGTGCTCGGGTTCGCCATTCCAGCCGCTTTACTAACAATCTCCCTACGTGGAGAATCAGCACCGTTAACCTCCTGTTTCGTACAGGTTGCAATTTGTCCTGAGGATGAACGGGAAGAGGGGGAACCAATGAGAGACTAGCTCTAGGTGTTGGGACAGGCACAGGTCACTCTATTTTTCCGTCAGGAAGAAGAATGAACCACAGGCTCAGCCTGCACCCCCGGAACCAGAATAGGGTCTGAAGCAATCCTGCGCTTTTGCAGCCAGCTCCCAAAAAAGCGAGTTGACAAATGGAGCTCAGGGGCACTGCAATTCACAAACCTGCAGAGTTATAAATGATAACTCTCGTCCACAAATATATTGAGGGAAGGCAACGAAGAGGATTTGAAAGCAAGGCAGAATTGCAGGAAACAGATTTCAGGAGGTAGATGCGACTCGCCTTTAAAGCACATGAAAAGCGGCAAAACGTCGACAATGATGCCCTTGGCCAAAAAGGGCGTATGCGTTTTTTCCTGAATATATTCAGGAAAAAACGCATACGCCCTTTTTGGCCAACCAAGCAAGCCGGAAAGGCCAATCAGCACTACAAAGAAGTCTCGCTTGCCATCGGTCAAAAGGGCCATGCTGAAAAAAGTGTAAAAACCAGAAATGCAGGACAGACCATGGAGACATGGGAGCCTTGCTATGCTGATGGGCGGGATGTAAATTGCCAACAGCCACTCTGGAGACGTGTACGGTGTGTCCTGAAACATGTAATAAACACAGCTTAGAGAGCATAGGGCAGTTCCACTCATGGGCGTATACATTGGGAAAACTGAAAATCCACAAGACACAGGCACCCCGAAGTGTAGGGCTGCTCTGTTTACAAGAACCTCCACTTCGGTACACCTTAAATAGCCCAGGATAGAGAAAAATGGATAAAGAAGTTGTGGTACTTATGCACAATGGAATATCACTCAGCCATGAAATCAATGTCATAAGGCGAGTAGCAGCCAGTACGATGAGTGGATTTAGGTACGATGACTCTAAGTGAAATAAGTCACACAGAAAAAGACACTTATCCTAAGATATCACTTATAGAGGGAATGTCAAAATCGCTACCCTTGAACTGAATTACAAGACAGAACAGAGTCACACGTTTAGAAAACAAACTATGGTTGCTTAACGGGAAAGGTCAGGTGGGGTGATGCATAAAACAAGGTTTTGAAATTAGCTCAGATACCGTTCCATATACCAAATATGTAATGGACGAGACCTATTCCCTGCTCAGTGAAATGGACTCAACACCCCCTATTCACCGCAAAAGAATATATCTGACCAGTAAGAATCTTTAAACCTATGTATTGATATCTCTCTGGAAGTGAATCAAGAGGGTGTAAAGCGGCATAAACACAGCAGTGAAAAGCAGCTAAACCCCATTATAAAAATAAATTACTTTAAAAAAACCCATAAAACAAAGACAGTGAAAGAGAGAGAAATTCTTACAAAATCCATTCAGGGGCTCTGATGCAACCTGGATTGACCATATCTAGACCCACAGCTGGATGAGACATAAGGCTGGATACTCTTGGGGCTGAGAGGATTGGTGAGGTTGGGTGAGCAAACGCAGACCCTTTAAAGTAATACTGCGTGGTACCCATCCCACGGGTCCCAAATCTCCAGGTTCAAGGGCATCTTCCTACATCGAAAACATGCCTGGGAAACCCAGAAGATGGTACACCGTGTGATCGGGAAACGTTTCTAAAACGCACCTCATTTCTCCTCTCCTTGTGCTCGGGTTCGCCATTGCAGCCGCTTTACTAACAATCTCCCTACGTGGAGAATCAGCACCGTTAACCTCCTGTTTCGGACAGGTTGCAATTTGTCCTGAGGATGAACGGGAAGAGGGGGAACCAATGAGAGACTAGCTCTAGGTGTTGGGACAGGCACAGGTCACTCTATTTTTCCATCAGGAAGAAGAATGAACCACAGGCTCAGCCTGCCCCCCCGGAACCAGAATAGGGTCTGAAGCAATCCTGCGCTTTTGCGGCCAGCTCCCAAAAAAGCGAGTTGACAAATGGAGCTCAGGGGCACTGCAATTCACAAACCTGCAGAGTTATAAATGATAACTCTCGTCCACAAATATATTGAGGGAAGGCAACGAAGAGGATTTGAAAGCAAGGCAGAATTGCAGGAAACAGATTTCAGGAGGTAGATGCGACTCGCCTTTAAAGCACATGAAAAGCGGCAAAACGTCGACAATGATGCCCTTGGCCAAAAAGGGCGTATGCGTTTTTTCCTGAATATATTCAGGAAAAAACGCATACGCCCTTTTTGGCCAACCAAGCAAGCCAGAAAGGCAAATCAGCACTACAAAGAAGTCTCGCTTGCCATCGGTCAAAACGGCCATGCTGAAAAAAGTGTAAAAACCAGAAATGCAGGACAGACCATGGAGACATGGGAGCCTTGCTATGCTGATGGGCGGGATGTAAATTGCCAACAGCCACTCTGGAGACGTGTACGGTGTGTCCTGAAACATGTAATAAACACAGCTTAGAGAGCATAGGGCAGTTCCACTCATGGGCGTATACATTGGGAAAACTGAAAATCCACAAGACAAAGGCACCCCGAAGTGTAAGGCTGCTCTGTTTACAAGAACCTCCACTTCGGTACACCTTAAATAGCCCAGGATAGAGAAAAATGGATAAAGAAGTTGTGGTACTTATGCACAATGGAATATCACTCAGCCATGAAATCAATGTCATAAGGCTAGTAGCAGCCAGTACGATGAGTGGATTTAGGTACGATGACTCTAAGTGAAATAAGTCACACAGAAAAAGACACTTATCCTACGATATCACTTAGAGAGGGAATGTCAAAATCGCTACCCTTGAACTGAATTACAAGACAGAACAGAGTCACACGTTTAGAAAACACACTATGGCTGCTTAACGGGAAAGGTCAGGTGGGGTGATGCATAAAACAAGGGTTTGAAATTAGCTCAGATACCGTTCCATAAGCCAAATATGTAATGGACAAGACGTACACCCTGCTCAGTGAAATGGACTCAACACCACCTATTCACCGCACAAGAATATATCTGACTAGTAAGAATCTTAAAACCTATGTATTGATATCTCTCTGGAAGTGAATCAAGAGGGTGTAAAGCGGCATAAACACAGCAGTGAAAAGCAGCTAAGCCCCATTATCAAAATAAATTACTTGAAAAAAACCCATAAAACAAAGACAGTGAAAGAGAGAGAAATTCATACAAAATCCATTCAGGGGCTCTGATGCAACCTGGATTGACCATATCTAGACCCACAGCTGGATGAGACCTAAGGCTGGACACTCTTGGGGCTGAGAGGATTGGTGAGGTTGGGTGAGCAAACGCAGACCCTTTAAAGTAATACTGCGTGGTACCCATCCCATGGGTCCCAAATCTCCAGGTTCAAGGGCATCTTCCCACATCGAAAACATGCCTGGGAAACCCAGAAGATGGTACACCGCGTGATCGGGAAAGGTTTCTAAAACGCACCTCATTTCTCCTCTCCTTGTGCTCGGGTTCGCCATTCCAGCCGCTTTACTAACAATCTCCCTACGTGGAGAATCAGCACCGTTAACCTCCTGTTTCGTACAGGTTGCAATTTGTCCTGAGGATGAACGGGAAGAGGGGGAACCAATGAGAGACTAGCTCTAGGTGTTGGGACAGGCACAGGTCACTCTATTTTTCCGTCAGGAAGAAGAATGAACCACAGGCTCAGCCTGCACCCCCGGAACCAGAATAGGGTCTGAAGCAATCCTGCGCTTTTGCGGCCAGCTCCCAAAAAAGCGAGTTGACAAATGGAGCTCAGGGGCACTGCAATTCACAAACCTGCAGAGTTATAAATGATAACTCTCGTCCACAAATATATTGAGGGAAGGCAACGAAGAGGATTTGAAAGCAAGGCAGAATTGCAGGAAACAGATTTCAGGAGGTAGATGCGACTCGCCTTTAAAGCACATGAAAAGCGGCAAAACGTCGACAATGATGCCCTTGGCCAAAAAGGGCGTATGCGTTTTTTCCTGAATATATTCAGGAAAAAACGCATACGCCCTTTTTGGCCAACCAAGCAAGCTGGAAAGGCAAATCAGCACTACAAAGAAGTCTCGCTTGCCATCGGTCAAAAGGGCCATGCTGAAAAAAGTGTAAAAACCAGAAATGCAGGACAGGCCAGGGAGACGTGGGAGCCTTGCTACGCTGATGGGCGGGATGTTAATTGCCAACAGCCACTCTGGAGAAGTGTACGGTGTGTCCTGAAACATGTAATAAACACAGCTTAGAGAGCATAGGGCACTTCCACTCATGGGCGTATACATTGGGAAAACTGAAAATCCACAAGGCACAGGCACCTCAAAGTGTAGGGCTGCTCTGTTTACAAGAACCTCCACTTTGGTACACCTTAAATAGCCCAGGATAGAGAAAAATGGATGAAGAAGTTGTGGTACTTATGCACAATGGAATATCACTCAGCCATGAAATCAATGTCATAAGGCGAGTAGCAGCCAGTATGATGAGTGGATTGAGGTACGATGACTCTAAGTGAAATAAGTCACACAGAAAAAGACACTTATCCTACGATATCACTTAGAGAGGGAATGATAAAATAGCTACCCTTGAACTGAATTACAAGACAGAACAGAGTCACACGTTTAGAAAACACACTATGGCTGCTTAACGGGAAAGGTCAGGTGGGGTGATGCATAAAACAAGGGTTTGAAATTAGCTCAGATACCGTTCCATAAGCCAAATATGTAATGGACAAGACGTACACCCTGCTCAGTGAAATGGACTCAACACCACCTATTCACCGCACAAGAATATATCTGACTAGTAAGAATCTTAAAACCTATGTATTGATATCTCTCTGGAAGTGAATCAAGAGGGTGTAAAGCGGCATAAACACAGCAGTGAAAAGCAGCTAAGCCCCATTATCAAAATAAATTACTTGAAAAAAACCCATAAAACAAAGACAGTGAAAGAGAGAGAAATTCATACAAAATCCATTCAGGGGCTCTGATGCAACCTGGATTGACCATATCTAGACCCACAGCTGGATGAGACCTAAGGCTGGACACTCTTGGGGCTGAGAGGATTGGTGAGGTTGGGTGAGCAAACGCAGACCCTTTAAAGTAATACTGCGTGGTACCCATCCCATGGGTCCCAAATCTCCAGGTTCAAGGGCATCTTCCCACATCGAAAACATGCCTGGGAAACCCAGAAGATGGTACACCGCGTGATCGGGAAAGGTTTCTAAAACGCACCTCATTTCTCCTCTCCTTGTGCTCGGGTTCGCCATTCCAGCCGCTTTACTAACAATCTCCCTACGTGGAGAATCAGCACCGTTAACCTCCTGTTTCGTACAGGTTGCAATTTGTCCTGAGGATGAACGGGAAGAGGGGGAACCAATGAGAGACTAGCTCTAGGTGTTGGGACAGGCACAGGTCACTCTATTTTTCCGTCAGGAAGAAGAATGAACCACAGGCTCAGCCTGCACCCCCGGAACCAGAATAGGGTCTGAAGCAATCCTGCGCTTTTGCGGCCAGCTCCCAAAAAAGCGAGTTGACAAATGGAGCTCAGGGGCACTGCAATTCACAAACCTGCAGAGTTATAAATGATAACTCTCGTCCACAAATATATTGAGGGAAGGCAACGAAGAGGATTTGAAAGCAAGGCAGAATTGCAGGAAACAGATTTCAGGAGGTAGATGCGACTCGCCTTTAAAGCACATGAAAAGCGGCAAAACGTCGACAATGATGCCCTTGGCCAAAAAGGGCGTATGCGTTTTTTCCTGAATATATTCAGGAAAAAACGCATACGCCCTTTTTGGCCAACCAAGCAAGCCGGAAAGGCCAATCAGCACTACAAAGAAGTCTCGCTTGCCATCGGTCAAAAGGGCCATGCTGAAAAAAGTGTAAAAACCAGAAATGCAGGACAGGCCAGGGAGACGTGGGAGCCTTGCTACGCTGATGGGCGGGATGTTAATTGCCAACAGCCACTCTGGAGAAGTGTACGGTGTGTCCTGAAACATGTAATAAACACAGCTTAGAGAGCATAGGGCACTTCCACTCATGGGCGTATACATTGGGAAAACTGAAAATCCACAAGACACAGGCACCCCGAAGTGTAGGGCTGCTCTGTTTACAAGAACCTCCACTTCGGTACACCTTAAATAGCCCAGGATAGAGAAAAATGGATAAAGAAGTTGTGGTACTTATGCACAATGGAATATCACTCAGCCATGAAATCAATGTCATAAGGCGAGTAGCAGCCAGTATGATGAGTGGATTGAGGTACGATGACTCTAAGTGAAATAAGTCACACAGAAAAAGACACTTATCCTACGATATCACTTAGAGAGGGAATGATAAAATAGCTACCCTTGAACTGAATTACAAGACAGAACAGAGTCACACGTTTAGAAAACACACTATGGCTGCTTAACGGGAAAGGTCAGGTGGGGTGATGCATAAAACAAGGGTTTGAAATTAGCTCAGATACCGTTCCATAAGCCAAATATGTAATGGACAAGACGTACACCCTGCTCAGTGAAATGGACTCAACACCACCTATTCACCGCACAAGAATATATCTGACTAGTAAGAATCTTAAAACCTATGTATTGCTATCTCTCTGGAAGTGAATCAAGAGGGTGTAAAGCGGCATAAACACAGCAGTGAAAAGCAGCTAATCCCCATTATCAAAATAAATTACTTAAAAAAAACCCATAAAACAAAGACAGTGAAAGAGAGAGAAATTCTTACAAAATCCATTCAGGGGCTCTGATGCAACCTGGATTGACCATATGTACACCCACAGCTGGATGAGACCTAAGGATGGACACTCTTGGGGCTGAGAGGATTGGTGAGGTTGGGTGAGCAAACGCAGACCCTTTAAAGTAATACTGCGTGGTACCCATCCCATGGGTCCCAAATCTCCAGGTTCAAGGGCATCTTCCCACATCGAAAACATGCCTGGGAAACCCAGAAGATGGTACACCGCGTGATCGGGAAAGGTTTCTAAAACGCACCTCATTTCTCCTCTCCTTGTGCTCGGGTTCGCCATTCCAGCCGCTTTACTAACAATCTCCCTACGTGGAGAATCAGCACCGTTAACCTCCTGTTTCGTACAGGTTGCAATTTGTCCTGAGGATGAACGGGAAGAGGGGGAACCAATGAGAGACTAGCTCTAGGTGTTGGGACAGGCACAGGTCACTCTATTTTTCCGTCAGGAAGAAGAATGAACCACAGGCTCAGCCTGCCCCCCCGGAACCACAATAGGGTCTGAAGCAATCCTGCGCTTTTGCGGCCAGCTCCCAAAAAAGCGAGTTGACAAATGGAGCTCAGGGGCACTGCAATTCACAAACCTGCAGAGTTATAAATGATAACTCTTGTCCACAAATATATTGAGGGAAGGCAACGAAGAGGATTTGAAAGCAAGGCAGAATTGCAGGAAACAGATTTCAGGAGGTAGATGCGACTCGCCTTTAAAGCACATGAAAAGCGGCAAAACGTCGACAATGATGCCCTTGGCCAAAAAGGGCGTATGCGTTTTTTCCTGAATATATTCAGGAAAAAACGCATACGCCCTTTTTGGCCAACCAAGCAAGCTGGAAAGGCAAATCAGCACTACAAAGAAGTCTCGCTTGCCATCGGTCAAAAGGGCCATGCTGAAAAAAGTGTAAAAACCAGAAATGCAGGACAGGCCAGGGAGACGTGGGAGCCTTGCTACGCTGATGGGCGGGATGTTAATTGCCAACAGCCACTCTGGAGAAGTGTACGGTGTGTCCTGAAACATGTAATAAACACAGCTTAGAGAGCATAGGGCACTTCCACTCATGGGCGTATACATTGGGAAAACTGAAAATCCACAAGGCACAGGCACCTCAAAGTGTAGGGCTGCTCTGTTTACAAGAACCTCCACTTTGGTACACCTTAAATAGCCCAGGATAGAGAAAAATGGATAAAGAAGTTGTGGTACTTATGCACAATGGAATATCACTCAGCCATGAAATCAATGTCATAAGGCGAGTAGCAGCCAGTACATTGAATGGATTTAGGTACGATGACTCTAAGTGAAATAAGTCACACAGAAAAAGACACTTATCGTAAGATATCACTTATAGAGGGAATGATAAAATAGCTACCCTTGAACTGAATTACAAGACAGAACAGAGTCACACGTTTAGAAAACACACTATGGCTGCTTAACGGGAAAGGTCAGGTGGGGTGATGCATAAAACAAGGGTTTGAAATTAGCTCAGATACCGTTCCATAAGCCAAATATGTAATGGACAAGACGTACACCCTGCTCAGTGAAATGGACTCAACACCACCTATTCACCGCACAAGAATATATCTGACTAGTAAGAATCTTAAAACCTATGTATTGATATCTCTCTGGAAGTGAATCAAGAGGGTGTAAAGCGGCATAAACACAGCAGTGAAAAGCAGCTAAGCCCCATTATCAAAATAAATTACTTGAAAAAAACCCATAAAACAAAGACAGTGAAAGAGAGAGAAATTCATACAAAATCCATTCAGGGGCTCTGATGCAACCTGGATTGACCATATCTAGACCCACAGCTGGATGAGACCTAAGGCTGGACACTCTTGGGGCTGAGAGGATTGGTGAGGTTGGGTGAGCAAACGCAGACCCTTTAAAGTAATACTGCGTGGTACCCATCCCATGGGTCCCAAATCTCCAGGTTCAAGGGCATCTTCCCACATCGAAAACATGCCTGGGAAACCCAGAAGATGGTACACCGCGTGATCGGGAAAGGTTTCTAAAACGCACCTCATTTCTCCTCTCCTTGTGCTCGGGTTCGCCATTCCAGCCGCTTTACTAACAATCTCCCTACGTGGAGAATCAGCACCGTTAACCTCCTGTTTCGTACAGGTTGCAATTTGTCCTGAGGATGAACGGGAAGAGGGGGAACCAATGAGAGACTAGCTCTAGGTGTTGGGACAGGCACAGGTCACTCTATTTTTCCGTCAGGAAGAAGAATGAACCACAGGCTCAGCCTGCACCCCCGGAACCAGAATAGGGTCTGAAGCAATCCTGCGCTTTTGCGGCCAGCTCCCAAAAAAGCGAGTTGACAAATGGAGCTCAGGGGCACTGCAATTCACAAACCTGCAGAGTTATAAATGATAACTCTCGTCCACAAATATATTGAGGGAAGGCAACGAAGAGGATTTGAAAGCAAGGCAGAATTGCAGGAAACAGATTTCAGGAGGTAGATGCGACTCGCCTTTAAAGCACATGAAAAGCGGCAAAACGTCGACAATGATGCCCTTGGCCAAAAAGGGCGTATGCGTTTTTTCCTGAATATATTCAGGAAAAAACGCATACGCCCTTTTTGGCCAACCAAGCAAGCCGGAAAGGCCAATCAGCACTACAAAGAAGTCTCGCTTGCCATCGGTCAAAAGGGCCATGCTGAAAAAAGTGTAAAAACCAGAAATGCAGGACAGGCCAGGGAGACGTGGGAGCCTTGCTACGCTGATGGGCGGGATGTTAATTGCCAACAGCCACTCTGGAGAAGTGTACGGTGTGTCCTGAAACATGTAATAAACACAGCTTAGAGAGCATAGGGCACTTCCACTCATGGGCGTATACATTGGGAAAACTGAAAATCCACAAGACACAGGCACCCCGAAGTGTAGGGCTGCTCTGTTTACAAGAACCTCCACTTCGGTACACCTTAAATAGCCCAGGATAGAGAAAAATGGATAAAGAAGTTGTGGTACTTATGCACAATGGAATATCACTCAGCCATGAAATCAATGTCATAAGGCGAGTAGCAGCCAGTATGATGAGTGGATTTAGGTACGATGACTCTAAGTGAAATAAGTCACACAGAAAAAGACACTTATCCTACGATATCACTTAGAGAGGGAATGATAAAATAGCTACCCTTGAACTGAATTACAAGACAGAACAGAGTCACACGTTTAGAAAACACACTATGGCTGCTTAACGGGAAAGGTCAGGTGGGGTGATGCATAAAACAAGGGTTTGAAATTAGCTCAGATACCGTTCCATAAGCCAAATATGTAATGGACAAGACGTACACCCTGCTCAGTGAAATGGACTCAACACCACCTATTCACCGCACAAGAATATATCTGACTAGTAAGAATCTTAAAACCTATGTATTGCTATCTCTCTGGAAGTGAATCAAGAGGGTGTAAAGCGGCATAAACACAGCAGTGAAAAGCAGCTAATCCCCATTATCAAAATAAATTACTTAAAAAAAACCCATAAAACAAAGACAGTGAAAGAGAGAGAAATTCTTACAAAATCCATTCAGGGGCTCTGATGCAACCTGGATTGACCATATCTAGACCCACAGCTGGATGAGACCTAAGGCTGGACACTCTTGGGGCTGAGAGGATTGGTGAGGTTGGGTGAGCAAACGCAGACCCTTTAAAGTAATACTGCGTGGTACCCATCCCATGGGTCCCAAATCTCCAGGTTCAAGGGCATCTGCCCACATCGAAAATATGCCTGGGAAACCCAGAAGATGGTACACCGTGTGATCGGGAAAGGTTTCTAAAACGCACCTCATTTCTCCTCTCCTTGTGCTCGGGTTCGCCATTGCAGCCGCTTTACTAACAATCTCCCTACGTGGAGAATCAGCACCGTTAACCTCCTGTTTCGTACAGGTTTCAATTTGTCCTGAGGATGAACGGGAAGAGGGGGAACCAATGAGAGACTAGCTCTAGGTGTTGGGACAGGCACAGGTCACTCTATTTTTCCATCAGGAAGAAGAATGAACCACAGGCTCAGCCTGCCCCCCCGGAACCAGAATAGGGTCTGAAGCAATCCTGCGCTTTTGCGGCCAGCTCCCAAAAAAGCGAGTTGACAAATGGAGCTCAGGGGCACTGCAATTCACAAAACTGCAGAGTTATAAATGATAACTCTCGTCCACAAATATATTGAGGGAAGGCAACGAAGAGGATTTGAAAGCAAGGCAGAATTGCAGGAAACAGATTTCAGGAGGTAGATGCGACTCGCCTTTAAAGCACATGAAAAGCGGCAAAACGTCGACAATGATGCCCTTGGCCAAAAAGGGCGTATGCGTTTTTTCCTGAATATATTCAGGAAAAAACGCATACGCCCTTTTTGGCCAACCAAGGAAGCCGGAAATGCAAATCAGCACTGCAAAGAAGTCTCGCTTACCATCGGTGAAAAGGGCCATGCTGAAAAAAGTGTAAACACCAGAAATGCAGGACAGACCATGGAGACATGGGAGCCTTGCTACGCTGAAGGGCGGGATGTAAATTGCCAACGGCCACTCTGGAGAAGTGTACGGTGTGTCCTGAAACATGTAATAAACACAGCTTAGAGAGCATAGGGCAGTTCCACTCATGGGCGTATACATTGGGAAAACTGAAAATCCACAAGACACAGGCACCCCGAAGTGTAGGGCTGCTCTGTTTACAAGAAACTCCACTTCGGTACACCTTAAATAGCCCAGGATAGAGAAAAATGGATAAAGAAGTTGTGGTACTTATGCACAATGGAATATCACTCAGCCATGAAATCAATGTCATAAGGCGAGTAGCAGCCAGTATGATGAGTGGATTGAGGTACGATGACTCTAAGTGAAATAAGTCACACAGAAAGAGACACTTATCCTAAGATATCACTTATAGAGGGAATGAAAAAATAGCTACCCTTGAACTGAATTACAAGACAGAACAGAGTCACACGTTTAGAAAACACACTATGGCTGCTTAACGGGAAAGGTCAGGTGGGGTGATGCATAAAACAAGGGTTTGAAATTAGCTCAGATACCGTTCCATAAGCCAAATATGTAATGGACAAGACGTACACCCTGCTCAGTGAAATGGACTCAACACCACCTATTCACCGCACAAGAATATATCTGACTAGTAAGAATCTTAAAACCTATGTATTGATATCTCTCTGGAAGTGAATCAAGAGGGTGTAAAGCGGCATAAACACAGCAGTGAAAAGCAGCTAAGCCCCATTATCAAAATAAATTACTTGAAAAAAACCCATAAAACAAAGACAGTGAAAGAGAGAGAAATTCATACAAAATCCATTCAGGGGCTCTGATGCAACCTGGATTGACCATATCTAGACCCACAGCTGGATGAGACCTAAGGCTGGACACTCTTGGGGCTGAGAGGATTGGTGAGGTTGGGTGAGCAAACGCAGACCCTTTAAAGTAATACTGCGTGGTACCCATCCCATGGGTCCCAAATCTCCAGGTTCAAGGGCATCTTCCCACATCGAAAACATGCCTGGGAAACCCAGAAGATGGTACACCGCGTGATCGGGAAAGGTTTCTAAAACGCACCTCATTTCTCCTCTCCTTGTGCTCGGGTTCGCCATTCCAGCCGCTTTACTAACAATCTCCCTACGTGGAGAATCAGCACCGTTAACCTCCTGTTTCGTACAGGTTGCAATTTGTCCTGAGGATGAACGGGAAGAGGGGGAACCAATGAGAGACTAGCTCTAGGTGTTGGGACAGGCACAGGTCACTCTATTTTTCCGTCAGGAAGAAGAATGAACCACAGGCTCAGCCTGCACCCCCGGAACCAGAATAGGGTCTGAAGCAATCCTGCGCTTTTGCGGCCAGCTCCCAAAAAAGCGAGTTGACAAATGGAGCTCAGGGGCACTGCAATTCACAAACCTGCAGAGTTATAAATGATAACTCTCGTCCACAAATATATTGAGGGAAGGCAACGAAGAGGATTTGAAAGCAAGGCAGAATTGCAGGAAACAGATTTCAGGAGGTAGATGCGACTCGCCTTTAAAGCACATGAAAAGCGGCAAAACGTCGACAATGATGCCCTTGGCCAAAAAGGGCGTATGCGTTTTTTCCTGAATATATTCAGGAAAAAACGCATACGCCCTTTTTGGCCAACCAAGCAAGCCGGAAAGGCCAATCAGCACTACAAAGAAGTCTCGCTTGCCATCGGTCAAAAGGGCCATGCTGAAAAAAGTGTAAAAACCAGAAATGCAGGACAGGCCAGGGAGACGTGGGAGCCTTGCTACGCTGATGGGCGGGATGTTAATTGCGAACAGCCACTCTGGAGAAGTGTACGGTGTGTCCTGAAACATGTAATAAACACAGCTTAGAGAGCATAGGGCAGTTCCACTCATGGGCGTATACATTGGGAAAACTGAAAATCCACAAGACACAGGCACCCCAAAGTGTAGGGCTGCTCTGTTTACAAGAACCTCCACTTCGGTACACCTTAAATAGCCCAGGATAGAGAAAAATGGATAAAGAAGTTGTGGTACTTATGCACAATGGAATATCACTCAGCCATGAAATCAATGTCATAAGGCTAGTAGCAGCATGATGAGTGGATTTAGGTACGATGACTCTAAGTGAAATAAGTCACACAGAAAAAGACACTTATCCTACGATATCACTTATAGAGGGAATGTCAAAATCGCTACCCTTGAACTGAATTACAAGACAGAACAGAGTCACACGTTTAGAAAACACACTATGGCTGCTTAACGGGAAAGGTCAGGTGGGGTGATGCATAAAACAAGGGTTTGAAATTAGCTCAGATACCGTTCCATAAGCCAAATATGTAATGGACAAGACCTACTCCCTGCTCAGTGAAATGGACTCAACACCCTCTATTCACCGCACAAGAATATATCTGACTAGTAAGAATCTTAAAACCTATGTATTGATATCTCTCTGGAAGTGAATCAAGAGGGTGTAAAGCGGCATAAATACAGCAGTGAAAAGCAGCTAAACCCCATTACCAAAATAAATTACTTAAAAAAACCCCATAAAACAAAGACAGTGAAAGAGAGAGAAATTCTTACAAAATACATTCAGGGGCTCTGATGCAACCTGGATTGACCATATCTAGACCCACAGCTGGATGAGACATAAGGCTGGATACTCTTGGGGCTGAGAGGATTGGTGTGGTTGGGTGAGCAAACGCAGACCCTTTAAAGTAATACTGCGTGGTACCCATCCCACGGGTCCCAAATCTCCAGGTTCAAGGGCATCTTCCTACATCGAAAACATGCCTGGGAAACCCAGAAGATGGTACACCGTGTGATCGGGAAACGTTTCTAAAACGCACCTCATTTCTCCTCTCCTTGTGCTCGGGTTCGCCATTCCAGCCGCTTTACTAACAATCTCCCTACGTGGAGAATCAGCACCGTTAACCTCCTGTTTCGTACAGGTTGCAATTTGTCCTGAGGATGAACGGGAAGAGGGGGAACCAATGAGAGACTAGCTCTAGGTGTTGGGACAGGCACAGGTCACTCTATTTTTCCATCAGGAAGAAGAATGAACCACAGGCTCAGCCTGCCCCCCCGGAACCAGAATAGGGTCTGAAGCAATCCTGCGCTTTTGCGGCCAGCTCCCAAAAAAGCGAGTTGACAAATGGAGCTCAGGGGCACTGCAATTCACAAACCTGCAGAGTTATAAATGATAACTCTTGTCCACAAATATATTGAGGGAAGGCAACGAAGAGGATTTGAAAGCAAGGCAGAATTGCAGGAAACAGATTTCAGGAGGTAGATGCGACTCGCCTTTAAAGCACATGAAAAGCGGCAAAACGTCGACAATGATGCCCTTGGCCAAAAAGGGCGTATGCGTTTTTTCCTTAATATATTCAGGAAAAAACGCATACGCCCTTTTTGGCCAACCAAGGAAGCCGGAAAGGCGAATCAGCACTACAAAGAAGTCTCGCTTGCCATCGGTCAAAAGGGCCATGCTGAAAAAAGTGTAAAAACCAGAAATGCAGGACAGGCCAGGGAGACGTGGGAGCCTTGCTACGCTGATGGGCGGGATGTTAATTGCCAACAGCCACTCTGGAGAAGTGTACGGTGTGTCCTGAAACATGTAATAAACACAGCTTAGAGAGCATAGGGCACTTCCACTCATGGGCGTATACATTCGGAAAACTGAAAATCCACAAGACACAGGCACCCCGAAGTGTAGGGCTGCTCTGTTTACAAGAACCTCCACTTCGGTACACCTTAAATAGCCCAGGATATAGAAAAATGGATAAAGAAGTTGTGGTACTTATGCACAATGGAATATCACTCAGCCATGAAAACAATGTCATAAGGCGAGTAGCAGCCAGTATGATGAGTTTATTTAGGTACGATGACTCTAAGTGAAATAAGTCACACAGAAAAAGACACTTATCCTAAGATATCACTTATAGAGGGAATGTCAAAATCGCTACCCTTGAACTGAATTACAAGACAGAACAGAGTCACACGTTTAGAAAACACACTATGGCTGCTTAACGGGAAAGGTCAGGTGGGGTGATGCATAAAACAAGGGTTTGAAATTAGCTCAGATACCGTTCCATAAGCCAAATATGTAATGGACAAGACGTACACCCTGCTCAGTGAAATGTTCTCAACACCACCTATTCACCTCACAAGAATATATCTGACTAGTAAGAATCTTAAAACCTATGTATTGCTATCTCTCTGGAAGTGAATCAAGAGGGTGTAAAGCGGCATAAACACAGCAGTGAAAAGCAGCTAATCCCCATTATCAAAATAAATTACTTAAAAAAAACTCATAAAACAAAGACAGTGAAAGAGAGAGAAATTCTTACAAAATCCATTCAGGGGCTCTGATGCAACCTGGATTGACCATATCTAGACCCACAGCTGGATGAGACATAAGGCTGGACACTCTTGGGGCTGAGAGGATTGGTGAGGTTGGGTGAGCAAACGCAGACCCTTTAAAGTAATACTGCGTGGTACCCATCCCATGGGTCCCAAATCTCCAGGTTCAAGGGCATCTTCCCACATCGAAAACATGCCTGGGAAACCCAGAAGATGGTACACCGCGTGATCGGGAAAGGTTTCTAAAACGCACCTCATTTCTCCTCTCCTTGTGCTCGGGTTCGCCATTCCAGCCGCTTTACTAACAATCTCCCTACGTGGAGAATCAGCACCGTTAACCTCCTGTTTCGTACAGGTTGCAATTTGTCCTGAGGATGAACGGGAAGAGGGGGAACCAATGAGAGACTAGCTCTAGGTGTTGGGACAGGCACAGGTCACTCTATTTTTCCGTCAGGAAGAAGAATGAACCACAGGCTCAGCCTGCACCCCCGGAACCAGAATAGGGTCTGAAGCAATCCTGCGCTTTTGCGGCCAGCTCCCAAAAAAGCGAGTTGACAAATGGCGCTCAGGGGCACTGCAATTCACAAACCTGCAGAGTTATAAATGATAACTCTCGTCCACAAATATATTGAGGGAAGGCAACGAAGAGGATTTGAAAGCAAGGCAGAATTGCAGGAAACAGATTTCAGGAGGTAGATGCGACTCGCCTTTAAAGCACATGAAAAGCGGCAAAACGTCGACAATGATGCCCTTGGCCAAAAAGGGCGTATGCGTTTTTTCCTGAATATATTCAGGAAAAAACGCATACGCCCTTTTTGGCCAACCAAGCAAGCCGGAAAGGCCAATCAGCACTACAAAGAAGTCTCGCTTGCCATCGGTCAAAAGGGCCATGCTGAAAAAAGTGTAAAAACCAGAAATGCAGGACAGGCCAGGGAGACGTGGGAGCCTTGCTACGCTGATGGGCGGGATGTTAATTGCCAACAGCCACTCTGGAGAAGTGTACGGTGTGTCCTGAAACATGTAATAAACACAGCTTAGAGAGCATAGGGCACTTCCACTCATGGGCGTATACATTGGGAAAACTGAAAATCCACAAGGCACAGGCACCTCAAAGTGTAGGGCTGCTCTGTTTACAATAACCTCCACTTTGGTACACCTTAAATAGCCCAGGATAGAGAAAAATGGATAAAGAAGTTGTGGTACTTATGCACAATGGAATATCACTCAGCCATGAAATCAATGTCATAAGGCGAGTAGCAGCCAGTATGATGAGTGGATTGAGGTACGATGACTCTAAGTGAAATAAGTCACACAGAAAAAGACACTTATCCTACGATATCACTTAGAGAGGGAATGATAAAATAGCTACCCTTGAACTGAATTACAAGACAGAACAGAGTCACACGTTTAGAAAACACACTATGGCTGCTTAACGGGAAAGGTCAGGTGGGGTGATGCATAAAACAAGGGTTTGAAATTAGCTCAGATACCGTTCCATAAGCCAAATATGTAATGGACAAGACGTACACCCTGCTCAGTGAAATGGACTCAACACCACCTATTCACCGCACAAGAATATATCTGACTAGTAAGAATCTTAAAACCTATGTATTGATATCTCTCTGGAAGTGAATCAAGAGGGTGTAAAGCGGCATAAACACAGCAGTGAAAAGCAGCTAAGCCCCATTATCAAAATAAATTACTTGAAAAAAACCCATAAAACAAAGACAGTGAAAGAGAGAGAAATTCATACAAAATCCATTCAGGGGCTCTGATGCAACCTGGATTGACCATATCTAGACCCACAGCTGGATGAGACCTAAGGCTGGACACTCTTGGGGCTGAGAGGATTGGTGAGGTTGGGTGAGCAAACGCAGACCCTTTAAAGTAATACTGCGTGGTACCCATCCCATGGGTCCCAAATCTCCAGGTTCAAGGGCATCTTCCCACATCGAAAACATGCCTGGGAAACCCAGAAGATGGTACACCGCGTGATCGGGAAAGGTTTCTAAAACGCACCTCATTTCTCCTCTCCTTGTGCTCGGGTTCGCCATTCCAGCCGCTTTACTAACAATCTCCCTACGTGGAGAATCAGCACCGTTAACCTCCTGTTTCGTACAGGTTGCAATTTGTCCTGAGGATGAACGGGAAGAGGGGGAACCAATGAGAGACTAGCTCTAGGTGTTGGGACAGGCACAGGTCACTCTATTTTTCCGTCAGGAAGAAGAATGAACCACAGGCTCAGCCTGCACCCCCGGAACCAGAATAGGGTCTGAAGCAATCCTGCGCTTTTGCGGCCAGCTCCCAAAAAAGCGAGTTGACAAATGGAGCTCAGGGGCACTGCAATTCACAAACCTGCAGAGTTATAAATGATAACTCTCGTCCACAAATATATTGAGGGAAGGCAACGAAGAGGATTTGAAAGCAAGGCAGAATTGCAGGAAACAGATTTCAGGAGGTAGATGCGACTCGCCTTTAAAGCACATGAAAAGCGGCAAAACGTCGACAATGATGCCCTTGGCCAAAAAGGGCGTATGCGTTTTTTCCTGAATATATTCAGGAAAAAACGCATACGCCCTTTTTGGCCAACCAAGCAAGCCGGAAAGGCCAATCAGCACTACAAAGAAGTCTCGCTTGCCATCGGTCAAAAGGGCCATGCTGAAAAAAGTGTAAAAACCAGAAATGCAGGACAGGCCAGGGAGACGTGGGAGCCTTGCTACGCTGATGGGCGGGATGTTAATTGCCAACAGCCACTCTGGAGAAGTGTACGGTGTGTCCTGAAACATGTAATAAACACAGCTTAGAGAGCATAGGGCACTTCCACTCATGGGCGTATACATTGGGAAAACTGAAAATCCACAAGACACAGGCACCCCGAAGTGTAGGGCTGCTCTGTTTACAAGAACCTCCACTTCGGTACACCTTAAATAGCCCAGGATAGAGAAAAATGGATAAAGAAGTTGTGGTACTTATGCACAATGGAATATCACTCAGCCATGAAATCAATGTCATAAGGCGAGTAGCAGCCAGTATGATGAGTGGATTGAGGTACGATGACTCTAAGTGAAATAAGTCACACAGAAAAAGACACTTATCCTACGATATCACTTAGAGAGGGAATGATAAAATAGCTACCCTTGAACTGAATTACAAGACAGAACAGAGTCACACGTTTAGAAAACACACTATGGCTGCTTAACGGGAAAGGTCAGGTGGGGTGATGCATAAAACAAGGGTTTGAAATTAGCTCAGATACCGTTCCATAAGCCAAATATGTAATGGACAAGACGTACACCCTGCTCAGTGAAATGGACTCAACACCACCTATTCACCGCACAAGAATATATCTGACTAGTAAGAATCTTAAAACCTATGTATTGCTATCTCTCTGGAAGTGAATCAAGAGGGTGTAAAGCGGCATAAACACAGCAGTGAAAAGCAGCTAATCCCCATTATCAAAATAAATTACTTAAAAAAAACCCATAAAACAAAGACAGTGAAAGAGAGAGAAATTCTTACAAAATCCATTCAGGGGCTCTGATGCAACCTGGATTGACCATATCTAGACCCACAGCTGGATGAGACCTAAGGCTGGACACTCTTGGGGCTGAGAGGATTGGTGAGGTTGGGTGAGCAAACGCAGACCCTTTAAAGTAATACTGCGTGGTACCCATCCCATGGGTCCCAAATCTCCAGGTTCAAGGGCATCTGCCCACATCGAAAATATGCCTGGGAAACCCAGAAGATGGTACACCGTGTGATCGGGAAAGGTTTCTAAAACGCACCTCATTTCTCCTCTCCTTGTGCTCGGGTTCGCCATTGCAGCCGCTTTACTAACAATCTCCCTACGTGGAGAATCAGCACCGTTAACCTCCTGTTTCGTACAGGTTTCAATTTGTCCTGAGGATGAACGGGAAGAGGGGGAACCAATGAGAGACTAGCTCTAGGTGTTGGGACAGGCACAGGTCACTCTATTTTTCCATCAGGAAGAAGAATGAACCACAGGCTCAGCCTGCCCCCCCGGAACCAGAATAGGGTCTGAAGCAATCCTGCGCTTTTGCGGCCAGCTCCCAAAAAAGCGAGTTGACAAATGGAGCTCAGGGGCACTGCAATTCACAAAACTGCAGAGTTATAAATGATAACTCTCGTCCACAAATATATTGAGGGAAGGCAACGAAGAGGATTTGAAAGCAAGGCAGAATTGCAGGAAACAGATTTCAGGAGGTAGATGCGACTCGCCTTTAAAGCACATGAAAAGCGGCAAAACGTCGACAGTGATGCCCTTGGCCAAAAAGGGCGTATGCGTTTTTTCCTGAATATATTCAGGAAAAAACGCATACGCCCTTTTTGGCCAACCAAGGAAGCCGGAAATGCAAATCAGCACTGCAAAGAAGTCTCGCTTACCATCGGTGAAAAGGGCCATGCTGAAAAAAGTGTAAACACCAGAAATGCAGGACAGACCATGGAGACATGGGAGCCTTGCTACGCTGAAGGGCGGGATGTAAATTGCCAACGGCCACTCTGGAGAAGTGTACGGTGTGTCCTGAAACATGTAATAAACACAGCTTAGAGAGCATAGGGCAGTTCCACTCATGGGCGTATACATTGGGAAAACTGAAAATCCACAAGACACAGGCACCCCGAAGTGTAGGGCTGCTCTGTTTACAAGAAACTCCACTTCGGTACACCTTAAATAGCCCAGGATAGAGAAAAATGGATAAAGAAGTTGTGGTACTTATGCACAATGGAATATCACTCAGCCATGAAATCAATGTCATAAGGCGAGTAGCAGCCAGTATGATGAGTGGATTGAGGTACGATGACTCTAAGTGAAATAAGTCACACAGAAAGAGACACTTATCCTAAGATATCACTTATAGAGGGAATGAAAAAATAGCTACCCTTGAACTGAATTACAAGACAGAACAGAGTCACACGTTTAGAAAACACACTATGGCTGCTTAACGGGAAAGGTCAGGTGGGGTGATGCATAAAACAAGGGTTTGAAATTAGCTCAGATACCGTTCCATAAGCCAAATATGTAATGGACAAGACGTACACCCTGCTCAGTGAAATGGACTCAACACCACCTATTCACCGCACAAGAATATATCTGACTAGTAAGAATCTTAAAACCTATGTATTGATATCTCTCTGGAAGTGAATCAAGAGGGTGTAAAGCGGCATAAACACAGCAGTGAAAAGCAGCTAAGCCCCATTATCAAAATAAATTACTTGAAAAAAACCCATAAAACAAAGACAGTGAAAGAGAGAGAAATTCATACAAAATCCATTCAGGGGCTCTGATGCAACCTGGATTGACCATATCTAGACCCACAGCTGGATGAGACCTAAGGCTGGACACTCTTGGGGCTGAGAGGATTGGTGAGGTTGGGTGAGCAAACGCAGACCCTTTAAAGTAATACTGCGTGGTACCCATCCCATGGGTCCCAAATCTCCAGGTTCAAGGGCATCTTCCCACATCGAAAACATGCCTGGGAAACCCAGAAGATGGTACACCGCGTGATCGGGAAAGGTTTCTAAAACGCACCTCATTTCTCCTCTCCTTGTGCTCGGGTTCGCCATTCCAGCCGCTTTACTAACAATCTCCCTACGTGGAGAATCAGCACCGTTAACCTCCTGTTTCGTACAGGTTGCAATTTGTCCTGAGGATGAACGGGAAGAGGGGGAACCAATGAGAGACTAGCTCTAGGTGTTGGGACAGGCACAGGTCACTCTATTTTTCCGTCAGGAAGAAGAATGAACCACAGGCTCAGCCTGCACCCCCGGAACCAGAATAGGGTCTGAAGCAATCCTGCGCTTTTGCGGCCAGCTCCCAAAAAAGCGAGTTGACAAATGGAGCTCAGGGGCACTGCAATTCACAAACCTGCAGAGTTATAAATGATAACTCTCGTCCACAAATATATTGAGGGAAGGCAACGAAGAGGATTTGAAAGCAAGGCAGAATTGCAGGAAACAGATTTCAGGAGGTAGATGCGACTCGCCTTTAAAGCACATGAAAAGCGGCAAAACGTCGACAATGATGCCCTTGGCCAAAAAGGGCGTATGCGTTTTTTCCTGAATATATTCAGGAAAAAACGCATACGCCCTTTTTGGCCAACCAAGCAAGCCGGAAAGGCCAATCAGCACTACAAAGAAGTCTCGCTTGCCATCGGTCAAAAGGGCCATGCTGAAAAAAGTGTAAAAACCAGAAATGCAGGACAGGCCAGGGAGACGTGGGAGCCTTGCTACGCTGATGGGCGGGATGTTAATTGCCAACAGCCACTCTGGAGAAGTGTACGGTGTGTCCTGAAACATGTAATAAACACAGCTTAGAGAGCATAGGGCACTTCCACTCATGGGCGTATACATTGGGAAAACTGAAAATCCACAAGACACAGGCACCCCGAAGTGTAGGGCTGCTCTGTTTACAAGAACCTCCACTTCGGTACACCTTAAATAGCCCAGGATAGAGAAAAATGGATAAAGAAGTTGTGGTACTTATGCACAATGGAATATCACTCAGCCATGAAATCAATGTCATAAGGCGAGTAGCAGCCAGTATGATGAGTGGATTGAGGTACGATGACTCTAAGTGAAATAAGTCACACAGAAAAAGACACTTATCCTACGATATCACTTAGAGAGGGAATGATAAAATAGCTACCCTTGAACTGAATTACAAGACAGAACAGAGTCACACGTTTAGAAAACACACTATGGCTGCTTAACGGGAAAGGTCAGGTGGGGTGATGCATAAAACAAGGGTTTGAAATTAGCTCAGATACCGTTCCATAAGCCAAATATGTAATGGACAAGACGTACACCCTGCTCAGTGAAATGGACTCAACACCACCTATTCACCGCACAAGAATATATCTGACTAGTAAGAATCTTAAAACCTATGTATTGCTATCTCTCTGGAAGTGAATCAAGAGGGTGTAAAGCGGCATAAACACAGCAGTGAAAAGCAGCTAATCCCCATTATCAAAATAAATTACTTAAAAAAAACCCATAAAACAAAGACAGTGAAAGAGAGAGAAATTCTTACAAAATCCATTCAGGGGCTCTGATGCAACCTGGATTGACCATATGTACACCCACAGCTGGATGAGACCTAAGGATGGACACTCTTGGGGCTGAGAGGATTGGTGAGGTTGGGTGAGCAAACGCAGACCCTTTAAAGTAATACTGCGTGGTACCCATCCCATGGGTCCCAAATCTCCAGGTTCAAGGGCATCTTCCCACATCGAAAACATGCCTGGGAAACCCAGAAGATGGTACACCGCGTGATCGGGAAAGGTTTCTAAAACGCACCTCATTTCTCCTCTCCTTGTGCTCGGGTTCGCCATTCCAGCCGCTTTACTAACAATCTCCCTACGTGGAGAATCAGCACCGTTAACCTCCTGTTTCGTACAGGTTGCAATTTGTCCTGAGGATGAACGGGAAGAGGGGGAACCAATGAGAGACTAGCTCTAGGTGTTGGGACAGGCACAGGTCACTCTATTTTTCCGTCAGGAAGAAGAATGAACCACAGGCTCAGCCTGCCCCCCCGGAACCACAATAGGGTCTGAAGCAATCCTGCGCTTTTGCGGCCAGCTCCCAAAAAAGCGAGTTGACAAATGGAGCTCAGGGGCACTGCAATTCACAAACCTGCAGAGTTATAAATGATAACTCTTGTCCACAAATATATTGAGGGAAGGCAACGAAGAGGATTTGAAAGCAAGGCAGAATTGCAGGAAACAGATTTCAGGAGGTAGATGCGACTCGCCTTTAAAGCACATGAAAAGCGGCAAAACGTCGACAATGATGCCCTTGGCCAAAAAGGGCGTATGCGTTTTTTCCTGAATATATTCAGGAAAAAACGCATACGCCCTTTTTGGCCAACCAAGCAAGCTGGAAAGGCAAATCAGCACTACAAAGAAGTCTCGCTTGCCATCGGTCAAAAGGGCCATGCTGAAAAAAGTGTAAAAACCAGAAATGCAGGACAGGCCAGGGAGACGTGGGAGCCTTGCTACGCTGATGGGCGGGATGTTAATTGCCAACAGCCACTCTGGAGAAGTGTACGGTGTGTCCTGAAACATGTAATAAACACAGCTTAGAGAGCATAGGGCACTTCCACTCATGGGCGTATACATTGGGAAAACTGAAAATCCACAAGGCACAGGCACCTCAAAGTGTAGGGCTGCTCTGTTTACAAGAACCTCCACTTTGGTACACCTTAAATAGCCCAGGATAGAGAAAAATGGATAAAGAAGTTGTGGTACTTATGCACAATGGAATATCACTCAGCCATGAAATCAATGTCATAAGGCGAGTAGCAGCCAGTACATTGAATGGATTTAGGTACGATGACTCTAAGTGAAATAAGTCACACAGAAAAAGACACTTATCGTAAGATATCACTTATAGAGGGAATGATAAAATAGCTACCCTTGAACTGAATTACAAGACAGAACAGAGTCACACGTTTAGAAAACACACTATGGCTGCTTAACGGGAAAGGTCAGGTGGGGTGATGCATAAAACAAGGGTTTGAAATTAGCTCAGATACCGTTCCATAAGCCAAATATGTAATGGACAAGACGTACACCCTGCTCAGTGAAATGGACTCAACACCACCTATTCACCGCACAAGAATATATCTGACTAGTAAGAATCTTAAAACCTATGTATTGATATCTCTCTGGAAGTGAATCAAGAGGGTGTAAAGCGGCATAAACACAGCAGTGAAAAGCAGCTAAGCCCCATTATCAAAATAAATTACTTGAAAAAAACCCATAAAACAAAGACAGTGAAAGAGAGAGAAATTCATACAAAATCCATTCAGGGGCTCTGATGCAACCTGGATTGACCATATCTAGACCCACAGCTGGATGAGACCTAAGGCTGGACACTCTTGGGGCTGAGAGGATTGGTGAGGTTGGGTGAGCAAACGCAGACCCTTTAAAGTAATACTGCGTGGTACCCATCCCATGGGTCCCAAATCTCCAGGTTCAAGGGCATCTTCCCACATCGAAAACATGCCTGGGAAACCCAGAAGATGGTACACCGCGTGATCGGGAAAGGTTTCTAAAACGCACCTCATTTCTCCTCTCCTTGTGCTCGGGTTCGCCATTCCAGCCGCTTTACTAACAATCTCCCTACGTGGAGAATCAGCACCGTTAACCTCCTGTTTCGTACAGGTTGCAATTTGTCCTGAGGATGAACGGGAAGAGGGGGAACCAATGAGAGACTAGCTCTAGGTGTTGGGACAGGCACAGGTCACTCTATTTTTCCGTCAGGAAGAAGAATGAACCACAGGCTCAGCCTGCACCCCCGGAACCAGAATAGGGTCTGAAGCAATCCTGCGCTTTTGCGGCCAGCTCCCAAAAAAGCGAGTTGACAAATGGAGCTCAGGGGCACTGCAATTCACAAACCTGCAGAGTTATAAATGATAACTCTCGTCCACAAATATATTGAGGGAAGGCAACGAAGAGGATTTGAAAGCAAGGCAGAATTGCAGGAAACAGATTTCAGGAGGTAGATGCGACTCGCCTTTAAAGCACATGAAAAGCGGCAAAACGTCGACAATGATGCCCTTGGCCAAAAAGGGCGTATGCGTTTTTTCCTGAATATATTCAGGAAAAAACGCATACGCCCTTTTTGGCCAACCAAGCAAGCCGGAAAGGCCAATCAGCACTACAAAGAAGTCTCGCTTGCCATCGGTCAAAAGGGCCATGCTGAAAAAAGTGTAAAAACCAGAAATGCAGGACAGGCCAGGGAGACGTGGGAGCCTTGCTACGCTGATGGGCGGGATGTTAATTGCCAACAGCCACTCTGGAGAAGTGTACGGTGTGTCCTGAAACATGTAATAAACACAGCTTAGAGAGCATAGGGCACTTCCACTCATGGGCGTATACATTGGGAAAACTGAAAATCCACAAGACACAGGCACCCCGAAGTGTAGGGCTGCTCTGTTTACAAGAACCTCCACTTCGGTACACCTTAAATAGCCCAGGATAGAGAAAAATGGATAAAGAAGTTGTGGTACTTATGCACAATGGAATATCACTCAGCCATGAAATCAATGTCATAAGGCGAGTAGCAGCCAGTATGATGAGTGGATTTAGGTACGATGACTCTAAGTGAAATAAGTCACACAGAAAAAGACACTTATCCTACGATATCACTTAGAGAGGGAATGATAAAATAGCTACCCTTGAACTGAATTACAAGACAGAACAGAGTCACACGTTTAGAAAACACACTATGGCTGCTTAACGGGAAAGGTCAGGTGGGGTGATGCATAAAACAAGGGTTTGAAATTAGCTCAGATACCGTTCCATAAGCCAAATATGTAATGGACAAGACGTACACCCTGCTCAGTGAAATGGACTCAACACCACCTATTCACCGCACAAGAATATATCTGACTAGTAAGAATCTTAAAACCTATGTATTGCTATCTCTCTGGAAGTGAATCAAGAGGGTGTAAAGCGGCATAAACACAGCAGTGAAAAGCAGCTAATCCCCATTATCAAAATAAATTACTTAAAAAAAACCCATAAAACAAAGACAGTGAAAGAGAGAGAAATTCTTACAAAATCCATTCAGGGGCTCTGATGCAACCTGGATTGACCATATCTAGACCCACAGCTGGATGAGACCTAAGGCTGGACACTCTTGGGGCTGAGAGGATTGGTGAGGTTGGGTGAGCAAACGCAGACCCTTTAAAGTAATACTGCGTGGTACCCATCCCATGGGTCCCAAATCTCCAGGTTCAAGGGCATCTGCCCACATCGAAAATATGCCTGGGAAACCCAGAAGATGGTACACCGTGTGATCGGGAAAGGTTTCTAAAACGCACCTCATTTCTCCTCTCCTTGTGCTCGGGTTCGCCATTGCAGCCGCTTTACTAACAATCTCCCTACGTGGAGAATCAGCACCGTTAACCTCCTGTTTCGTACAGGTTTCAATTTGTCCTGAGGATGAACGGGAAGAGGGGGAACCAATGAGAGACTAGCTCTAGGTGTTGGGACAGGCACAGGTCACTCTATTTTTCCATCAGGAAGAAGAATGAACCACAGGCTCAGCCTGCCCCCCCGGAACCAGAATAGGGTCTGAAGCAATCCTGCGCTTTTGCGGCCAGCTCCCAAAAAAGCGAGTTGACAAATGGAGCTCAGGGGCACTGCAATTCACAAAACTGCAGAGTTATAAATGATAACTCTCGTCCACAAATATATTGAGGGAAGGCAACGAAGAGGATTTGAAAGCAAGGCAGAATTGCAGGAAACAGATTTCAGGAGGTAGATGCGACTCGCCTTTAAAGCACATGAAAAGCGGCAAAACGTCGACAATGATGCCCTTGGCCAAAAAGGGCGTATGCGTTTTTTCCTGAATATATTCAGGAAAAAACGCATACGCCCTTTTTGGCCAACCAAGGAAGCCGGAAATGCAAATCAGCACTGCAAAGAAGTCTCGCTTACCATCGGTGAAAAGGGCCATGCTGAAAAAAGTGTAAACACCAGAAATGCAGGACAGACCATGGAGACATGGGAGCCTTGCTACGCTGAAGGGCGGGATGTAAATTGCCAACGGCCACTCTGGAGAAGTGTACGGTGTGTCCTGAAACATGTAATAAACACAGCTTAGAGAGCATAGGGCAGTTCCACTCATGGGCGTATACATTGGGAAAACTGAAAATCCACAAGACACAGGCACCCCGAAGTGTAGGGCTGCTCTGTTTACAAGAAACTCCACTTCGGTACACCTTAAATAGCCCAGGATAGAGAAAAATGGATAAAGAAGTTGTGGTACTTATGCACAATGGAATATCACTCAGCCATGAAATCAATGTCATAAGGCGAGTAGCAGCCAGTATGATGAGTGGATTGAGGTACGATGACTCTAAGTGAAATAAGTCACACAGAAAGAGACACTTATCCTAAGATATCACTTATAGAGGGAATGAAAAAATAGCTACCCTTGAACTGAATTACAAGACAGAACAGAGTCACACGTTTAGAAAACACACTATGGCTGCTTAACGGGAAAGGTCAGGTGGGGTGATGCATAAAACAAGGGTTTGAAATTAGCTCAGATACCGTTCCATAAGCCAAATATGTAATGGACAAGACGTACACCCTGCTCAGTGAAATGGACTCAACACCACCTATTCACCGCACAAGAATATATCTGACTAGTAAGAATCTTAAAACCTATGTATTGATATCTCTCTGGAAGTGAATCAAGAGGGTGTAAAGCGGCATAAACACAGCAGTGAAAAGCAGCTAAGCCCCATTATCAAAATAAATTACTTGAAAAAAACCCATAAAACAAAGACAGTGAAAGAGAGAGAAATTCATACAAAATCCATTCAGGGGCTCTGATGCAACCTGGATTGACCATATCTAGACCCACAGCTGGATGAGACCTAAGGCTGGACACTCTTGGGGCTGAGAGGATTGGTGAGGTTGGGTGAGCAAACGCAGACCCTTTAAAGTAATACTGCGTGGTACCCATCCCATGGGTCCCAAATCTCCAGGTTCAAGGGCATCTTCCCACATCGAAAACATGCCTGGGAAACCCAGAAGATGGTACACCGCGTGATCGGGAAAGGTTTCTAAAACGCACCTCATTTCTCCTCTCCTTGTGCTCGGGTTCGCCATTCCAGCCGCTTTACTAACAATCTCCCTACGTGGAGAATCAGCACCGTTAACCTCCTGTTTCGTACAGGTTGCAATTTGTCCTGAGGATGAACGGGAAGAGGGGGAACCAATGAGAGACTAGCTCTAGGTGTTGGGACAGGCACAGGTCACTCTATTTTTCCGTCAGGAAGAAGAATGAACCACAGGCTCAGCCTGCACCCCCGGAACCAGAATAGGGTCTGAAGCAATCCTGCGCTTTTGCGGCCAGCTCCCAAAAAAGCGAGTTGACAAATGGAGCTCAGGGGCACTGCAATTCACAAACCTGCAGAGTTATAAATGATAACTCTCGTCCACAAATATATTGAGGGAAGGCAACGAAGAGGATTTGAAAGCAAGGCAGAATTGCAGGAAACAGATTTCAGGAGGTAGATGCGACTCGCCTTTAAAGCACATGAAAAGCGGCAAAACATCGACAATGATGCCCTTGGCCAAAAAGGGCGTATGCGTTTTTTCCTGAATATATTCAGGAAAAAACGCATACGCCCTTTTTGGCCAACCAAGCAAGCCGGAAAGGCCAATCAGCACTACAAAGAAGTCTCGCTTGCCATCGGTCAAAAGGGCCATGCTGAAAAAAGTGTAAAAACCAGAAATGCAGGACAGGCCAGGGAGACGTGGGAGCCTTGCTACGCTGATGGGCGGGATGTTAATTGCGAACAGCCACTCTGGAGAAGTGTACGGTGTGTCCTGAAACATGTAATAAACACAGCTTAGAGAGCATAGGGCAGTTCCACTCATGGGCGTATACATTGGGAAAACTGAAAATCCACAAGACACAGGCACCCCAAAGTGTAGGGCTGCTCTGTTTACAAGAACCTCCACTTCGGTACACCTTAAATAGCCCAGGATAGAGAAAAATGGATAAAGAAGTTGTGGTACTTATGCACAATGGAATATCACTCAGCCATGAAATCAATGTCATAAGGCTAGTAGCAGCATGATGAGTGGATTTAGGTACGATGACTCTAAGTGAAATAAGTCACACAGAAAAAGACACTTATCCTACGATATCACTTATAGAGGGAATGTCAAAATCGCTACCCTTGAACTGAATTACAAGACAGAACAGAGTCACACGTTTAGAAAACACACTATGGCTGCTTAACGGGAAAGGTCAGGTGGGGTGATGCATAAAACAAGGGTTTGAAATTAGCTCAGATACCGTTCCATAAGCCAAATATGTAATGGACAAGACCTACTCCCTGCTCAGTGAAATGGACTCAACACCCTCTATTCACCGCACAAGAATATATCTGACTAGTAAGAATCTTAAAACCTATGTATTGATATCTCTCTGGAAGTGAATCAAGAGGGTGTAAAGCGGCATAAATACAGCAGTGAAAAGCAGCTAAACCCCATTACCAAAATAAATTACTTAAAAAAACCCCATAAAACAAAGACAGTGAAAGAGAGAGAAATTCTTACAAAATACATTCAGGGGCTCTGATGCAACCTGGATTGACCATATCTAGACCCACAGCTGGATGAGACATAAGGCTGGATACTCTTGGGGCTGAGAGGATTGGTGTGGTTGGGTGAGCAAACGCAGACCCTTTAAAGTAATACTGCGTGGTACCCATCCCACGGGTCCCAAATCTCCAGGTTCAAGGGCATCTTCCTACATCGAAAACATGCCTGGGAAACCCAGAAGATGGTACACCGTGTGATCGGGAAACGTTTCTAAAACGCACCTCATTTCTCCTCTCCTTGTGCTCGGGTTCGCCATTCCAGCCGCTTTACTAACAATCTCCCTACGTGGAGAATCAGCACCGTTAACCTCCTGTTTCGTACAGGTTGCAATTTGTCCTGAGGATGAACGGGAAGAGGGGGAACCAATGAGAGACTAGCTCTAGGTGTTGGGACAGGCACAGGTCACTCTATTTTTCCATCAGGAAGAAGAATGAACCACAGGCTCAGCCTGCCCCCCCGGAACCAGAATAGGGTCTGAAGCAATCCTGCGCTTTTGCGGCCAGCTCCCAAAAAAGCGAGTTGACAAATGGAGCTCAGGGGCACTGCAATTCACAAACCTGCAGAGTTATAAATGATAACTCTTGTCCACAAATATATTGAGGGAAGGCAACGAAGAGGATTTGAAAGCAAGGCAGAATTGCAGGAAACAGATTTCAGGAGGTAGATGCGACTCGCCTTTAAAGCACATGAAAAGCGGCAAAACGTCGACAATGATGCCCTTGGCCAAAAAGGGCGTATGCGTTTTTTCCTTAATATATTCAGGAAAAAACGCATACGCCCTTTTTGGCCAACCAAGGAAGCCGGAAAGGCGAATCAGCACTACAAAGAAGTCTCGCTTGCCATCGGTCAAAAGGGCCATGCTGAAAAAAGTGTAAAAACCAGAAATGCAGGACAGGCCAGGGAGACGTGGGAGCCTTGCTACGCTGATGGGCGGGATGTTAATTGCCAACAGCCACTCTGGAGAAGTGTACGGTGTGTCCTGAAACATGTAATAAACACAGCTTAGAGAGCATAGGGCACTTCCACTCATGGGCGTATACATTCGGAAAACTGAAAATCCACAAGACACAGGCACCCCGAAGTGTAGGGCTGCTCTGTTTACAAGAACCTCCACTTCGGTACACCTTAAATAGCCCAGGATATAGAAAAATGGATAAAGAAGTTGTGGTACTTATGCACAATGGAATATCACTCAGCCATGAAAACAATGTCATAAGGCGAGTAGCAGCCAGTATGATGAGTTTATTTAGGTACGATGACTCTAAGTGAAATAAGTCACACAGAAAAAGACACTTATCCTAAGATATCACTTATAGAGGGAATGTCAAAATCGCTACCCTTGAACTGAATTACAAGACAGAACAGAGTCACACGTTTAGAAAACACACTATGGCTGCTTAACGGGAAAGGTCAGGTGGGGTGATGCATAAAACAAGGGTTTGAAATTAGCTCAGATACCGTTCCATAAGCCAAATATGTAATGGACAAGACGTACACCCTGCTCAGTGAAATGTTCTCAACACCACCTATTCACCTCACAAGAATATATCTGACTAGTAAGAATCTTAAAACCTATGTATTGCTATCTCTCTGGAAGTGAATCAAGAGGGTGTAAAGCGGCATAAACACAGCAGTGAAAAGCAGCTAATCCCCATTATCAAAATAAATTACTTAAAAAAAACTCATAAAACAAAGACAGTGAAAGAGAGAGAAATTCTTACAAAATCCATTCAGGGGCTCTGATGCAACCTGGATTGACCATATCTAGACCCACAGCTGGATGAGACATAAGGCTGGACACTCTTGGGGCTGAGAGGATTGGTGAGGTTGGGTGAGCAAACGCAGACCCTTTAAAGTAATACTGCGTGGTACCCATCCCATGGGTCCCAAATCTCCAGGTTCAAGGGCATCTTCCCACATCGAAAACATGCCTGGGAAACCCAGAAGATGGTACACCGCGTGATCGGGAAAGGTTTCTAAAACGCACCTCATTTCTCCTCTCCTTGTGCTCGGGTTCGCCATTCCAGCCGCTTTACTAACAATCTCCCTACGTGGAGAATCAGCACCGTTAACCTCCTGTTTCGTACAGGTTGCAATTTGTCCTGAGGATGAACGGGAAGAGGGGGAACCAATGAGAGACTAGCTCTAGGTGTTGGGACAGGCACAGGTCACTCTATTTTTCCGTCAGGAAGAAGAATGAACCACAGGCTCAGCCTGCACCCCCGGAACCAGAATAGGGTCTGAAGCAATCCTGCGCTTTTGCGGCCAGCTCCCAAAAAAGCGAGTTGACAAATGGCGCTCAGGGGCACTGCAATTCACAAACCTGCAGAGTTATAAATGATAACTCTCGTCCACAAATATATTGAGGGAAGGCAACGAAGAGGATTTGAAAGCAAGGCAGAATTGCAGGAAACAGATTTCAGGAGGTAGATGCGACTCGCCTTTAAAGCACATGAAAAGCGGCAAAACGTCGACAATGATGCCCTTGGCCAAAAAGGGCGTATGCGTTTTTTCCTGAATATATTCAGGAAAAAACGCATACGCCCTTTTTGGCCAACCAAGCAAGCCGGAAAGGCCAATCAGCACTACAAAGAAGTCTCGCTTGCCATCGGTCAAAAGGGCCATGCTGAAAAAAGTGTAAAAACCAGAAATGCAGGACAGGCCAGGGAGACGTGGGAGCCTTGCTACGCTGATGGGCGGGATGTTAATTGCCAACAGCCACTCTGGAGAAGTGTACGGTGTGTCCTGAAACATGTAATAAACACAGCTTAGAGAGCATAGGGCACTTCCACTCATGGGCGTATACATTGGGAAAACTGAAAATCCACAAGGCACAGGCACCTCAAAGTGTAGGGCTGCTCTGTTTACAAGAACCTCCACTTTGGTACACCTTAAATAGCCCAGGATAGAGAAAAATGGATAAAGAAGTTGTGGTACTTATGCACAATGGAATATCACTCAGCCATGAAATCAATGTCATAAGGCGAGTAGCAGCCAGTATGATGAGTGGATTGAGGTACGATGACTCTAAGTGAAATAAGTCACACAGAAAAAGACACTTATCCTACGATATCACTTAGAGAGGGAATGATAAAATAGCTACCCTTGAACTGAATTACAAGACAGAACAGAGTCACACGTTTAGAAAACACACTATGGCTGCTTAACGGGAAAGGTCAGGTGGGGTGATGCATAAAACAAGGGTTTGAAATTAGCTCAGATACCGTTCCATAAGCCAAATATGTAATGGACAAGACGTACACCCTGCTCAGTGAAATGGACTCAACACCACCTATTCACCGCACAAGAATATATCTGACTAGTAAGAATCTTAAAACCTATGTATTGATATCTCTCTGGAAGTGAATCAAGAGGGTGTAAAGCGGCATAAACACAGCAGTGAAAAGCAGCTAAGCCCCATTATCAAAATAAATTACTTGAAAAAAACCCATAAAACAAAGACAGTGAAAGAGAGAGAAATTCATACAAAATCCATTCAGGGGCTCTGATGCAACCTGGATTGACCATATCTAGACCCACAGCTGGATGAGACCTAAGGCTGGACACTCTTGGGGCTGAGAGGATTGGTGAGGTTGGGTGAGCAAACGCAGACCCTTTAAAGTAATACTGCGTGGTACCCATCCCATGGGTCCCAAATCTCCAGGTTCAAGGGCATCTTCCCACATCGAAAACATGCCTGGGAAACCCAGAAGATGGTACACCGCGTGATCGGGAAAGGTTTCTAAAACGCACCTCATTTCTCCTCTCCTTGTGCTCGGGTTCGCCATTCCAGCCGCTTTACTAACAATCTCCCTACGTGGAGAATCAGCACCGTTAACCTCCTGTTTCGTACAGGTTGCAATTTGTCCTGAGGATGAACGGGAAGAGGGGGAACCAATGAGAGACTAGCTCTAGGTGTTGGGACAGGCACAGGTCACTCTATTTTTCCGTCAGGAAGAAGAATGAACCACAGGCTCAGCCTGCACCCCCGGAACCAGAATAGGGTCTGAAGCAATCCTGCGCTTTTGCGGCCAGCTCCCAAAAAAGCGAGTTGACAAATGGAGCTCAGGGGCACTGCAATTCACAAACCTGCAGAGTTATAAATGATAACTCTCGTCCACAAATATATTGAGGGAAGGCAACGAAGAGGATTTGAAAGCAAGGCAGAATTGCAGGAAACAGATTTCAGGAGGTAGATGCGACTCGCCTTTAAAGCACATGAAAAGCGGCAAAACGTCGACAATGATGCCCTTGGCCAAAAAGGGCGTATGCGTTTTTTCCTGAATATATTCAGGAAAAAACGCATACGCCCTTTTTGGCCAACCAAGCAAGCCGGAAAGGCCAATCAGCACTACAAAGAAGTCTCGCTTGCCATCGGTCAAAAGGGCCATGCTGAAAAAAGTGTAAAAACCAGAAATGCAGGACAGGCCAGGGAGACGTGGGAGCCTTGCTACGCTGATGGGCGGGATGTTAATTGCCAACAGCCACTCTGGAGAAGTGTACGGTGTGTCCTGAAACATGTAATAAACACAGCTTAGAGAGCATAGGGCACTTCCACTCATGGGCGTATACATTGGGAAAACTGAAAATCCACAAGACACAGGCACCCCGAAGTGTAGGGCTGCTCTGTTTACAAGAACCTCCACTTCGGTACACCTTAAATAGCCCAGGATAGAGAAAAATGGATAAAGAAGTTGTGGTACTTATGCACAATGGAATATCACTCAGCCATGAAATCAATGTCATAAGGCGAGTAGCAGCCAGTATGATGAGTGGATTGAGGTACGATGACTCTAAGTGAAATAAGTCACACAGAAAAAGACACTTATCCTACGATATCACTTAGAGAGGGAATGATAAAATAGCTACCCTTGAACTGAATTACAAGACAGAACAGAGTCACACGTTTAGAAAACACACTATGGCTGCTTAACGGGAAAGGTCAGGTGGGGTGATGCATAAAACAAGGGTTTGAAATTAGCTCAGATACCGTTCCATAAGCCAAATATGTAATGGACAAGACGTACACCCTGCTCAGTGAAATGGACTCAACACCACCTATTCACCGCACAAGAATATATCTGACTAGTAAGAATCTTAAAACCTATGTATTGCTATCTCTCTGGAAGTGAATCAAGAGGGTGTAAAGCGGCATAAACACAGCAGTGAAAAGCAGCTAATCCCCATTATCAAAATAAATTACTTAAAAAAAACCCATAAAACAAAGACAGTGAAAGAGAGAGAAATTCTTACAAAATCCATTCAGGGGCTCTGATGCAACCTGGATTGACCATATCTAGACCCACAGCTGGATGAGACCTAAGGCTGGACACTCTTGGGGCTGAGAGGATTGGTGAGGTTGGGTGAGCAAACGCAGACCCTTTAAAGTAATACTGCGTGGTACCCATCCCATGGGTCCCAAATCTCCAGGTTCAAGGGCATCTGCCCACATCGAAAATATGCCTGGGAAACCCAGAAGATGGTACACCGTGTGATCGGGAAAGGTTTCTAAAACGCACCTCATTTCTCCTCTCCTTGTGCTCGGGTTCGCCATTGCAGCCGCTTTACTAACAATCTCCCTACGTGGAGAATCAGCACCGTTAACCTCCTGTTTCGTACAGGTTTCAATTTGTCCTGAGGATGAACGGGAAGAGGGGGAACCAATGAGAGACTAGCTCTAGGTGTTGGGACAGGCACAGGTCACTCTATTTTTCCATCAGGAAGAAGAATGAACCACAGGCTCAGCCTGCCCCCCCGGAACCAGAATAGGGTCTGAAGCAATCCTGCGCTTTTGCGGCCAGCTCCCAAAAAAGCGAGTTGACAAATGGAGCTCAGGGGCACTGCAATTCACAAAACTGCAGAGTTATAAATGATAACTCTCGTCCACAAATATATTGAGGGAAGGCAACGAAGAGGATTTGAAAGCAAGGCAGAATTGCAGGAAACAGATTTCAGGAGGTAGATGCGACTCGCCTTTAAAGCACATGAAAAGCGGCAAAACGTCGACAGTGATGCCCTTGGCCAAAAAGGGCGTATGCGTTTTTTCCTGAATATATTCAGGAAAAAACGCATACGCCCTTTTTGGCCAACCAAGGAAGCCGGAAATGCAAATCAGCACTGCAAAGAAGTCTCGCTTACCATCGGTGAAAAGGGCCATGCTGAAAAAAGTGTAAACACCAGAAATGCAGGACAGACCATGGAGACATGGGAGCCTTGCTACGCTGAAGGGCGGGATGTAAATTGCCAACGGCCACTCTGGAGAAGTGTACGGTGTGTCCTGAAACATGTAATAAACACAGCTTAGAGAGCATAGGGCAGTTCCACTCATGGGCGTATACATTGGGAAAACTGAAAATCCACAAGACACAGGCACCCCGAAGTGTAGGGCTGCTCTGTTTACAAGAAACTCCACTTCGGTACACCTTAAATAGCCCAGGATAGAGAAAAATGGATAAAGAAGTTGTGGTACTTATGCACAATGGAATATCACTCAGCCATGAAATCAATGTCATAAGGCGAGTAGCAGCCAGTATGATGAGTGGATTGAGGTACGATGACTCTAAGTGAAATAAGTCACACAGAAAGAGACACTTATCCTAAGATATCACTTATAGAGGGAATGAAAAAATAGCTACCCTTGAACTGAATTACAAGACAGAACAGAGTCACACGTTTAGAAAACACACTATGGCTGCTTAACGGGAAAGGTCAGGTGGGGTGATGCATAAAACAAGGGTTTGAAATTAGCTCAGATACCGTTCCATAAGCCAAATATGTAATGGACAAGACGTACACCCTGCTCAGTGAAATGGACTCAACACCACCTATTCACCGCACAAGAATATATCTGACTAGTAAGAATCTTAAAACCTATGTATTGATATCTCTCTGGAAGTGAATCAAGAGGGTGTAAAGCGGCATAAACACAGCAGTGAAAAGCAGCTAAGCCCCATTATCAAAATAAATTACTTGAAAAAAACCCATAAAACAAAGACAGTGAAAGAGAGAGAAATTCATACAAAATCCATTCAGGGGCTCTGATGCAACCTGGATTGACCATATCTAGACCCACAGCTGGATGAGACCTAAGGCTGGACACTCTTGGGGCTGAGAGGATTGGTGAGGTTGGGTGAGCAAACGCAGACCCTTTAAAGTAATACTGCGTGGTACCCATCCCATGGGTCCCAAATCTCCAGGTTCAAGGGCATCTTCCCACATCGAAAACATGCCTGGGAAACCCAGAAGATGGTACACCGCGTGATCGGGAAAGGTTTCTAAAACGCACCTCATTTCTCCTCTCCTTGTGCTCGGGTTCGCCATTCCAGCCGCTTTACTAACAATCTCCTTACGTGGAGAATCAGCACCGTTAACCTCCTGTTTCGTACAGGTTGCAATTTGTCCTGAGGATGAACGGGAAGAGGGGGAACCAATGAGAGACTAGCTCTAGGTGTTGGGACAGGCACAGGTCACTCTATTTTTCCGTCAGGAAGAAGAATGAACCACAGGCTCAGCCTGCACCCCCGGAACCAGAATAGGGTCTGAAGCAATCCTGCGCTTTTGCGGCCAGCTCCCAAAAAAGCGAGTTGACAAATGGAGCTCAGGGGCACTGCAATTCACAAACCTGCAGAGTTATAAATGATAACTCTCGTCCACAAATATATTGAGGGAAGGCAACGAAGAGGATTTGAAAGCAAGGCAGAATTGCAGGAAACAGATTTCAGGAGGTAGATGCGACTCGCCTTTAAAGCACATGAAAAGCGGCAAAACGTCGACAATGATGCCCTTGGCCAAAAAGGGCGTATGCGTTTTTTCCTGAATATATTCAGGAAAAAACGCATACGCCCTTTTTGGCCAACCAAGCAAGCCGGAAAGGCCAATCAGCACTACAAAGAAGTCTCGCTTGCCATCGGTCAAAAGGGCCATGCTGAAAAAAGTGTAAAAACCAGAAATGCAGGACAGGCCAGGGAGACGTGGGAGCCTTGCTACGCTGATGGGCGGGATGTTAATTGCCAACAGCCACTCTGGAGAAGTGTACGGTGTGTCCTGAAACATGTAATAAACACAGCTTAGAGAGCATAGGGCACTTCCACTCATGGGCGTATACATTGGGAAAACTGAAAATCCACAAGACACAGGCACCCCGAAGTGTAGGGCTGCTCTGTTTACAAGAACCTCCACTTCGGTACACCTTAAATAGCCCAGGATAGAGAAAAATGGATAAAGAAGTTGTGGTACTTATGCACAATGGAATATCACTCAGCCATGAAATCAATGTCATAAGGCGAGTAGCAGCCAGTATGATGAGTGGATTGAGGTACGATGACTCTAAGTGAAATAAGTCACACAGAAAAAGACACTTATCCTACGATATCACTTAGAGAGGGAATGATAAAATAGCTACCCTTGAACTGAATTACAAGACAGAACAGAGTCACACGTTTAGAAAACACACTATGGCTGCTTAACGGGAAAGGTCAGGTGGGGTGATGCATAAAACAAGGGTTTGAAATTAGCTCAGATACCGTTCCATAAGCCAAATATGTAATGGACAAGACGTACACCCTGCTCAGTGAAATGGACTCAACACCACCTATTCACCGCACAAGAATATATCTGACTAGTAAGAATCTTAAAACCTATGTATTGCTATCTCTCTGGAAGTGAATCAAGAGGGTGTAAAGCGGCATAAACACAGCAGTGAAAAGCAGCTAATCCCCATTATCAAAATAAATTACTTAAAAAAAACCCATAAAACAAAGACAGTGAAAGAGAGAGAAATTCTTACAAAATCCATTCAGGGGCTCTGATGCAACCTGGATTGACCATATGTACACCCACAGCTGGATGAGACCTAAGGATGGACACTCTTGGGGCTGAGAGGATTGGTGAGGTTGGGTGAGCAAACGCAGACCCTTTAAAGTAATACTGCGTGGTACCCATCCCATGGGTCCCAAATCTCCAGGTTCAAGGGCATCTTCCCACATCGAAAACATGCCTGGGAAACCCAGAAGATGGTACACCGCGTGATCGGGAAAGGTTTCTAAAACGCACCTCATTTCTCCTCTCCTTGTGCTCGGGTTCGCCATTCCAGCCGCTTTACTAACAATCTCCCTACGTGGAGAATCAGCACCGTTAACCTCCTGTTTCGTACAGGTTGCAATTTGTCCTGAGGATGAACGGGAAGAGGGGGAACCAATGAGAGACTAGCTCTAGGTGTTGGGACAGGCACAGGTCACTCTATTTTTCCGTCAGGAAGAAGAATGAACCACAGGCTCAGCCTGCACCCCCGGAACCAGAATAGGGTCTGAAGCAATCCTGCGCTTTTGCGGCCAGCTCCCAAAAAAGCGAGTTGACAAATGGAGCTCAGGGGCACTGCAATTCACAAACCTGCAGAGTTATAAATGATAACTCTCGTCCACAAATATATTGAGGGAAGGCAACGAAGAGGATTTGAAAGCAAGGCAGAATTGCAGGAAACAGATTTCAGGAGGTAGATGCGACTCGCCTTTAAAGCACATGAAAAGCGGCAAAACGTCGACAATGATGCCCTTGGCCAAAAAGGGCGTATGCGTTTTTTCCTGAATATATTCAGGAAAAAACGCATACGCCCTTTTTGGCCAACCAAGCAAGCTGGAAAGGCAAATCAGCACTACAAAGAAGTCTCGCTTGCCATCGGTCAAAAGGGCCATGCTGAAAAAAGTGTAAAAACCAGAAATGCAGGACAGGCCAGGGAGACGTGGGAGCCTTGCTACGCTGATGGGCGGGATGTTAATTGCCAACAGCCACTCTGGAGAAGTGTACGGTGTGTCCTGAAACATGTAATAAACACAGCTTAGAGAGCATAGGGCACTTCCACTCATGGGCGTATACATTGGGAAAACTGAAAATCCACAAGGCACAGGCACCTCAAAGTGTAGGGCTGCTCTGTTTACAAGAACCTCCACTTTGGTACACCTTAAATAGCCCAGGATAGAGAAAAATGGATAAAGAAGTTGTGGTACTTATGCACAATGGAATATCACTCAGCCATGAAATCAATGTCATAAGGCGAGTAGCAGCCAGTACATTGAATGGATTTAGGTACGATGACTCTAAGTGAAATAAGTCACACAGAAAAAGACACTTATCCTACGATATCACTTATAGAGGGAATGACAAAATCGCTACCCTTGAACTGAATTACAAGACAGAACAGAGTCACACGTTTAGAAAACACACTATGGCTGCTTAACGGGAAAGGTCAGGTGGGGTGATGCATAAAACAAGGGTTTGAAATTAGCTCAGATACCGTTCCATAAGCCAAATATGTAATGGACAAGACCTACTCCCTGCTCAGTGAAATGGACTCAACACCCTCTATTCACCGCACAAGAATATATCTGACTAGTAAGAATCTTAAAACCTATGTATTGATATCTCTCTGGAAGTGAATCAAGAGGGTGTAAAGCGGCATAAATACAGCAGTGAAAAGCAGCTAAACCCCATTACCAAAATAAATTACTTAAAAAAACCCCATAAAACAAAGACAGTGAAAGAGAGAGAAATTCTTACAAAATCCATTCAGGGGCTCTGATGCAACCTGGATTGACCATATCTAGACCCACAGCTGGATGAGACATAAGGCTGGATACTCTTGGGGCTGAGAGGATTGGTGTGGTTGGGTGAGCAAACGCAGACCCTTTAAAGTAATACTGCGTGGTACCCATCCCACGGGTCCCAAATCTCCAGGTTCAAGGGCATCTTCCCACATCGAAAACATGCCTGGGAAACCCAGAAGATGTTACACCGTGTGATCGGGAAACGTTTCTAAAACGCACCTCATTTCTCCTCTCCTTGTGCTCGGGTTCGCCATTCCAGCCGCTTTACTAACAATCTCCCTACGTGGAGAATCAGCACCGTTAACCTCCTGTTTCGTACAGGTTGCAATTTGTCCTGAGGATGAACGGGAAGAGGGGGAACCAATGAGAGACTAGCTCTAGGTGTTGGGACAGGCACAGGTCACTCTATTTTTCCATCAGGAAGAAGAATGAACCACAGGCTCAGCCTGCCCCCCCGGAACCAGAATAGGGTCTGAAGCAATCCTGCGCTTTTGCGGCCAGCTCCCAAAAAAGCGAGTTGACAAATGGAGCTCAGGGGCACTGCAATTCACAAACCTGCAGAGTTATAAATGATAACTCTTGTCCACAAATATATTGAGGGAAGGCAACGAAGAGGATTTGAAAGCAAGGCAGAATTGCAGGAAACAGATTTCAGGAGGTAGATGCGACTCGCCTTTAAAGCACATGAAAAGCGGCAAAACGACGACAATGATGCCCTTGGCCAAAAAGGGCGTATGCGTTTTTTCCTGAATATATTCAGGAAAAAACGCATACGCCCTTTTTGGCCAACCAAGCAAGCCAGAAAGGCAAATCAGCACTACAAAGAAGTCTCGCTTGCCATTGGTCAAAAGGGCCATGCTGAAAAAAGTGTAAAAACCAGAAATGCAGGACAGACCATGGAGACATGGGAGCCTTGCTATGCTGATGGGCGGGATGTAAATTGCCAACAGCCACTCTGGAGACGTGTACGGTGTGTCCTGAAACATGTAATAAACACAGCTTAGAGAGCATACGGCAGTTCCACTCATGGGCGTATACATTGGGAAAACTGAAAATCCACAAGACACAGGCACCCCAAAGTGTAGGGCTGCTCTGTTTACAAGAACCTCCACTTCGGTACACCTTAAATAGCCCAGGATAGAGAAAAATGGATAAAGAAGTTGTGGTACTTATGCACAATGGAATATCACTCAGCCATGAAATCAATGTCATAAGGCGAGTAGCAGCCAGTACGATGAGTGGATTTAGGTACGATGACTCTAAGTGAAATAAGTCACACAGAAAAAGACACTTATCCTAAGATATCACTTATAGAGGGAATGTCAAAATCGCTACCCTTGAACTGAATTACAAGACAGAACAGAGTCACACGTTTAGAAAACAAACTATGGTTGCTTAACGGGAAAGGTCAGGTGGGGTGATGCATAAAACAAGGTTTTGAAATTAGCTCAGATACCGTTCCATATACCAAATATGTAATGGACGAGACCTATTCCCTGCTCAGTGAAATGGACTCAACACCCCCTATTCACCGCAAAAGAATATATCTGACCAGTAAGAATCTTTAAACCTATGTATTGATATCTCTCTGGAAGTGAATCAAGAGGGTGTAAAGCGGCATAAACACAGCAGTGAAAAGCAGCTAAACCCCATTATAAAAATAAATTACTTTAAAAAAACCCATAAAACAAAGACAGTGAAAGAGAGAGAAATTCTTACAAAATCCATTCAGGGGCTCTGATGCAACCTGGATTGACCATATCTAGACCCACAGCTGGATGAGACATAAGGCTGGATACTCTTGGGGCTGAGAGGATTGGTGAGGTTGGGTGAGCAAACGCAGACCCTTTAAAGTAATACTGCGTGGTACCCATCCCACGGGTCCCAAATCTCCAGGTTCAAGGGCATCTTCCTACATCGAAAACATGCCTGGGAAACCCAGAAGATGGTACACCGTGTGATCGGGAAAGGTTTCTAAAACGCACCTCATTTCTCCTCTCCTTGTGCTCGGGTTCGCCATTCCAGCCGCTTTACTAACAATCTCCCTACGTGGAGAATCAGCACCGTTAACCTCCTGTTTCGTACAGGTTGCAATTTGTCCTGAGGATGAACGGGAAGAGGGGGAACCAATGAGAGACTAGCTCTAGGTGTTGGGACAGGCACAGGTCACTCTATTTTTCCGTCAGGAAGAAGAATGAACCACAGGCTCAGCCTGCACCCCCGGAACCAGAATAGGGTCTGAAGCAATCCTGCGCTTTTGCGGCCAGCTCCCAAAAAAGCGAGTTGACAAATGGAGCTCAGGGGCACTGCAATTCACAAACCTGCAGAGTTATAAATGATAACTCTCGTCCACAAATATATTGAGGGAAGGCAACGAAGAGGATTTGAAAGCAAGGCAGAATTGCAGGAAACAGATTTCAGGAGGTAGATGCGACTCGCCTTTAAAGCACATGAAAAGCGGCAAAACGTCGACAATGATGCCCTTGGCCAAAAAGGGCGTATGCGTTTTTTCCTGAATATATTCAGGAAAAAACGCATACGCCCTTTTTGGCCAACCAAGCAAGCTGGAAAGGCAAATCAGCACTACAAAGAAGTCTCGCTTGCCATCGGTCAAAAGGGCCATGCTGAAAAAAGTGTAAAAACCAGAAATGCAGGACAGGCCAGGGAGACGTGGGAGCCTTGCTACGCTGATGGGCGGGATGTTAATTGCCAACAGCCACTCTGGAGAAGTGTACGGTGTGTCCTGAAACATGTAATAAACACAGCTTAGAGAGCATAGGGCACTTCCACTCATGGGCGTATACATTGGGAAAACTGAAAATCCACAAGGCACAGGCACCTCAAAGTGTAGGGCTGCTCTGTTTACAAGAACCTCCACTTTGGTACACCTTAAATAGCCCAGGATAGAGAAAAATGGATAAAGAAGTTGTGGTACTTATGCACAATGGAATATCACTCAGCCATGAAATCAATGTCATAAGGCGAGTAGCAGCCAGTACATTGAATGGATTTAGGTACGATGACTCTAAGTGAAATAAGTCACACAGAAAAAGACACTTATCCTACGATATCACTTATAGAGGGAATGACAAAATCGCTACCCTTGAACTGAATTACAAGACAGAACAGAGTCACACGTTTAGAAAACACACTATGGCTGCTTAACGGGAAAGGTCAGGTGGGGTGATGCATAAAACAAGGGTTTGAAATTAGCTCAGATACCGTTCCATAAGCCAAATATGTAATGGACAAAACCTACTCCCTGCTCAGTGAAATGGACTCAACACCCTCTATTCACCGCACAAGAATATATCTGACTAGTAAGAATCTTAAAACCTATGTATTGATATCTCTCTGGAAGTGAATCAAGAGGGTGTAAAGCGGCATAAATACAGCAGTGAAAAGCAGCTAAACCCCATTACCAAAATAAATTACTTAAAAAAACCCCATAAAACAAAGACAGTGAAAGAGAGAGAAATTCTTACAAAATCCATTCAGGGGCTCTGATGCAACCTGGATTGACCATATCTAGACCCACAGCTGGATGAGACATAAGGCTGGATACTCTTGGGGCTGAGAGGATTGGTGTGGTTGGGTGAGCAAACGCAGACCCTTTAAAGTAATACTGCGTGGTACCCATCCCACGGGTCCCAAATCTCCAGGTTCAAGGGCATCTTCCCACATCGAAAACATGCCTGGGAAACCCAGAAGATGTTACACCGTGTGATCGGGAAACGTTTCTAAAACGCACCTCATTTCTCCTCTCCTTGTGCTCGGGTTCGCCATTCCAGCCGCTTTACTAACAATCTCCCTACGTGGAGAATCAGCACCGTTAACCTCCTGTTTCGTACAGGTTGCAATTTGTCCTGAGGATGAACGGGAAGAGGGGGAACCAATGAGAGACTAGCTCTAGGTGTTGGGACAGGCACAGGTCACTCTATTTTTCCATCAGGAAGAAGAATGAACCACAGGCTCAGCCTGCCCCCCCGGAACCAGAATAGGGTCTGAAGCAATCCTGCGCTTTTGCGGCCAGCTCCCAAAAAAGCGAGTTGACAAATGGAGCTCAGGGGCACTGCAATTCACAAACCTGCAGAGTTATAAATGATAACTCTTGTCCACAAATATATTGAGGGAAGGCAACGAAGAGGATTTGAAAGCAAGGCAGAATTGCAGGAAACAGATTTCAGGAGGTAGATGCGACTCGCCTTTAAAGCACATGAAAAGCGGCAAAACGACGACAATGATGCCCTTGGCCAAAAAGGGCGTATGCGTTTTTTCCTGAATATATTCAGGAAAAAACGCATACGCCCTTTTTGGCCAACCAAGCAAGCCAGAAAGGCAAATCAGCACTACAAAGAAGTCTCGCTTGCCATTGGTCAAAAGGGCCATGCTGAAAAAAGTGTAAAAACCAGAAATGCAGGACAGACCATGGAGACATGGGAGCCTTGCTATGCTGATGGGCGGGATGTAAATTGCCAACAGCCACTCTGGAGACGTGTACGGTGTGTCCTGAAACATGTAATAAACACAGCTTAGAGAGCATACGGCAGTTCCACTCATGGGCGTATACATTGGGAAAACAGAAAATCCACAAGACACAGGCACCCCAAAGTGTAGGGCTGCTCTGTTTACAAGAACCTCCACTTCGGTACACCTTAAATAGCCCAGGATAGAGAAAAATGGATAAAGAAGTTGTGGTACTTATGCACAATGGAATATCACTCAGCCATGAAATCAATGTCATAAGGCGAGTAGCAGCCAGTACGATGAGTGGATTTAGGTACGATGACTCTAAGTGAAATAAGTCACACAGAAAAAGACACTTATCCTAAGATATCACTTATAGAGGGAATGTCAAAATCGCTACCCTTGAACTGAATTACAAGACAGAACAGAGTCACACGTTTAGAAAACAAACTATGGTTGCTTAACGGGAAAGGTCAGGTGGGGTGATGCATAAAACAAGGTTTTGAAATTAGCTCAGATACCGTTCCATATACCAAATATGTAATGGACGAGACCTATTCCCTGCTCAGTGAAATGGACTCAACACCCCCTATTCACCGCAAAAGAATATATCTGACCAGTAAGAATCTTTAAACCTATGTATTGATATCTCTCTGGAAGTGAATCAAGAGGGTGTAAAGCGGCATAAACACAGCAGTGAAAAGCAGCTAAACCCCATTATAAAAATAAATTACTTTAAAAAACCCCATAAAACAAAGACAGTGAAAGAGAGAGAAATTCTTACAAAATCCATTCAGGGGCTCTGATGCAACCTGGATTGACCATATCTAGACCCACAGCTGGATGAGACATAAGGCTGGATACTCTTGGGGCTGAGAGGATTGGTGAGGTTGGGTGAGCAAACGCAGACCCTTTAAAGTAATACTGCGTGGTACCCATCCCACGGGTCCCAAATCTCCAGGTTCAAGGGCATCTTCCTACATCGAAAACATGCCTGGGAAACCCAGAAGATGGTACACCGTGTGATCGGGAAACGTTTCTAAAACGCACCTCATTTCTCCTCTCCTTGTGCTCGGGTTCGCCATTCCAGCCGCTTTACTAACAATCTCCCTACGTGGAGAATCAGCACCGTTAACCTCCTGTTTCGTACAGGTTGCAATTTGTCCTGAGGATGAACGGGAAGAGGGGGAACCAATGAGAGACTAGCTCTAGGTGTTGGGACAGGCACAGGTCACTCTATTTTTCCATCAGGAAGAAGAATGAACCACAGGCTCAGCCTGCCCCCCCGGAACCAGAATAGGGTCTGAAGCAATCCTGCGCTTTTGCGGCCAGCTCCCAAAAAAGCGAGTTGACAAATGGAGCTCAGGGGCACTGCAATTCACAAACCTGCAGAGTTATAAATGATAACTCTCGTCCACAAATATATTGAGGGAAGGCAACGAAGAGGATTTGAAAGCAAGGCAGAATTGCAGGAAACAGATTTCAGGAGGTAGATGCGACTCGCCTTTAAAGCACATGAAAAGCGGCAAAACGTCGACAATGATGCCCTTGGCCAAAAAGGGCGTATGCGTTTTTTCCTGAATATATTCAGGAAAAAACGCATACGCCCTTTTTGGCCAACCAAGCAAGCCAGAAAGGCAAATCAGCACTACAAAGAAGTCTCGCTTGCCATCGGTCAAAAGGGCCATGCTGAAAAAAGTGTAAAAACCAGAAATGCAGGACAGACCATGGAGACATGGGAGCCTTGCTATGCTGATGGGCGGGATGTAAATTGCCAACAGCCACTCTGGAGACGTGTACGGTGTGTCCTGAAACATGTAGTAAACACAGCTTAGAGAGCATAGGGCAGTTCCACTCATGGGCGTATACATTGGGAAAACTGAAAATCCACAAGACAAAGGCACCCCGAAGTGTAGGGCTGCTCTGTTTACAAGAACCTCCACTTCGGTACACCTTAAATAGCCCAGGATAGAGAAAAATGGATAAAGAAGTTGTGGTACTTATGCACAATGGAATATCACTCAGCCATGAAATCAATGTCATAAGGCTAGTAGCAGCCAGTACGATGAGTGGATTTAGGTACGATGACTCTAAGTGAAATAAGTCACACAGAAAAAGACACTTATCCTAAGATATCACTTATAGAGGGAATGTCAAAATCGCTACCCTTGAACTGAATTACAAGACAGAACAGAGTCACACGTTTAGAAAACAAACTATGGTTGCTTAACGGGAAAGGTCAGGTGGGGTGATGCATAAAACAAGGTTTTGAAATTAGCTCAGATACCGTTCCATATACCAAATATGTAATGGACGAGACCTATTCCCTGCTCAGTGAAATGGACTCAACACCCCCTATTCACCGCAAAAGAATATATCTGACCAGTAAGAATCTTTAAACCTATGTATTGATATCTCTCTGGAAGTGAATCAAGAGGGTGTAAAGCGGCATAAACACAGCAGTGAAAAGCAGCTAAACCCCATTATAAAAATAAATTACTTTAAATAAACCCATAAAACAAAGACAGTGAAAGAGAGAGAAATTCTTACAAAATCCATTCAGGGGCTCTGATGCAACCTGGATTGACCATATCTAGACCCACAGCTGGATGAGACATAAGGCTGGATACTCTTGGGGCTGAGAGGATTGGTGAGGTTGGGTGAGCAAACGCAGACCCTTTAAAGTAATACTGCGTGGTACCCATCCCACGGGTCCCAAATCTCCAGGTTCAAGGGCATCTTCCTACATCGAAAACATGCCTGGGAAACCCAGAAGATGGTACACCGTGTGATCGGGAAACGTTTCTAAAACGCACCTCATGTCTCCTCTCCTTGTGCTCGGGTTCGCCATTCCAGCCGCTTTACTAACAATCTCCCTACGTGGAGAATCAGCACCGTTAACCTCCTGTTTCGTACAGGTTGCAATTTGTCCTGAGGATGAACGGGAAGAGGGGGAACCAATGAGAGACTAGCTCTAGGTGTTGGGACAGGCACAGGTCACTCTATTTTTCCATCAGGAAGAAGAATGAACCACAGGCTCAGCCTGCCCCCCCGGAACCACAATAGGGTCTGAAGCAATCCTGCGCTTTTGCGGCCAGCTCCCAAAAAAGCGAGTTGACAAATGGAGCTCAGGGGCACTGCAATTCACAAACCTGCAGAGTTATAAATGATAACTCTTGTCCACAAATATATTGAGGGAAGGCAACGAAGAGGATTTGAAAGCAAGGCAGAATTGCAGGAAACAGATTTCAGGAGGTAGATGCGACTCGCCTTTAAAGCACATGAAAAGCGGCAAAACGTCGACAATGATGCCCTTGGCCAAAAAGGGCGTATGCGTTTTTTCCTGAATATATTCAGGAAAAAACGCATACGCCCTTTTTGGCCAACCAAGCAAGCTGGAAAGGCCAATCAGCACTACAAAGAAGTCTCGCTTGCCATCGGTCAAAAGGGCCATGCTGAAAAAAGTGTAAAAACCAGAAATGCAGGACAGGCCAGGGAGACGTGGGAGCCTTGCTACGCTGATGGGCGGGATGTTAATTGCCAACAGCCACTCTGGAGAAGTGTACGGTGTGTCCTGAAACATGTAATAAACACAGCTTAGAGAGCATAGGGCACTTCCACTCATGGGCGTATACATTGGGAAAACTGAAAATCCACAAGGCACAGGCACCTCAAAGTGTAGGGCTGCTCTGTTTACAAGAACCTCCACTTTGGTACACCTTAAATAGCCCAGGATAGAGAAAAATGGATAAAGAAGTTGTGGTACTTATGCACAATGGAATATCACTCAGCCATGAAATCAATGTCATAAGGCGAGTAGCAGCCAGTACATTGAATGGATTTAGGTACGATGACTCTAAGTGAAATAAGTCACACAGAAAAAGACACTTATCCTAAGATATCACTTATAGAGGGAATGATAAAATAGCTACCCTTGAACTGAATTACAAGACAGAACAGAGTCACACGTTTAGAAAACACACTATGGCTGCTTAACGGGAAAGGTCAGGTGGGGTGATGCATAAAACAAGGGTTTGAAATTAGCTCAGATAGCGTTCCATAAGCCAAATATGTAATGGACAAGACGTACACCCTGCTCAGTGAAATGGACTCAACACCACCTATTCACCGCACAAGAATATATCTGACTAGTAAGAATCTTAAAACCTATGTATTGATATCTCTCTGGAAGTGAATCAAGAGGGTGTAAAGCGGCATAAACACAGCAGTGAAAAGCAGCTAAGCCCCATTATCAAAATAAATTACTTGAAAAAAACCCATAAAACAAAGACAGTGAAAGAGAGAGAAATTCATACAAAATCCATTCAGGGGCTCTGATGCAACCTGGATTGACCATATCTAGACCCACAGCTGGATGAGACCTAAGGCTGGACACTCTTGGGGCTGAGAGGATTGGTGAGGTTGGGTGAGCAAACGCAGACCCTTTAAAGTAATACTGCGTGGTACCCATCCCATGGGTCCCAAATCTCCAGGTTCAAGGGCATCTTCCCACATCGAAAACATGCCTGGGAAACCCAGAAGATGGTACACCGCGTGATCGGGAAAGGTTTCTAAAACGCACCTCATTTCTCCTCTCCTTGTGCTCGGGTTCGCCATTCCAGCCGCTTTACTAACAATCTCCCTACGTGGAGAATCAGCACCGTTAACCTCCTGTTTCGTACAGGTTGCAATTTGTCCTGAGGATGAACGGGAAGAGGGGGAACCAATGAGAGACTAGCTCTAGGTGTTGGGACAGGCACAGGTCACTCTATTTTTCCGTCAGGAAGAAGAATGAACCACAGGCTCAGCCTGAACCCCCGGAACCAGAATAGGGTCTGAAGCAATCCTGCGCTTTTGCGGCCAGCTCCCAAAAAAGCGAGTTGACAAATGGAGCTCAGGGGCACTGCAATTCACAAACCTGCAGAGTTATAAATGATAACTCTCGTCCACAAATATATTGAGGGAAGGCAACGAAGAGGATTTGAAAGCAAGGCAGAATTGCAGGAAACAGATTTCAGGAGGTAGATGCGACTCGCCTTTAAAGCACATGAAAAGCGGCAAAACGTCGACAATGATGCCCTTGGCCAAAAAGGGCGTATGCGTTTTTTCCTGAATATATTCAGGAAAAAACGCATACGCCCTTTTTGGCCAACCAAGCAAGCCGGAAAGGCCAATCAGCACTACAAAGAAGTCTCGCTTGCCATCGGTCAAAAGGGCCATGCTGAAAAAAGTGTAAAAACCAGAAATGCAGGACAGGCCAGGGAGACGTGGGAGCCTTGCTACGCTGATGGGCGGGATGTTAATTGCCAACAGCCACTCTGGAGAAGTGTACGGTGTGTCCTGAAACATGTAATAAACACAGCTTAGAGAGCATAGGGCACTTCCACTCATGGGCGTATACATTGGGAAAACTGAAAATCCACAAGACACAGGCACCCCGAAGTGTAGGGCTGCTCTGTTTACAAGAACCTCCACTTCGGTACACCTTAAATAGCCCAGGATAGAGAAAAATGGATAAAGAAGTTGTGGTACTTATGCACAATGGAATATCACTCAGCCATGAAATCAATGTCATAAGGCGAGTAGCAGCCAGTATGATGAGTGGATTTAGGTACGATGACTCTAAGTGAAATAAGTCACACAGAAAAAGACACTTATCCTACGATATCACTTAGAGAGGGAATGATAAAATAGCTACCCTTGAACTGAATTACAAGACAGAACAGAGTCACACGTTTAGAAAACACACTATGGCTGCTTAACGGGAAAGGTCAGGTGGGGTGATGCATAAAACAAGGGTTTGAAATTAGCTCAGATACCGTTCCATAAGCCAAATATGTAATGGACAAGACGTACACCCTGCTCAGTGAAATGGACTCAACACCACCTATTCACCGCACAAGAATATATCTGACTAGTAAGAATCTTAAAACCTATGTATTGCTATCTCTCTGGAAGTGAATCAAGAGGGTGTAAAGCGGCATAAACACAGCAGTGAAAAGCAGCTAATCCCCATTATCAAAATAAATTACTTAAAAAAAACCCATAAAACAAAGACAGTGAAAGAGAGAGAAATTCTTACAAAATCCATTCAGGGGCTCTGATGCAACCTGGATTGACCATATCTAGACCCACAGCTGGATGAGACCTAAGGCTGGACACTCTTGGGGCTGAGAGGATTGGTGAGGTTGGGTGAGCAAACGCAGACCCTTTAAAGTAATACTGCGTGGTACCCATCCCATGGGTCCCAAATCTCCAGGTTCAAGGGCATCTGCCCACATCGAAAATATGCCTGGGAAACCCAGAAGATGGTACACCGTGTGATCGGGAAAGGTTTCTAAAACGCACCTCATTTCTCCTCTCCTTGTGCTCGGGTTCGCCATTGCAGCCGCTTTACTAACAATCTCCCTACGTGGAGAATCAGCACCGTTAACCTCCTGTTTCGTACAGGTTTCAATTTGTCCTGAGGATGAACGGGAAGAGGGGGAACCAATGAGAGACTAGCTCTAGGTGTTGGGACAGGCACAGGTCACTCTATTTTTCCATCAGGAAGAAGAATGAACCACAGGCTCAGCCTGCACCCCCGGAACCAGAATAGGGTCTGAAGCAATCCTGCGCTTTTGCGGCCAGCTCCCAAAAAAGCGAGTTGACAAATGGAGCTCAGGGGCACTGCAATTCACAAACCTGCAGAGTTATAAATGATAACTCTCGTCCACAAATATATTGAGGGAAGGCAACGAAGAGGATTTGAAAGCAAGGCAGAATTGCAGGAAACAGATTTCAGGAGGTAGATGCGACTCGCCTTTAAAGCACATGAAAAGCGGCAAAACGTCGACAATGATGCCCTTGGCCAAAAAGGGCGTATGCGTTTTTTCCTGAATATATTCAGGAAAAAACGCATACGCCCTTTTTGGCCAACCAAGCAAGCCGGAAAGGCCAATCAGCACTACAAACAAGTCTCGCTTGCCATCGGTCAAAAGGGCCATGCTGAAAAAAGTGTAAAAACCAGAAATGCAGGACAGGCCAGGGAGACGTGGGAGCCTTGCTACGCTGATGGGCGGGATGTTAATTGCCAACAGCCACTCTGCAGAAGTGTACGGTGTGTCCTGAAACATGTAATAAACACAGCTTAGAGAGCATAGGGCACTTCCACTCATGGGCGTATACATTGGGAAAACTGAAAATCCACAAGACACAGGCACCCCGAAGTGTAGGGCTGCTCTGTTTACAAGAACCTCCACTTCGGTACACCTTAAATAGCCCAGGATAGAGAAAAATGGATAAAGAAGTTGTGGTACTTATGCACAATGGAATATCACTCAGCCATGAAATCAATGTCATAAGGCGAGTAGCAGCCAGTATGATGAGTGGATTGAGGTACGATGACTCTAAGTGAAATAAGTCACACAGAAAAAGACACTTATCCTACGATATCACTTATAGAGGGAATGTCAAAATCGCTACCCTTGAACTGAATTACAAGACAGAACAGAGTCACACGTTTAGAAAACACACTATGGCTGCTTAACGGGAAAGGTCAGGTGGGGTGATGCATAAAACAAGGGTTTGAAATTAGCTCAGATACCGTTCCATAAGCCAAATATGTAATGGACAAGACCTACTCCCTGCTCAGTGAAATGGACTCAACACCCTCTATTCACCGCACAAGAATATATCTGACTAGTAAGAATCTTAAAACCTATGTATTGATATCTCTCTGGAAGTGAATCAAGAGGGTGTAAAGCGGCATAAATACAGCAGTGAAAAGCAGCTAAACCCCATTACCAAAATAAATTACTTAAAAAAACCCCATAAAACAAAGACAGTGAAAGAGAGAGAAATTCTTACAAAATCCATTCAGGGGCTCTGATGCAACCTGGATTGACCATATGTACACCCACAGCTGGATGAGACCTAAGGATGGACACTCTTGGGGCTGAGAGGATTGGTGAGGTTGGGTGAGCAAACGCAGACCCTTTAAAGTAATACTGCGTGGTACCCATCCCATGGGTCCCAAATCTCCAGGTTCAAGGGCATCTTCCCACATCGAAAACATGCCTGGGAAACCCAGAAGATGGTACACCGCGTGATCGGGAAAGGTTTCTAAAACGCACCTCATTTCTCCTCTCCTTGTGCTCGGGTTCGCCATTCCAGCCGCTTTACTAACAATCTCCCTACGTGGAGAATCAGCACCGTTAACCTCCTGTTTCGTACAGGTTGCAATTTGTCCTGAGGATGAACGGGAAGAGGGGGAACCAATGAGAGACTAGCTCTAGGTGTTGGGACAGGCACAGGTCACTCTATTTTTCCGTCAGGAAGAAGAATGAACCACAGGCTCAGCCTGCACCCCCGGAACCAGAATAGGGTCTGAAGCAATCCTGCGCTTTTGCGGCCAGCTCCCAAAAAAGCGAGTTGACAAATGGAGCTCAGGGGCACTGCAATTCACAAACCTGCAGAGTTATAAATGATAACTCTCGTCCACAAATATATTGAGGGAAGGCAACGAAGAGGATTTGAAAGCAAGGCAGAATTGCAGGAAACAGATTTCAGGAGGTAGATGCGACTCGCCTTTAAAGCACATGAAAAGCGGCAAAACGTCGACAATGATGCCCTTGGCCAAAAAGGGCGTATGCGTTTTTTCCTGAATATATTCAGGAAAAAACGCATACGCCCTTTTTGGCCAACCAAGCAAGCCGGAAAGGCCAATCAGCACTACAAAGAAGTCTCGCTTGCCATCGGTCAAAAGGGCCATGCTGAAAAAAGTGTAAAAACCAGAAATGCAGGACACACCATGGAGACATGGGAGCCTTGCTATGCTGATGGGCGGGATGTAAATTGCCAACAGCCACTCTGGAGACGTGTACGGTGTGTCCTGAAACATGTAATAAACACAGCTTAGAGAGCATAGGGCAGTTCCACTCATGGGCGTATACATTGGGAAAACTGAAAATCCACAAGACAAAGGCACCCCGAAGTGTAGGGCTGCTCTGTTTACAAGAACCTCCACTTCGGTACACCTTAAATAGCCCAGGATAGAGAAAAATGGATAAAGAAGTTGTGGTACTTATGCACAATGGAATATCACTCAGCCATGAAATCAATGTCATAAGGCGAGTAGCAGCCAGTACGATGAGTGGATTTAGGTACGATGACTCTAAGTGAAATAAGTCACACAGAAAAAGACACTTATCCTAAGATATCACTTATAGAGGGAATGTCAAAATCGCTACCCTTGAACTGAATTACAAGACAGAACAGAGTCACACGTTTAGAAAACAAACTATGGTTGCTTAACGGGAAAGGTCAGGTGGGGTGATGCATAAAACAAGGTTTTGAAATTAGCTCAGATACCGTTCCATATACCAAATATGTAATGGACGAGACCTATTCCCTGCTCAGTGAAATGGACTCAACACCCCCTATTCACCGCAAAAGAATATATCTGACCAGTAAGAATCTTTAAACCTATGTATTGATATCTCTCTGGAAGTGAATCAAGAGGGTGTAAAGCGGCATAAACACAGCAGTGAAAAGCAGCTAAACCCCAATATAAAAATAAATTACTTTAAAAAAACCCATAAAACAAAGACAGTGAAAGAGAGAGAAATTCTTACAAAATCCATTCAGGGGCTCTGATGCAACCTGGATTGACCATATCTAGACCCACAGCTGGATGAGACATAAGGCTGGATACTCTTGGGGCTGAGAGGATTGGTGAGTTGGGTGAGCAAACGCAGACCCTTTAAAGTAATACTGCGTGGTACCCATCCCACGGGTCCCAAATCTCCAGGTTCAAGGGCATCTTCCTACATCGAAAACATGCCTGGGAAACCCAGAAGATGGTACACCGTGTGATCGGGAAACGTTTCTAAAACGCACCTCATTTCTCCTCTCCTTGTGCTCGGGTTCGCCATTCCAGCCGCTTTACTAACAATCTCCCTACGTGGAGAATCAGCACCGTTAACCTCCTGTTTCGTACAGGTTGCAATTTGTCCTGAGGATGAACGGGAAGAGGGGGAACCAATGAGAGACTAGCTCTAGGTGTTGGGACAGGCACAGGTCACTCTATTTTTCCATCAGGAAGAAGAATGAACCACAGGCTCAGCCTGCCCCCCCGGAACCAGAATAGGGTCTGAAGCAATCCTGCGCTTTTGCGGCCAGCTCCCAAAAAAGCGAGTTGACAAATGGAGCTCAGGGGGCACTGCAATTCACAAACCTGCAGAGTTATAAATGATAACTCTCGTCCACAAATATATTGAGGGAAGGCAACGAAGAGGATTTGAAAGCAAGGCAGAATTGCAGGAAACAGATTTCAGGAGGTAGATGCGACTCGCCTTTAAAGCACATGAAAAGCGGCAAAACGTCGACAATGATGCCCTTGGCCAAAAAGGGCGTATGCGTTTTTTCCTGAATATATTCAGGAAAAAACGCATACGCCCTTTTTGGCCAACCAAGCAAGCCAGAAAGGCAAATCAGCACTACAAAGAAGTCTCGCTTGCCATCGGTCAAAAGGGCCATGCTGAAAAAAGTGTAAAAACCAGAAATGCAGGACAGACCATGGAGACATGGGAGCCTTGCTATGCTGATGGGCGGGATGTAAATTGCCAACAGCCACTCTGGAGACGTGTACGGTGTGTCCTGAAACATGTAATAAACACAGCTTAGAGAGCATAGGGCAGTTCCACTCATGGGCGTATACATTGGGAAAACTGAAAATCCACAAGACAAAGCACCCCGAAGTGTAGGGGCTGCTCTGTTTACAAGAACCTCCACTTCGGTACACCTTAAATAGCCCAGGATAGAGAAAAATGGATAAAGAAGTTGTGGTACTTATGCACAATGGAATATCACTCAGCCATGAAATCAATGTCATAAGGCTAGTAGCAGCCAGTACGATGAGTGGATTTAGGTACGATGACTCTAAGTGAAATAAGTCACACAGAAAAAGACACTTATCCTAAGATATCACTTATAGAGGGAATGTCAAAATCGCTACCCTTGAACTGAATTACAAGACAGAACAGAGTCACACGTTTAGAAAACAAACTATGGTTGCTTAACGGGAAAGGTCAGGTGGGGTGATGCATAAAACAAGGTTTTGAAATTAGCTCAGATACCGTTCCATATACCAAATATGTAATGGACGAGACCTATTCCCTGCTCAGTGAAATGGACTCAACACCCCTATTCACCGCAAAAGAATATATCTGACCAGTAAGAATCTTTAAACCTATGTATTGATATCTCTCTGGAAGTGAATCAAGAGGGTGTAAAGCGGCATAAACACAGCAGTGAAAAGCAGCTAAACCCCATTATAAAAATAAATTACTTTAAAAAAACCCATAAAACAAAGACAGTGAAAGAGAGAGAAATTCTTACAAAATCCATTCAGGGGCTCTGATGCAACCTGGATTGACCATATCTAGACCCACAGCTGGATGAGACATAAGGCTGGATACTCTTGGGGCTGAGAGGATTGGTGAGGTTGGGTGAGCAAACGCAGACCCTTTAAAGTAATACTGCGTGGTACCCATCCCACGGGTCCCAAATCTCCAGGTTCAAGGGCATCTTCCTACATCGAAAACATGCCTGGGAAACCCAGAAGATGGTACACCGTGTGATCGGGAAACGTTTCTAAAACGCACCTCATTTCTCCTCTCCTTGTGCTCGGGTTCGCCATTCCAGCCGCTTTACTAACAATCTCCCTACGTGGAGAATCAGCACCGTTAACCTCCTGTTTCGTACAGGTTGCAATTTGTCCTGAGGATGAACGGGAAGAGGGGGAACCAATGAGAGACTAGCTCTAGGTGTTGGGACAGGCACAGGTCACTCTATTTTTCCATCAGGAAGAAGAATGAACCACAGGCTCAGCCTGCCCCCCCGGAACCAGAATAGGGTCTGAAGCAATCCTGCGCTTTTGCGGCCAGCTCCCAAAAAAGCGAGTTGACAAATGGAGCTCAGGGGCACTGCAATTCACAAACCTGCAGAGTTATAAATGATAACTCTTGTCCACAAATATATTGAGGGAAGGCAACGAAGAGGATTTGAAAGCAAGGCAGAATTGCAGGAAACAGATTTCAGGAGGTAGATGCGACTCGCCTTTAAAGCACATGAAAAGCGGCAAAACGTCGACAATGATGCCCTTGGCCAAAAAGGGCGTATGCGTTTTTTCCTGAATATATTCAGGAAAAAACGCATACGCCCTTTTTGGCCAACCAAGCAAGCTGGAAAGGCAAATCAGCACTACAAAGAAGTCTCGCTTGCCATCGGTCAAAAGGGCCATGCTGAAAAAAGTGTAAAAACCAGAAATGCAGGACAGGCCAGGGAGACGTGGGAGCCTTGCTACGCTGATGGGCGGGATGTTAATTGCCAACAGCCACTCTGGAGAAGTGTACGGTGTGTCCTGAAACATGTAATAAACACAGCTTAGAGAGCATAGGGCACTTCCACTCATGGGCGTATACATTGGGAAAACTGAAAATCCACAAGGCACAGGCACCTCAAAGTGTAGGGCTGCTCTGTTTACAAGAACCTCCACTTTGGTACACCTTAAATAGCCCAGGATAGAGAAAAATGGATAAAGAAGTTGTGGTACTTATGCACAATGGAATATCACTCAGCCATGAAATCAATGTCATAAGGCGAGTAGCAGCCAGTACATTGAATGGATTTAGGTACGATGACTCTAAGTGAAATAAGTCACACAGAAAAAGACACTTATCCTAAGATATCACTTATAGAGGGAATGATAAAATAGCTACCCTTGAACTGAATTACAAGACAGAACAGAGTCACACGTTTAGAAAACACACTATGGCTGCTTAACGGGAAAGGTCAGGTGGGGTGATGCATAAAACAAGGGTTTGAAATTAGCTCAGATACCGTTCCATAAGCCAAATATGTAATGGACAAGACGTACACCCTGCTCAGTGAAATGGACTCAACACCACCTATTCACCGCACAAGAATATATCTGACTAGTAAGAATCTTAAAACCTATGTATTGATATCTCTCTGGAAGTGAATCAAGAGGGTGTAAAGCGGCATAAACACAGCAGTGAAAAGCAGCTAAGCCCCATTATCAAAATAAATTACTTGAAAAAAACCCATAAAACAAAGACAGTGAAAGAGAGAGAAATTCATACAAAATCCATTCAGGGGCTCTGATGCAACCTGGATTGACCATATCTAGACCCACAGCTGGATGAGACCTAAGGCTGGACACTCTTGGGGCTGAGAGGATTGGTGAGGTTGGGTGAGCAAACGCAGACCCTTTAAAGTAATACTGCGTGGTACCCATCCCATGGGTCCCAAATCTCCAGGTTCAAGGGCATCTTCCCACATCGAAAACATGCCTGGGAAACCCAGAAGATGGTACACCGCGTGATCGGGAAAGGTTTCTAAAACGCACCTCATTTCTCCTCTCCTTGTGCTCGGGTTCGCCATTCCAGCCGCTTTACTAACAATCTCCCTACGTGGAGAATCAGCACCGTTAACCTCCTGTTTCGTACAGGTTGCAATTTGTCCTGAGGATGAACGGGAAGAGGGGGAACCAATGAGAGACTAGCTCTAGGTGTTGGGACAGGCACAGGTCACTCTATTTTTCCGTCAGGAAGAAGAATGAACCACAGGCTCAGCCTGCACCCCCGGAACCAGAATAGGGTCTGAAGCAATCCTGCGCTTTTGCGGCCAGCTCCCAAAAAAGCGAGTTGACAAATGGAGCTCAGGGGCACTGCAATTCACAAACCTGCAGAGTTATAAATGATAACTCTCGTCCACAAATATATTGAGGGAAGGCAACGAAGAGGATTTGAAAGCAAGGCAGAATTGCAGGAAACAGATTTCAGGAGGTAGATGCGACTCGCCTTTAAAGCACATGAAAAGCGGCAAAACGTCGACAATGATGCCCTTGGCCAAAAAGGGCGTATGCGTTTTTTCCTGAATATATTCAGGAAAAAACGCATACGCCCTTTTTGGCCAACCAAGCAAGCCGGAAAGGCCAATCAGCACTACAAAGAAGTCTCGCTTGCCATCGGTCAAAAGGGCCATGCTGAAAAAAGTGTAAAAACCAGAAATGCAGGACAGGCCAGGGAGACGTGGGAGCCTTGCTACGCTGATGGGCGGGATGTTAATTGCCAACAGCCACTCTGGAGAAGTGTACGGTGTGTCCTGAAACATGTAATAAACACAGCTTAGAGAGCATAGGGCACTTCCACTCATGGGCGTATACATTGGGAAAACTGAAAATCCACAAGACACAGGCACCCCAAAGTGTAGGGCTGCTCTGTTTACAAGAACCTCCACTTCGGTACACCTTAAATAGCCCAGGATAGAGAAAAATGGATAAAGAAGTTGTGGTACTTATGCACAATGGAATATCACTCAGCCATGAAATCAATGTCATAAGGCGAGTAGCAGCCAGTATGATGAGTGGATTTAGGTACGATGACTCTAAGTGAAATAAGTCACACAGAAAAAGACACTTATCTTACGATATCACTTAGAGAGGGAATGATAAAATAGCTACCCTTGAACTGAATTACAAGACAGAACAGAGTCACACGTTTAGAAAACACACTATGGCTGCTTAACGGGAAAGGTCAGGTGGGGTGATGCATAAAACAAGGGTTTGAAATTAGCTCAGATACCGTTCCATAAGCCAAATATGTAATGGACAAGACGTACACCCTGCTCAGTGAAATGGACTCAACACCACCTATTCACCGCACAAGAATATATCTGACTAGTAAGAATCTTAAAACCTATGTATTGCTATCTCTCTGGAAGTGAATCAAGAGGGTGTAAAGCGGCATAAACACAGCAGTGAAAAGCAGCTAATCCCCATTATCAAAATAAATTACTTAAAAAAAACCCATAAAACAAAGACAGTGAAAGAGAGAGAAATTCTTACAAAATCCATTCAGGGGCTCTGATGCAACCTGGATTGACCATATCTAGACCCACAGCTGGATGAGACCTAAGGCTGGACACTCTTGGGGCTGAGAGGATTGGTGAGGTTGGGTGAGCAAACGCAGACCCTTTAAAGTAATACTGCGTGGTACCCATCCCATGGGTCCCAAATCTCCAGGTTCAAGGGCATCTGCCCACATCGAAAATATGCCTGGGAAACCCAGAAGATGGTACACCGTGTGATCGGGAAAGGTTTCTAAAACGCACCTCATTTCTCCTCTCCTTGTGCTCGGGTTCGCCATTGCAGCCGCTTTACTAACAATCTCCCTACGTGGAGAATCAGCACCGTTAACCTCCTGTTTCGTACAGGTTTCAATTTGTCCTGAGGATGAACGGGAAGAGGGGGAACCAATGAGAGACTAGCTCTAGGTGTTGGGACAGGCACAGGTCACTCTATTTTTCCGTCAGGAAGAAGAATGAACCACAGGCTCAGCCTGCACCCCCGGAACCAGAATAGGGTCTGAAGCAATCCTGCGCTTTTGCGGCCAGCTCCCAAAAAAGCGAGTTGACAAATGGAGCTCAGGGGCACTGCAATTCACAAACCTGCAGAGTTATAAATGATAACTCTCGTCCACAAATATATTGAGGGAAGGCAACGAAGAGGATTTGAAAGCAAGGCAGAATTGCAGGAAACAGATTTCAGGAGGTAGATGCGACTCGCCTTTAAAGCACATGAAAAGCGGCAAAACGTCGACAATGATGCCCTTGGCCAAAAAGGGCGTATGCGTTTTTTCCTGAATATATTCAGGAAAAAACGCATACGCCCTTTTTGGCCAACCAAGCAAGCCGGAAAGGCCAATCAGCACTACAAAGAAGTCTCGCTTGCCATCGGTCAAAAGGGCCATGCTGAAAAAAGTGTAAAAACCAGAAATGCAGGACAGGCCAGGGAGACGTGGGAGCCTTGCTACGCTGATGGGCGGGATGTTAATTGCCAACAGCCACTCTGGAGAAGTGTACGGTGTGTCCTGAAACATGTAATAAACACAGCTTAGAGAGCATAGGGCACTTCCACTCATGGGCGTATACATTGGGAAAACTGAAAATCCACAAGACACAGGCACCCCGAAGTGTAGGGCTGCTCTGTTTACAAGAACCTCCACTTCGGTACACCTTAAATAGCCCAGGATAGAGAAAAATGGATAAAGAAGTTGTGGTACTTATGCACAATGGAATATCACTCAGCCATGAAATCAATGTCATAAGGCGAGTAGCAGCCAGTATGATGAGTGGATTGAGGTACGATGACTCTAAGTGAAATAAGTCACACAGAAAAAGACACTTATCCTAAGATATCACTTATAGAGGGAATGTCAAAATCGCTACCCTTGAACTGAATTACAAGACAGAACAGAGTCACACGTTTAGAAAACACACTATGGCTGCTTAACGGGAAAGGTCCGGTGGGGTGATGCATAAAACAAGGGTTTGAAATTAGCTCAGATACCGTTCCATAAGCCAAATATGTAATGGACAAGACGTACACCCTGCTCAGTGAAATGGACTCAACACCACCTATTCACCGCACAAGAATATATCTGACTAGTAAGAATCTTAAAACCGATGTATTGATATCTCTCTGGAAGTGAATCAAGAGGGTGTAAAGCGGCATAAACACAGCAGTGAAAAGCAGCTAAGCCCCATTATCAAAATAAATTACTTGAAAAAAACCCATAAAACAAAGACAGTGAAAGAGAGAGAAATTCATACAAAATCCATTCAGGGGCTCTGATGCAACCTGGATTGACCATATCTAGACCCACAGCTGGATGAGACCTAAGGCTGGACACTCTTGGGGCTGAGAGGATTGGTGAGGTTGGGTGAGCAAACGCAGACCCTTTAAAGTAATACTGCGTGGTACCCATCCCATGGGTCCCAAATCTCCAGGTTCAAGGGCATCTTCCCACATCGAAAACATGCCTGGGAAACCCAGAAGATGGTACACCGCGTGATCGGGAAAGGTTTCTAAAACGCACCTCATTTCTCCTCTCCTTGTGCTCGGGTTCGCCATTCCAGCCGCTTTACTAACAATCTCCCTACGTGGAGAATCAGCACCGTTAACCTCCTGTTTCGTACAGGTTGCAATTTGTCCTGAGGATGAACGGGAAGAGGGGGAACCAATGAGAGACTAGCTCTAGGTGTTGGGACAGGCACAGGTCACTCTATTTTTCCGTCAGGAAGAAGAATGAACCACAGGCTCAGCCTGCACCCCCGGAACCAGAATAGGGTCTGAAGCAATCCTGCGCTTTTGCGGCCAGCTCCCAAAAAAGCGAGTTGACAAATGGAGCTCAGGGGCACTGCAATTCACAAACCTGCAGAGTTATAAATGATAACTCTCGTCCACAAATATATTGAGGGAAGGCAACGAAGAGGATTTGAAAGCAAGGCAGAATTGCAGGAAACAGATTTCAGGAGGTAGATGCGACTCGCCTTTAAAGCACATGAAAAGCGGCAAAACGTCGACAATGATGCCCTTGGCCAAAAAGGGCGTATGCGTTTTTTCCTGAATATATTCAGGAAAAAACGCATACGCCCTTTTTGGCCAACCAAGCAAGCCGGAAAGGCCAATCAGCACTACAAAGAAGTCTCGCTTGCCATCGGTCAAAAGGGCCATGCTGAAAAAAGTGTAAAAACCAGAAATGCAGGACAGGCCAGGGAGACGTGGGAGCCTTGCTACGCTGATGGGCGGGATGTTAATTGCCAACAGCCACTCTGGAGAAGTGTACGGTGTGTCCTGAAACATGTAATAAACACAGCTTAGAGAGCATAGGGCACTTCCACTCATGGGCGTATACATTGGGAAAACTGAAAATCCACAAGACACAGGCACCCCAAAGTGTAGGGCTGCTCTGTTTACAAGAACCTCCACTTCGGTACACCTTAAATAGCCCAGGATAGAGAAAAATGGATAAAGAAGTTGTGGTACTTATGCACAATGGAATATCACTCAGCCATGAAATCAATGTCATAAGGCGAGTAGCAGCCAGTATGATGAGTGGATTTAGGTACGATGACTCTAAGTGAAATAAGTCACACAGAAAAAGACACTTATCCTACGATATCACTTAGAGAGGGAATGATAAAATAGCTACCCTTGAACTGAATTACAAGACAGAACAGAGTCACACGTTTAGAAAACACACTATGGCTGCTTAACGGGAAAGGTCAGGTGGGGTGATGCATAAAACAAGGGTTTGAAATTAGCTCAGATACCGTTCCATAAGCCAAATATGTAATGGACAAGACGTACACCCTGCTCAGTGAAATGGACTCAACACCACCTATTCACCGCACAAGAATATATCTGACTAGTAAGAATCTTAAAACCTATGTATTGCTATCTCTCTGGAAGTGAATCAAGAGGGTGTAAAGCGGCATAAACACAGCAGTGAAAAGCAGCTAATCCCCATTATCAAAATAAATTACTTAAAAAAAACCCATAAAACAAAGACAGTGAAAGAGAGAGAAATTCTTACAAAATCCATTCAGGGGCTCTGATGCAACCTGGATTGACCATATCTAGACCCACAGCTGGATGAGACCTAAGGCTGGACACTCTTGGGGCTGAGAGGATTGGTGAGGTTGGGTGAGCAAACGCAGACCCTTTAAAGTAATACTGCGTGGTACCCATCCCATGGGTCCCAAATCTCCAGGTTCAAGGGCATCTTCCCACATCGAAAATATGCCTGGGAAACCCAGAAGATGGTACACCGTGTGATCGGGAAAGGTTTCTAAAACGCACCTCATTTCTCCTCTCCTTGTGCTCGGGTTCGCCATTGCAGCCGCTTTACTAACAATCTCCCTACGTGGAGAATCAGCACCGTTAACCTCCTGTTTCGTACAGGTTTCAATTTGTCCTGAGGATGAACGGGAAGAGGGGGAACCAATGAGAGACTAGCTCTAGGTGTTGGGACAGGCACAGGTCACTCTATTTTTCCGTCAGGAAGAAGAATGAACCACAGGCTCAGCCTGCACCCCCGGAACCAGAATAGGGTCTGAAGCAATCCTGCGCTTTTGCGGCCAGCTCCCAAAAAAGCGAGTTGACAAATGGAGCTCAGGGGCACTGCAATTCACAAACCTGCAGAGTTATAAATGATAACTCTCGTCCACAAATATATTGAGGGAAGGCAACGAAGAGGATTTGAAAGCAAGGCAGAATTGCAGGAAACAGATTTCAGGAGGTAGATGCGACTCGCCTTTAAAGCACATGAAAAGCGGCAAAACGTCGACAATGATGCCCTTGGCCAAAAAGGGCGTATGCGTTTTTTCCTGAATATATTCAGGAAAAAACGCATACGCCCTTTTTGGCCAACCAAGCAAGCCGGAAAGGCCAATCAGCACTACAAAGAAGTCTCGCTTACCATCGGTCAAAAGGGCCATGCTGAAAAAAGTGTAAAAACCAGAAATGCAGGACACACCATGGAGACATGGGAGCCTTGCTATGCTGATGGGCGGGATGTAAATTGCCAACAGCCACTCTGGAGACGTGTACGGTGTGTCCTGAAACATGTAATAAACACAGCTTAGAGAGCATAGGGCAGTTCCACTCATGGGCGTATACATTGGGAAAACTGAAAATCCACAAGACAAAGGCACCCCGAAGTGTAGGGCTGCTCTGTTTACAAGAACCTCCACTTCGGTACACCTTAAATAGCCCAGGATAGAGAAAAATGGATAAAGAAGTTGTGGTACTTATGCACAATGGAATATCACTCAGCCATGAAATCAATGTCATAAGGCGAGTAGCAGCCAGTACGATGAGTGGATTTAGGTACGATGACTCTAAGTGAAATAAGTCACACAGAAAAAGACACTTATCCTAAGATATCACTTATAGAGGGAATGTCAAAATCGCTACCCTTGAACTGAATTACAAGACAGAACAGAGTCACACGTTTAGAAAACAAACTATGGTTGCTTAACGGGAAAGGTCAGGTGGGGTGATGCATAAAACAAGGTTTTGAAATTAGCTCAGATACCGTTCCATATACCAAATATGTAATGGACGAGACCTATTCCCTGCTCAGTGAAATGGACTCAACACCCCCTATTCACCGCAAAAGAATATATCTGACCAGTAAGAATCTTTAAACCTATGTATTGATATCTCTCTGGAAGTGAATCAAGAGGGTGTAAAGCGGCATAAACACAGCAGTGAAAAGCAGCTAAACCCCATTATAAAAATAAATTACTTTAAAAAAACCCATAAAACAAAGACAGTGAAAGAGAGAGAAATTCTTACAAAATCCATTCAGGGGCTCTGATGCAACCTGGATTGACCATATCTAGACCCACAGCTGGATGAGACATAAGGCTGGATACTCTTGGGGCTGAGAGGATTGGTGAGGTTGGGTGAGCAAACGCAGACCCTTTAAAGTAATACTGCGTGGTACCCATCCCACGGGTCCCAAATCTCCAGGTTCAAGGGCATCTTCCTACATCGAAAACATGCCTGGGAAACCCAGAAGATGGTACACCGTGTGATCGGGAAACGTTTCTAAAACGCACCTCATTTCTCCTCTCCTTGTGCTCGGGTTCGCCATTCCAGCCGCTTTACTAACAATCTCCCTACGTGGAGAATCAGCACCGTTAACCTCCTGTTTCGTACAGGTTGCAATTTGTCCTGAGGATGAACGGGAAGAGGGGGAACCAATGAGAGACTAGCTCTAGGTGTTGGGACAGGCACAGGTCACTCTATTTTTCCATCAGGAAGAAGAATGAACCACAGGCTCAGCCTGCCCCCCCGGAACCAGAATAGGGTCTGAAGCAATCCTGCGCTTTTGCGGCCAGCTCCCAAAAAAGCGAGTTGACAAATGGAGCTCAGGGGCACTGCAATTCACAAACCTGCAGAGTTATAAATGATAACTCTCGTCCACAAATATATTGAGGGAAGGCAACGAAGAGGATTTGAAAGCAAGGCAGAATTGCAGGAAACAGATTTCAGGAGGTAGATGCGACTCGCCTTTAAAGCACATGAAAAGCGGCAAAACGTCGACAATGATGCCCTTGGCCAAAAAGGGCGTATGCGTTTTTTCCTGAATATATTCAGGAAAAAACGCATACGCCCTTTTTGGCCAACCAAGCAAGCCAGAAAGGCAAATCAGCACTACAAAGAAGTCTCGCTTGCCATCGGTCAAAAGGGCCATGCTGAAAAAAGTGTAAAAACCAGAAATGCAGGACAGACCATGGAGACATGGGAGCCTTGCTATGCTGATGGGCGGGATGTAAATTGCCAACAGCCACTCTGGAGACGTGTACGGTGTGTCCTGAAACATGTAATAAACACAGCTTAGAGAGCATAGGGCAGTTCCACTCATGGGCGTATACATTGGGAAAACTGAAAATCCACAAGACAAAGGCACCCCGAAGTGTAGGGCTGCTCTGTTTACAAGAACCTCCACTTCGGTACACCCTAAATAGCCCAGGATAGAGAAAAATGGATAAAGAAGTTGTGGTACTTATGCACAATGGAATATCACTCAGCCATGAAATCAATGTCATAAGGCTAGTAGCAGCCAGTACGATGAGTGGATTTAGGTACGATGACTCTAAGTGAAATAAGTCACACAGAAAAAGACACTTATCCTAAGATATCACTTATAGAGGGAATGTCAAAATCGCTACCCTTGAACTGAATTACAAGACAGAACAGAGTCACACGTTTAGAAAACAAACTATGGTTGCTTAACGGGAAAGGTCAGGTGGGGTGATGCATAAAACAAGGTTTTGAAATTAGCTCAGATACCGTTCCATATACCAAATATGTAATGGACGAGACCTATTCCCTGCTCAGTGAAATGGACTCAACACCCCCTATTCACCGCAAAAGAATATATCTGACCAGTAAGAATCTTTAAACCTATGTATTGATATCTCTCTGGAAGTGAATCAAGAGGGTGTAAAGCGGCATAAACACAGCAGTGAAAAGCAGCTAAACCCCATTATAAAAATAAATTACTTTAAAAAAACCCATAAAACAAAGACAGTGAAAGAGAGAGAAATTCTTACAAAATCCATTCAGGGGCTCTGATGCAACCTGGATTGACCATATCTAGACCCACAGCTGGATGAGACATAAGGCTGGATACTCTTGGGGCTGAGAGGATTGGTGAGGTTGGGTGAGCAAACGCAGACCCTTTAAAGTAATACTGCGTGGTACCCATCCCACGGGTCCCAAATCTCCAGGTTCAAGGGCATCTTCCTACATCGAAAACATGCCTGGGAAACCCAGAAGATGGTACACCGTGTGATCGGGAAACGTTTCTAAAACGCACCTCATTTCTCCTCTCCTTGTGCTCGGGTTCGCCATTCCAGCCGCTTTACTAACAATCTCCCTACGTGGAGAATCAGCACCGTTAACCTCCTGTTTCGTACAGGTTGCAATTTGTCCTGAGGATGAACGGGAAGAGGGGGAACCAATGAGAGACTAGCTCTAGGTGTTGGGACAGGCACAGGTCACTCTATTTTTCCATCAGGAAGAAGAATGAACCACAGGCTCAGCCTGCCCCCCCGGAACCAGAATAGGGTCTGAAGCAATCCTGCGCTTTTGCGGCCAGCTCCCAAAAAAGCGAGTTGACAAATGGAGCTCAGGGGCACTGCAATTCACAAACCTGCAGAGTTATAAATGATAACTCTTGTCCACAAATATATTGAGGGAAGGCAACGAAGAGGATTTGAAAGCAAGGCAGAATTGCAGGAAACAGATTTCAGGAGGTAGATGCGACTCGCCTTTAAAGCACATGAAAAGCGGCAAAACGTCGACAATGATGCCCTTGGCCAAAAAGGGCGTATGCGTTTTTTCCTGAATATATTCAGGAAAAAACGCATACGCCCTTTTTGGCCAACCAAGCAAGCTGGAAAGGCAAATCAGCACTACAAAGAAGTCTCGCTTGCCATCGGTCAAAAGGGCCATGCTGAAAAAAGTGTAAAAACCAGAAATGCAGGACAGGCCAGGGAGACGTGGGAGCCTTGCTACGCTGATGGGCGGGATGTTAATTGCCAACAGCCACTCTGGAGAAGTGTACGGTGTGTCCTGAAACATGTAATAAACACAGCTTAGAGAGCATAGGGCACTTCCACTCATGGGCGTATACATTGGGAAAACTGAAAATCCACAAGGCACAGGCACCTCAAAGTGTAGGGCTGCTCTGTTTACAAGAACCTCCACTTTGGTACACCTTAAATAGCCCAGGATAGAGAAAAATGGATAAAGAAGCTGTGGTACTTATGCACAATGGAATATCACTCAGCCATGAAATCAATGTCATAAGGCGAGTAGCAGCCAGTACATTGAATGGATTTAGGTACGATGACTCTAAGAGAAATAAGTCACACAGAAAAAGACACTTATCCTAAGATATCACTTATAGAGGGAATGATAAAATAGCTACCCTTGAACTGAATTACAAGACAGAACAGAGTCACACGTTTAGAAAACACACTATGGCTGCTTAACGAGAAAGGTCAGGTGGGGTGATGCATAAAACAAGGGTTTGAAATTAGCTCAGATACCGTTCCATAAGCCAAATATGTAATGGACAAGACGTACACCCTGCTCAGTGAAATGGACTCAACACCACCTATTCACCGCACAAGAATATATCTGACTAGTAAGAATCTTAAAACCTATGTATTGATATCTCTCTGGAAGTGAATCAAGAGGGTGTAAAGCGGCATAAACACAGCAGTGAAAAGCAGCTAAGCCCCATTATCAAAATAAATTACTTGAAAAAAACCCATAAAACAAAGACAGTGAAAGAGAGAGAAATTCATACAAAATCCATTCAGGGGCTCTGATGCAACCTGGATTGACCATATCTAGACCCACAGCTGGATGAGACCTAAGGCTGGACACTCTTGGGGCTGAGAGGATTGGTGAGGTTGGGTGAGCAAACGCAGACCCTTTAAAGTAATACTGCGTGGTACCCATCCCATGGGTCCCAAATCTCCAGGTTCAAGGGCATCTTCCCACATCGAAAACATGCCTGGGAAACCCAGAAGATGGTACACCGCGTGATCGGGAAAGGTTTCTAAAACGCACCTCATTTCTCCTCTCCTTGTGCTCGGGTTCGCCATTCCAGCCGCTTTACTAACAATCTCCCTACGTGGAGAATCAGCACCGTTAACCTCCTGTTTCGTACAGGTTGCAATTTGTCCTGAGGATGAACGGGAAGAGGGGGAACCAATGAGAGACTAGCTCTAGGTGTTGGGACAGGCACAGGTCACTCTATTTTTCCGTCAGGAAGAAGAATGAACCACAGGCTCAGCCTGAACCCCCGGAACCAGAATAGGGTCTGAAGCAATCCTGCGCTTTTGCGGCCAGCTCCCAAAAAAGCGAGTTGACAAATGGAGCTCAGGGGCACTGCAATTCACAAACCTGCAGAGTTATAAATGATAACTCTCGTCCACAAATATATTGAGGGAAGGCAACGAAGAGGATTTGAAAGCAAGGCAGAATTGCAGGAAACAGATTTCAGGAGGTAGATGCGACTCGCCTTTAAAGCACATGAAAAGCGGCAAAACGTCGACAATGATGCCCTTGGCCAAAAAGGGCGTATGCGTTTTTTCCTGAATATATTCAGGAAAAAACGCATACGCCCTTTTTGGCCAACCAAGCAAGCCGGAAAGGCCAATCAGCACTACAAAGAAGTCTCGCTTGCCATCGGTCAAAAGGGCCATGCTGAAAAAAGTGTAAAAACCAGAAATGCAGGACAGGCCAGGGAGACGTGGGAGCCTTGCTACGCTGATGGGCGGGATGTTAATTGCCAACAGCCACTCTGGAGAAGTGTACGGTGTGTCCTGAAACATGTAATAAACACAGCTTAGAGAGCATAGGGCACTTCCACTCATGGGCGTATACATTGGGAAAACTGAAAATCCACAAGACACAGGCACCCCGAAGTGTAGGGCTGCTCTGTTTACAAGAACCTCCACTTCGGTACACCTTAAATAGCCCAGGATAGAGAAAAATGGATAAAGAAGTTGTGGTACTTATGCACAATGGAATATCACTCAGCCATGAAATCAATGTCATAAGGCGAGTAGCAGCCAGTATGATGAGTGGATTTAGGTACGATGACTCTAAGTGAAATAAGTCACACAGAAAAAGACACTTATCCTACGATATCACTTAGAGAGGGAATGATAAAATAGCTACCCTTGAACTGAATTACAAGACAGAACAGAGTCACACGTTTAGAAAACACACTATGGCTGCTTAACGGGAAAGGTCAGGTGGGGTGATGCATAAAACAAGGGTTTGAAATTAGCTCAGATACCGTTCCATAAGCCAAATATGTAATGGACAAGACGTACACCCTGCTCAGTGAAATGGACTCAACACCGCCTATTCACCGCACAAGAATATATCTGACTAGTAAGAATCTTAAAACCTATGTATTGCTATCTCTCTGGAAGTGAATCAAGAGGGTGTAAAGCGGCATAAACACAGCAGTGAAAAGCAGCTAATCCCCATTATCAAAATAAATTACTTAAAAAAAACCCATAAAACAAAGACAGTGAAAGAGAGAGAAATTCTTACAAAATCCATTCAGGGGCTCTGATGCAACCTGGATTGACCATATCTAGACCCACAGCTGGATGAGACCTAAGGCTGGACACTCTTGGGGCTGAGAGGATTGGTGAGGTTGGGTGAGCAAACGCAGACCCTTTAAAGTAATACTGCGTGGTACCCATCCCATGGGTCCCAAATCTCCAGGTTCAAGGGCATCTGCCCACATCGAAAATATGCCTGGGAAACCCAGAAGATGGTACACCGTGTGATCGGGAAAGGTTTCTAAAACGCACCTCATTTCTCCTCTCCTTGTGCTCGGGTTCGCCATTGCAGCCGCTTTACTAACAATCTCCCTATGTGGAGAATCAGCACCGTTAACCTCCTGTTTCGTACAGGTTGCAATTTGTCCTGAGGATGAACGGGAAGAGGGGGAACCAATGAGAGACTAGCTCTAGGTGTTGGGACAGGCACAGGTCACTCTATTTTTCCATCAGGAAGAAGAATGAACCACAGGCTCAGCCTGCCCCCCCGGAACCAGAATAGGGTCTGAAGCAATCCTGCGCTTTTGCGGCCAGCTCCCAAAAAAGCGAGTTGACAAATGGAGCTCAGGGGCACTGCAATTCACAAAACTGCAGAGTTATAAATGATAACTCTCGTCCACAAATATATTGGGGGAAGGCAACGAAGAGGATTTGAAAGCAAGGCAGAATTGCAGGAAACAGATTTCAGGAGGTAGATGCGACTCGCCTTTAAAGCACATGAAAAGCGGCAAAACGTCGACAATGATGCCCTTGGCCAAAAAGGGCGTATGCGTTTTTTCCTGAATATATTCAGGAAAAAACGCATACGCCCTTTTTGGCCAACCAAGGAAGCCGGAAAGGCAAATCAGCACTGCAAAGAAGTCTCGCTTACCATCGGTGAAAAGGGCCATGCTGAAAAAAGTGTAAACACCAGAAATGCAGGACAGACCATGGAGACATGGGAGCCTTGCTACGCTGAAGGGCGGGATGTAAATTGCCAACGGCCACTCTGGAGAAGTGTACGGTGTGTCCTGAAACATGTAATAAACACAGCTTAGAGAGCATAGGGCAGTTCCACTCATGGGCGTATACATTGGGAAAACTGAAAATCCACAAGACACAGGCACCCCGAAGTGTAGGGCTGCTCTGTTTACAAGAAACTCCACTTCGGTACACCTTAAATAGCCCAGGATAGAGAAAAATGGATAAAGAAGTTGTGGTACTTATGCACAATGGAATATCACTCAGCCATGAAATCAATGTCATAAGGCGAGTAGCAGCCAGTATGATGAGTGGATTGAGGTACGATGACTCTAAGTGAAATAAGTCACACAGAAAGAGACACTTATCCTAAGATATCACTTATAGAGGGAATGATAAAATAGCTACCCTTGAACTGAATTACAAGACAGAACAGAGTCACACGTTTAGAAAACACACTATGGCTGCTTAACGGGAAAGGTCAGGTGGGGTGATGCATAAAACAAGGGTTTGAAATTAGCTCAGATACCGTTCCATAAGCCAAATATGTAATGGACAAGACGTACACCCTGCTCAGTGAAATGGACTCAACACCACCTATTCACCGCACAAGAATATATCTGACTAGTAAGAATCTTAAAACCTATGTATTGATATCTCTCTGGAAGTGAATCAAGAGGGTGTAAAGCGGCATAAACACAGCAGTGAAAAGCAGCTAAGCCCCATTATCAAAATAAATTACTTGAAAAAAACCCATAAAACAAAGACAGTGAAAGAGAGAGAAATTCATACAAAATCCATTCAGGGGCTCTGATGCAACCTGGATTGACCATATCTAGACCCACAGCTGGATGAGACCTAAGGCTGGACACTCTTGGGGCTGAGAGGATTGGTGAGGTTGGGTGAGCAAACGCAGACCCTTTAAAGTAATACTGCGTGGTACCCATCCCATGGGTCCCAAATCTCCAGGTTCAAGGGCATCTTCCCACATCGAAAACATGCCTGGGAAACCCAGAAGATGGTACACCGCGTGATCGGGAAAGGTTTCTAAAACGCACCTCATTTCTCCTCTCCTTGTGCTCGGGTTCGCCATTCCAGCCGCTTTACTAACAATCTCCCTACGTGGAGAATCAGCACCGTTAACCTCCTGTTTCGTACAGGTTGCAATTTGTCCTGAGGATGAACGGGAAGAGGGGGAACCAATGAGAGACTAGCTCTAGGTGTTGGGACAGGCACAGGTCACTCTATTTTTCCGTCAGGAAGAAGAATGAACCACAGGCTCAGCCTGCACCCCCGGAACCAGAATAGGGTCTGAAGCAATCCTGCGCTTTTGCGGCCAGCTCCCAAAAAAGCGAGTTGACAAATGGAGCTCAGGGGCACTGCAATTCACAAACCTGCAGAGTTATAAATGATAACTCTCGTCCACAAATATATTGAGGGAAGGCAACGAAGAGGATTTGAAAGCAAGGCAGAATTGCAGGAAACAGATTTCAGGAGGTAGATGCGACTCGCCTTTAAAGCACATGAAAAGCGGCAAAACGTCGACAATGATGCCCTTGGCCAAAAAGGGCGTATGCGTTTTTTCCTGAATATATTCAGGAAAAAACGCATACGCCCTTTTTGGCCAACCAAGCAAGCCGGAAAGGCCAATCAGCACTACAAAGAAGTCTCGCTTGCCATCGGTCAAAAGGGCCATGCTGAAAAAAGTGTAAAAACCAGAAATGCAGGACAGGCCAGGGAGACGTGGGAGCCTTGCTACGCTGATGGGCGGGATGTTAATTGCCAACAGCCACTCTGGAGAAGTGTACGGTGTGTCCTGAAACATGTAATAAACACAGCTTAGAGAGCATAGGGCACTTCCACTCATGGGCGTATACATTGGGAAAACTGAAAATCCACAAGACACAGGCACCCCGAAGTGTAGGGCTGCTCTGTTTACAAGAACCTCCACTTCGGTACACCTTAAATAGCCCAGGATAGAGAAAAATGGATAAAGAAGTTGTGGTACTTATGCACAATGGAATATCACTCAGCCATGAAATCAATGTCATAAGGCGAGTAGCAGCCAGTATGATGAGTGGATTGAGGTACGATGACTCTAAGTGAAATAAGTCACACAGAAAAAGACACTTATCCTACGATATCACTTAGAGAGGGAATGATAAAATAGCTACCCTTGAACTGAATTACAAGACAGAACAGAGTCACACGTTTAGAAAACACACTATGGCTGCTTAACGGGAAAGGTCAGGTGGGGTGATGCATAAAACAAGGGTTTGAAATTAGCTCAGATACCGTTCCATAAGCCAAATATGTAATGGACAAGACGTACACCCTGCTCAGTGAAATGGACTCAACACCACCTATTCACCGCACAAGAATATATCTGACTAGTAAGAATCTTAAAACCTATGTATTGCTATCTCTCTGGAAGTGAATCAAGAGGGTGTAAAGCGGCATAAACACAGCAGTGAAAAGCAGCTAATCCCCATTATCAAAATAAATTACTTAAAAAAAACCCATAAAACAAAGACAGTGAAAGAGAGAGAAATTCTTACAAAATCCATTCAGGGGCTCTGATGCAACCTGGATTGACCATATCTAGACCCACAGCTGGATGAGACCTAAGGCTGGACACTCTTGGGGCTGAGAGGATTGGTGAGGTTGGGTGAGCAAACGCAGACCCTTTAAAGTAATACTGCGTGGTACCCATCCCATGGGTCCCAAATCTCCAGGTTCAAGGGCATCTGCCCACATCGAAAATATGCCTGGGAAACCCAGAAGATGGTACACCGTGTGATCGGGAAAGGTTTCTAAAACGCACCTCATTTCTCCTCTCCTTGTGCTCGGGTTCGCCATTGCAGCCGCTTTACTAACAATCTCCCTACGTGGAGAATCAGCACCGTTAACCTCCTGTTTCGTACAGGTTTCAATTTGTCCTGAGGATGAACGGGAAGAGGGGGAACCAATGAGAGACTAGCTCTAGGTGTTGGGACAGGCACAGGTCACTCTATTTTTCCGTCAGGAAGAAGAATGAACCACAGGCTCAGCCTGCACCCCCGGAACCAGAATAGGGTCTGAAGCAATCCTGCGCTTTTGCGGCCAGCTCCCAAAAAAGCGAGTTGACAAATGGAGCTCAGGGGCACTGCAATTCACAAACCTGCAGAGTTATAAATGATAACTCTCGTCCACAAATATATTGAGGGAAGGCAACGAAGAGGATTTGAAAGCAAGGCAGAATTGCAGGAAACAGATTTCAGGAGGTAGATGCGACTCGCCTTTAAAGCACATGAAAAGCGGCAAAACGTCGACAATGATGCCCTTGGCCAAAAAGGGCGTATGCGTTTTTTCCTGAATATATTCAGGAAAAAACGCATACGCCCTTTTTGGCCAACCAAGCAAGCCGGAAAGGCCAATCAGCACTACAAAGAAGTCTCGCTTGCCATCGGTCAAAAGGGCCATGCTGAAAAAAGTGTAAAAACCAGAAATGCAGGACAGGCCAGGGAGACGTGGGAGCCTTGCTACGCTGATGGGCGGGATGTTAATTGCCAACAGCCACTCTGGAGAAGTGTACGGTGTGTCCTGAAACATGTAATAAACACAGCTTAGAGAGCATAGGGCACTTCCACTCATGGGCGTATACATTGGGAAAACTGAAAATCCACAAGACAGAGGCACCCCGAAGTGTAGGGCTGCTCTGTTTACAAGAACCTCCACTTCGGTACACCTTAAATAGCCCAGGATAGAGAAAAATGGATAAAGAAGTTGTGGTACTTATGCACAATGGAATATCACTCAGCCATGAAATCAATGTCATAAGGCGAGTAGCAGCCAGTACATTGAATGGATTTAGGTACGATGACTCTAAGTGAAATAAGTCACACAGAAAAAGACACTTATCCTACGATATCACTTATAGAGGGAATGACAAAATCGCTACCCTTGAACTGAATTACAAGACAGAACACAGTCACACGTTTAGAAAACACACTATGGCTGCTTAACGGGAAAGGTCAGGTGGGGTGATGCATAAAACAAGGGTTTGAAATTAGCTCAGATACCGTTCCATAAGCCAAATATGTAATGGACAAGACGTACACCCTGCTCAGTGAAATGGACTCAACACCACCTATTCACCTCACAAGAATATATCTGACTAGTAAGAATCTTAAAACCTATGTATTGCTATCTCTCTGGAAGTGAATCAAGAGGGTGTAAAGCGGCATAAACACAGCAGTGAAAAGCAGCTAATCCCCATTATCAAAATAAATTACTTAAAAAAAACCCATAAAACAAAGACAGTGAAAGAGAGAGAAATTCTTACAAAATCCATTCAGGGGCTCTGATGCAACCTGGATTGACCATATCTAGACCCACAGCTGGATGAGACATAAGGCTGGACACTCTTGGGGCTGAGAGGATTGGTGAGGTTGGGTGAGCAAACGCAGACCCTTTAAAGTAATACTGCGTGGTACCCATCCCATGGGTCCCAAATCTCCAGGTTCAAGGGCATCTGCCCACATCGAAAATATGCCTGGGAAACCCAGAAGATGGTACACCGTGTGATCGGGAAAGGTTTCTAAAACGCACCTCATTTCTACTCTCCTTGTGCTCGGGTTCGCCATTCCAGCCGCTTTACTAACAATCTCCCTACGTGGAGAATCAGCACCGTTAACCTCCTGTTTCGTACAGGTTTCAATTTGTCCTGAGGATGAACGGGAAGAGGGGGAACCAATGAGAGACTAGCTCTAGGTGTTGGGACAGGCACAGGTCACTCTATTTTTCCGTCAGGAAGAAGAATGAACCACAGGCTCAGCCTGCACCCCCGGAACCAGAATAGGGTCTGAAGCAATCCTGCGCTTTTGCGGCCAGCTCCCAAAAAAGCGAGTTGACAAATGGAGCTCAGGGGCACTGCAATTCACAAACCTGCAGAGTTATAAATGATAACTCTCGTCCACAAATATATTGAGGGAAGGCAACGAAGAGGATTTGAAAGCAAGGCAGAATTGCAGGAAACAGATTTCAGGAGGTAGATGCGACTCGCCTTTAAAGCACATGAAAAGCGGCAAAACGTCGACAATGATGCCCTTGGCCAAAAAGGGCGTATGCGTTTTTTCCTGAATATATTCAGGAAAAAACGCATACGCCCTTTTTGGCCAACCAAGCAAGCCGGAAAGGCAAATCAGCACTGCAAAGAAGTCTCGCTTACCATCGGTGAAAAGGGCCATGCTGAAAAAAGTGTAAAAACCAGAAATGCAGGACAGACCATGGAGACATGGGAGCCTTGCTACGCTGAAGGGCGGGATGTAAATTGCCAACAGCCACTCTGGAGAAGTGTACGGTGTGTCCTGAAACATGTAATAAACACAGCTTAGAGAGCATAGGGCAGTTCCACTCATGGGCGTATACATTGGGAAAACTGAAAATCCACAAGACACAGGCACCCCAAAGTGTAGGGCTGCTCTGTTTACAAGAACCTCCACTTCGGTACACCTTAAATAGCCCAGGATAGAGAAAAATGGATAAAGAAGTTGTGGTACTTATGCACAATGGAATATCACTCAGCCATGAAATCAATGTCATAAGGCTAGTAGCAGCATGATGAGTGGATTTAGGTACGATGACTCTAAGTGAAATAAGTCACACAGAAAAAGACACTTATCCTACGATATCACTTATAGAGGGAATGTCAAAATCGCTACCCTTGAACTGAATTACAAGACAGAACAGAGTCACACGTTTAGAAAACACACTATGGCTGCTTAACGGGAAAGGTCAGGTGGGGTGATGCATAAAACAAGGGTTTGAAATTAGCTCAGATACCGTTCCATAAGCCAAATATGTAATGGACAAGACCTACTCCCTGCTCAGTGAAATGGACTCAACACCCTCTATTCACCGCACAAGAATATATCTGACTAGTAAGAATCTTAAAACCTATGTATTGATATCTCTCTGGAAGTGAATCAAGAGGGTGTAAAGCGGCATAAATACAGCAGTGAAAAGCAGCTAAACCCCATTACCAAAATAAATTACTTAAAAAAACCCCATAAAACAAAGACAGTGAAAGAGAGAGAAATTCTTACAAAATCCATTCAGGGGCTCTGATGCAACCTGGATTGACCATATCTAGACCCACAGCTGGATGAGACATAAGGCTGGATACTCTTGGGGCTGAGAGGATTGGTGTGGTTGGGTGAGCAAACGCAGACCCTTTAAAGTAATACTGCGTGGTACCCATCCCACGGGTCCCAAATCTCCAGGTTCAAGGGCATCTTCCTACATCGAAAACATGCCTGGGAAACCCAGAAGATGGTACACCGTGTGATCGGGAAAGGTTTCTAAAACGCACCTCATTTCTCCTCTCCTTGTGCTCGGGTTCGCCATTCCAGCCGCTTTACTAACAATCTCCCTACGTGGAGAATCAGCACCGTTAACCTCCTGTTTCGTACAGGTTGCAATTTGTCCTGAGGATGAACGGGAAGAGGGGGAACCAATGAGAGACTAGCTCTAGGTGTTGGGACAGGCACAGGTCACTCTATTTTTCCATCAGGAAGAAGAATGGACCACAGGCTCAGCCTGCCCCCCCGGAACCAGAATAGGGTCTGAAGCAATCCTGCGCTTTTGCGGCCAGCTCCCAAAAAAGCGAGTTGACAAATGGAGCTCAGGGGCACTGCAATTCACAAACCTGCAGAGTTATAAATGATAACTCTTGTCCACAAATATACTGAGGGAAGGCAACGAAGAGGATTTGAAAGCAAGGCAGAATTGCAGGAAACAGATTTCAGGAGGTAGATGCGACTCGCCTTTAAAGCACATGAAAAGCGGCAAAACGACGACAATGATGCCCTTGGCCAAAAAGGGCGTATGCGTTTTTTCCTGAATATATTCAGGAAAAAACGCATACGCCCTTTTTGGCCAACCAAGCAAGCTGGAAAGGCAAATCAGCACTACAAAGAAGTCTCGCTTGCCATCGGTCAAAAGGGCCATGCTGAAAAAAGTGTAAAAACCAGAAATGCAGGACAGGCCAGGGAGACGTGGGAGCCTTGCTACGCTGATGGGCGGGATGTAAATTGCCAACAGCCACTCTGGAGAAGTGTACGGTGTGTCCTGAAACATGTAATAAACACAGCTTAGAGAGCATAGGGCACTTCCACTCATGGGCGTATACATTGGGAAAACTGAAAATCTACAAGACACAGGCACCTCAAAGTGTAGGGCTGCTCTGTTTACAAGAACCTCCACTTTGGTACACCTTCAATAGCCCAGTATAGAGAAAAATGGATAAAGAAGTTGTGGTACTTATGCACAATGGAATATCACTCAGCCATGAAATCAATGTCATAAGGCGAGTAGCAGCCAGTACATTGAATGGATTTAGGTACGATGACTCTAAGTGAAATAAGTCACACAGAAAAAGACACTTATCCTACGATATCACTTATAGAGGGAATGACAAAATCGCTACCCTTGAACTGAATTACAAGACAGAACACAGTCACACGTTTAGAAAACACACTATGGCTGCTTAACGGGAAAGGTCAGGTGGGGTGATGCATAAAACAAGGGTTTGAAATTAGCTCAGATACCGTTCCATAAGCCAAATATGTAATGGACAAGACGTACACCCTGCTCAGTGAAATGGACTCAACACCACCTATTCACCTCACAAGAATATATCTGACTAGTAAGAATCTTAAAACCTATGTATTGCTATCTCTCTGGAAGTGAATCAAGAGGGTGTAAAGCGGCATAAACACAGCAGTGAAAAGCAGCTAATCCCCATTATCAAAATAAATTACTTAAAAAAAACCCATAAAACAAAGACAGTGAAAGAGAGAGAAATTCTTACAAAATCCATTCAGGGGCTCTGATGCAACCTGGATTGACCATATGTACACCCACAGCTGGATGAGACCTAAGGATGGACACTCTTGGGGCTGAGAGGATTGGTGAGGTTGGGTGAGCAAACGCAGACCCTTTAAAGTAATACTGCGTGGTACCCATCCCATGGGTCCCAAATCTCCAGGTTCAAGGGCATCTTCCCACATCGAAAACATGCCTGGGAAACCCAGAAGATGGTACACCGCGTGATCGGGAAAGGTTTCTAAAACGCACCTCATTTCTCCTCTCCTTGTGCTCGGGTTCGCCATTCCAGCCGCTTTACTAACAATCTCCCTACGTGGAGAATCAGCACCGTTAACCTCCTGTTTCGTACAGGTTGCAATTTGTCCTGAGGATGAACGGGAAGAGGGGGAACCAATGAGAGACTAGCTCTAGGTGTTGGGACAGGCACAGGTCACTCTATTTTTCCGTCAGGAAGAAGAATGAACCACAGGCTCAGCCTGCACCCCCGGAACCAGAATAGGGTCTGAAGCAATCCTGCGCTTTTGCGGCCAGCTCCCAAAAAAGCGAGTTGACAAATGGAGCTCAGGGGCACTGCAATTCACAAACCTGCAGAGTTATAAATGATAACTCTCGTCCACAAATATATTGAGGGAAGGCAATGAAGAGGATTTGAAAGCAAGGCAGAATTGCAGGAAACAGATTTCAGGAGGTAGATGCGACTCGCCTTTAAAGCACATGAAAAGCGGCAAAACGTCGACAATGATGCCCTTGGCCAAAAAGGGCGTATGCGTTTTTTCCTGAATATATTCAGGAAAAAACGCATACGCCCTTTTTGGCCAACCAAGCAAGCCGGAAAGGCCAATCAGCACTACAAAGAAGTCTCGCTTGCCATCGGTCAAAAGGGCCATGCTGAAAAAAGTGTAAAAACCAGAAATGCAGGACAGGCCAGGGAGACGTGGGAGCCTTGCTACGCTGATGGGCGGGATGTTAATTGCCAACAGCCACTCTGGAGAAGTGTACAGTGTGTCCTGAAACATGTAATAAACACAGCTTAGAGAGCATAGGGCACTTCCACTCATGGGCGTATACATTGGGAAAACTGAAAATCCACAAGACACAGGCACCTCAAAGTGTAGGGCTGCTCTGTTTACAAGAACCTCCACTTCGGTACACCTTAAATAGCCCAGGATAGAGAAAAATGGATAAAGAAGTTGTGGTACTTATGCACAATGGAATATCACTCAGCCATGAAATCAATGTCATAAGGCGAGTAGCAGCCAGTACATTGAATGGATTTAGGTACGATGACTCTAAGTGAAATAAGTCACACAGAAAAAGACACTTATCCTACGATATCACTTATAGAGGGAATGACAAAATCGCTACCCTTGAACTGAATTACAAGACAGAACACAGTCACACGTTTAGAAAACACACTATGGCTGCTTAACGGGAAAGGTCAGGTGGGGTGATGCATAAAACAAGGGTTTGAAATTAGCTCAGATACCGTTCCATAAGCCAAATATGTAATGGACAAGACGTACACCCTGCTCAGTGAAATGGACTCAACACCACCTATTCACCTCACAAGAATATATCTGACTAGTAAGAATCTTAAAACCTATGTATTGCTATCTCTCTGGAAGTGAATCAACAGGGTGTAAAGCGGCATAAACACAGCAGTGAAAAGCAGCTAATCCCCATTATCAAAATAAATTACTTAAAAAAAACCCATAAAACAAAGACAGTGAAAGAGAGAGAAATTCTTACAAAATCCATTCAGGGGCTCTGATGCAACCTGGATTGACCATATCTAGACCCACAGCTGGATGAGACATAAGGCTGGACACTCTTGGGGCTGAGAGGATTGGTGAGGTTGGGTGAGCAAACGCAGACCCTTTAAAGTAATACTGCGTGGTACCCATCCCATGGGTCCCAAATCTCCAGGTTCAAGGGCATCTTCCCACATCGAAAATATGCCTGGGAAACCCAGAAGATGGTACACCGTGTGATCGGGAAAGGTTTCTAAAACGCACCTCATTTCTACTCTCCTTGTGCTCGGGTTCGCCATTCCAGCCGCTTTACTAACAATCTCCCTACGTGGAGAATCAGCACCGTTAACCTCCTGTTTCGTACAGGTTTCAATTTGTCCTGAGGATGAACGGGAAGAGGGGGAACCAATGAGAGACTAGCTCTAGGTGTTGGGACAGGCACAGGTCACTCTATTTTTCCGTCAGGAAGAAGAATGAACCACAGGCTCAGCCTGCACCCCCGGAACCAGAATAGGGTCTGAAGCAATCCTGCGCTTTTGCGGCCAGCTCCCAAAAAAGCGAGTTGACAAATGGAGCTCAGGGGCACTGCAATTCACAAACCTGCAGAGTTATAAATGATAACTCTCGTCCACAAATATATTGAGGGAAGGCAACGAAGAGGATTTGAAAGCAAGGCAGAATTGCAGGAAACAGATTTCAGGAGGTAGATGCGACTCGCCTTTAAAGCACATGAAAAGCGGCAAAACGTCGACAATGATGCCCTTGGCCAAAAAGGGCGTATGCGTTTTTTCCTGAATATATTCAGGAAAAAACGCATACGCCCTTTTTGGCCAACCAAGCAAGCCGGAAAGGCAAATCAGCACTGCAAAGAAGTCTCGCTTACCATCGGTGAAAAGGGCCATGCTGAAAAAAGTGTAAAAACCAGAAATGCAGGACAGACCATGGAGACATGGGAGCCTTGCTACGCTGAAGGGCGGGATGTAAATTGCCAACAGCCACTCTGGAGAAGTGTACGGTGTGTCCTGAAACATGTAATAAACACAGCTTAGAGAGCATAGGGCAGTTCCACTCATGGGCGTATACATTGGGAAAACTGAAAATCCACAAGACACAGGCACCCCAAAGTGTAGGGCTGCTCTGTTTACAAGAACCTCCACTTCGGTACACCTTAAATAGCCCAGGATAGAGAAAAATGGATAAAGAAGTTGTGGTACTTATGCACAATGGAATATCACTCAGCCATGAAATCAATGTCATAAGGCTAGTAGCAGCATGATGAGTGGATTTAGGTACGATGACTCTAAGTGAAATAAGTCACACAGAAAAAGACACTTATCCTACGATATCACTTATAGAGGGAATGTCAAAATCGCTACCCTTGAACTGAATTACAAGACAGAACAGAGTCACACGTTTAGAAAACACACTATGGCTGCTTAACGGGAAAGGTCAGGTGGGGTGATGCATAAAACAAGGGTTTGAAATTAGCTCAGATACCGTTCCATAAGCCAAATATGTAATGGACAAGACCTACTCCCTGCTCAGTGAAATGGACTCAACACCCTCTATTCACCGCACAAGAATATATCTGACTAGTAAGAATCTTAAAACCTATGTATTGATATCTCTCTGGAAGTGAATCAAGAGGGTGTAAAGCGGCATAAATACAGCAGTGAAAAGCAGCTAAACCCCATTACCAAAATAAATTACTTAAAAAAACCCCATAAAACAAAGACAGTGAAAGAGAGAGAAATTCTTACAAAATCCATTCAGGGGCTCTGATGCAACCTGGATTGACCATATCTAGACCCACAGCTGGATGAGACATAAGGCTGGATACTCTTGGGGCTGAGAGGATTGGTGTGGTTGGGTGAGCAAACGCAGACCCTTTAAAGTAATACTGCGTGGTACCCATCCCACGGGTCCCAAATCTCCAGGTTCAAGGGCATCTTCCTACATCGAAAACATGCCTGAGAAACCCAGAAGATGGTACACCGTGTGATCGGGAAACGTTTCTAAAACGCACCTCATTTCTCCTCTCCTTGTGCTCGGGTTCGCCATTCCAGCCGCTTTACTAACAATCTCCCTACGTGGAGAATCAGCACCGTTAACCTCCTGTTTCGTACAGGTTGCAATTTGTCCTGAGGATGAACGGGAAGAGGGGGAACCAATGAGAGACTAGCTCTAGGTGTTGGGACAGGCACAGGTCACTCTATTTTTCCGTCAGGAAGAAGAATGAACCACAGGCTCAGCCTGCCCCCCCGGAACCAGAATAGGGTCTGAAGCAATCCTGCGCTTTTGCGGCCAGCTCCCAAAAAAGCGAGTTGACAAATGGAGCTCAGGGGCACTGCAATTCACAAACCTGCAGAGTTATAAATGATAACTCTTGTCCACAAATATATTGAGGGAAGGCAACGAAGAGGATTTGAAAGCAAGGCAGAATTGCAGGAAACAGATTTCAGGAGGTAGATGCGACTCGCCTTTAAAGCACATGAAAAGCGGCAAAACGACGACAATGATGCCCTTGGCCAAAAAGGGCGTATGCGTTTTTTCCTGAATATATTCAGGAAAAAACGCATACGCCCTTTTTGGCCAACCAAGCAAGCTGGAAAGGCAAATCAGCACTACAAAGAAGTCTCGCTTGCCATCGGTCAAAAGGGCCATGCTGAAAAAAGTGTAAAAACCAGAAATGCAGGACAGGCCAGGGAGACGTGGGAGCCTTGCTACGCTGATGGGCGGGATGTAAATTGCCAACAGCCACTCTGGAGAAGTGTACGGTGTGTCCTGAAACATGTAATAAACACAGCTTAGAGAGCATAGGGCACTTCCACTCATGGGCGTATACATTGGGAAAACTGAAAATCTACAAGACACAGGCACCTCAAAGTGTAGGGCTGCTCTGTTTACAAGAACCTCCACTTTGGTACACCTTCAATAGCCCAGTATAGAGAAAAATGGATAAAGAAGTTGTGGTACTTATGCACAATGGAATATCACTCAGCCATGAAATCAATGTCATAAGGCGAGTAGCAGCCAGTACATTGAATGGATTTAGGTACGATGACTCTAAGTGAAATAAGTCACACAGAAAAAGACACTTATCCTACGATATCACTTATAGAGGGAATGACAAAATCGCTACCCTTGAACTGAATTACAAGACAGAACACAGTCACACGTTTAGAAAACACACTATGGCTGCTTAACGGGAAAGGTCAGGTGGGGTGATGCATAAAACAAGGGTTTGAAATTAGCTCAGATACCGTTCCATAAGCCAAATATGTAATGGACAAGACGTACACCCTGCTCAGTGAAATGGACTCAACACCACCTATTCACCTCACAAGAATATATCTGACTAGTAAGAATCTTAAAACCTATGTATTGCTATCTCTCTGGAAGTGAATCAAGAGGGTGTAAAGCGGCATAAACACAGCAGTGAAAAGCAGCTAATCCCCATTATCAAAATAAATTACTTAAAAAAAACCCATAAAACAAAGACAGTGAAAGAGAGAGAAATTCTTACAAAATCCATTCAGGGGCTCTGATGCAACCTGGATTGACCATATCTAGACCCACAGCTGGATGAGACCTAAGGCTGGACACTCTTGGGGCTGAGAGGATTGGTGAGGTTGGGTGAGCAAACGCAGACCCTTTAAAGTAATACTGCGTGGTATCCATCCCATGGGTCCCAAATCTCCAGGTTCAAGGGCATCTGCCCACATCGAAAATATGCCTGGGAAACCCAGAAGATGGTACACCGTGTGATCGGGAAAGGTTTCTAAAACGCACCTCATTTCTCCTCTCCTTGTGCTCGGGTTCGCCATTCCAGCCGCTTTACTAACAATCTCCCTACGTGGAGAATCAGCACCGTTAACCTCCTGTTTCGTACAGGTTTCAATTTGTCCTGAGGATGAACGGGAAGAGGGGGAACCAATGAGAGACTAGCTCTAGGTGTTGGGACAGGCACAGGTCACTCTATTTTTCCGTCAGGAAGAAGAATGAACCACAGGCTCAGCCTGCACCCCCGGAACCAGAATAGGGTCTGAAGCAATCCTGCGCTTTTGCGGCCAGCTCCCAAAAAAGCGAGTTGACAAATGGAGCTCAGGGGCACTGCAATTCACAAACCTGCAGAGTTATAAATGATAACTCTCGTCCACAAATATATTGAGGGAAGGCAACGAAGAGGATTTGAAAGCAAGGCAGAATTGCAGGAAACAGATTTCAGGAGGTAGATGCGACTCGCCTTTAAAGCACATGAAAAGCGGCAAAACGTCGACAATGATGCCCTTGGCCAAAAAGGGCGTATGCGTTTTTTCCTGAATATATTCAGGAAAAAACGCATACGCCCTTTTTGGCCAACCAAGCAAGCCGGAAAGGCAAATCAGCACTGCAAAGAAGTCTCGCTTACCATCGGTGAAAAGGGCCATGCTGAAAAAAGTGTAAAAACCAGAAATGCAGGACAGACCATGGAGACATGGGAGCCTTGCTACGCTGAAGGGCGGGATGTAAATTGCCAACAGCCACTCTGGAGAAGTGTACGGTGTGTCCTGAAACATGTAATAAACACAGCTTAGAGAGCATAGGGCAGTTCCACTCATGGGCGTATACATTGGGAAAACTGAAAATCCACAAGACACAGGCACCCCAAAGTGTAGGGCTGCTCTGTTTACAAGAACCTCCACTTCGGTACACCTTAAATAGCCCAGGATAGAGAAAAATGGATAAAGAAGTTGTGGTACTTATGCACAATGGAATATCACTCAGCCATGAAATCAATGTCATAAGGCTAGTAGCAGCATGATGAGTGGATTTAGGTACGATGACTCTAAGTGAAATAAGTCACACAGAAAAAGACACTTATCCTACGATATCACTTATAGAGGGAATGTCAAAATCGCTACCCTTGAACTGAATTACAAGACAGAACAGAGTCACACGTTTAGAAAACACACTATGGCTGCTTAACGGGAAAGGTCAGGTGGGGTGATGCATAAAACAAGGGTTTGAAATTAGCTCAGATACCGTTCCATAAGCCAAATATGTAATGGACAAGACCTACTCCCTGCTCAGTGAAATGGACTCAACACCCTCTATTCACCGCACAAGAATATATCTGACTAGTAAGAATCTTAAAACCTATGTATTGATATCTCTCTGGAAGTGAATCAAGAGGGTGTAAAGCGGCATAAACACAGCAGTGAAAAGCAGCTAAACCCCATTACCAAAATAAATTACTTAAAAAAACCCCATAAAACAAAGACAGTGAAAGAGAGAGAAATTCTTACAAAATCCATTCAGGGGCTCTGATGCAACCTGGATTGACCATATGTACACCCACAGCTGGATGAGACCTAAGGATGGACACTCTTGGGGCTGAGAGGATTGGTGAGGTTGGGTGAGCAAACGCAGACCCTTTAAAGTAATACTGCGTGGTACCCATCCCATGGGTCCCAAATCTCCAGGTTCAAGGGCATCTTCCCACATCGAAAACATGCCTGGGAAACCCAGAAGATGGTACACCGCGTGATCGGGAAAGGTTTCTAAAACGCACCTCATTTCTCCTCTCCTTGTGCTCGGGTTCGCCATTCCAGCCGCTTTACTAACAATCTCCCTACGTGGAGAATCAGCACCGTTAACCTCCTGTTTCGTACAGGTTGCAATTTGTCCTGAGGATGAACGGGAAGAGGGGGAACCAATGAGAGACTAGCTCTAGGTGTTGGGACAGGCACAGGTCACTCTATTTTTCCGTCAGGAAGAAGAATGAACCACAGGCTCAGCCTGCACCCCCGGAACCAGAATAGGGTCTGAAGCAATCCTGCGCTTTTGCGGCCAGCTCCCAAAAAAGCGAGTTGACAAATGGAGCTCAGGGGCACTGCAATTCACAAACCTGCAGAGTTATAAATGATAACTCTCGTCCACAAATATATTGAGGGAAGGCAACGAAGAGGATTTGAAAGCAAGGCAGAATTGCAGGAAACAGATTTCAGGAGGTAGATGCGACTCGCCTTTAAAGCACATGAAAAGCGGCAAAACGTCGACAATGATGCCCTTGGCCAAAAAGGGCGTATGCGTTTTTTCCTGAATATATTCAGGAAAAAACGCATACGCCCTTTTTGGCCAACCAAGCAAGCCGGAAAGGCCAATCAGCACTACAAAGAAGTCTCGCTTGCCATCGGTCAAAAGGGCCATGCTGAAAAAAGTGTAAAAACCAGAAATGCAGGACAGGCCAGGGAGACGTGGGAGCCTTGCTACGCTGATGGGCGGGATGTTAATTGCCAACAGCCACTCTGGAGAAGTGTACGGTGTGTCCTGAAACATGTAATAAACACAGCTTAGAGAGCATAGGGCACTTCCACTCATGGGCGTATACATTCGGAAAACTGAAAATCCACAAGACACAGGCACCCCGAAGTGTAGGGCTGCTCTGTTTACAAGAACCTCCACTTCGGTACACCTTAAATAGCCCAGGATAGAGAAAAATGGATAAAGAAGTTGTGGTACTTATGCACAATGGAATATCACTCAGCCATGAAAACAATGTCATAAGGCGAGTAGCAGCCAGTATGATGAGTTTATTTAGGTACGATGACTCTAAGTGAAATAAGTCACACAGAAAAAGACACTTATCCTAAGATATCACTTATAGAGGGAATGTCAAAATCGCTACCCTTGAACTGAATTACAAGACAGAACAGAGTCACACGTTTAGAAAACACACTATGGCTGCTTAACGGGAAAGGTCAGGTGGGGTGATGCATAAAACAAGGGTTTGAAATTAGCTCAGATACCGTTCCATAAGCCAAATATGTAATGGACAAGACGTACACCCTGCTCAGTGAAATGTTCTCAACACCACCTATTCACCTCACAAGAATATATCTGACTAGTAAGAATCTTAAAACCTATGTATTGATATCTCTCTGGAAGTGAATCAAGAGGGTGTAAAGCGGCATAAATACAGCAGTGAAAAGCAGCTAAACCCCATTACCAAAATAAATTACTTAAAAAAACCCCATAAAACAAAGACAGTGAAAGAGAGAGAAATTCTTACAAAATCCATTCAGGGGCTCTGATGCAACCTGGATTGACCATATGTACACCCACAGCTGGATGAGACCTAAGGATGGACACTCTTGGGGCTGAGAGGATTGGTGAGGTTGGGTGAGCAAACGCAGACCCTTTAAAGTAATACTGCGTGGTACCCATCCCATGGGTCCCAAATCTCCAGGTTCAAGGGCATCTTCCCACATCGAAAACATGCCTGGGAAACCCAGAAGATGGTACACCGCGTGATCGGGAAAGGTTTCTAAAACGCACCTCATTTCTCCTCTCCTTGTGCTCGGGTTCGCCATTCCAGCCGCTTTACTAACAATCTCCCTACGTGGAGAATCAGCACCGTTAACCTCCTGTTTCGTACAGGTTGCAATTTGTCCTGAGGATGAACGGGAAGAGGGGGAACCAATGAGAGACTAGCTCTAGGTGTTGGGACAGGCACAGGTCACTCTATTTTTCCGTCAGGAAGAAGAATGAACCACAGGCTCAGCCTGCACCCCCGGAACCAGAATAGGGTCTGAAGCAATCCTGCGCTTTTGCGGCCAGCTCCCAAAAAAGCGAGTTGACAAATGGAGCTCAGGGGCACTGCAATTCACAAACCTGCAGAGTTATAAATGATAACTCTCGTCCACAAATATATTGAGGGAAGGCAACGAAGAGGATTTGAAAGCAAGGCAGAATTGCAGGAAACAGATTTCAGGAGGTAGATGCGACTCGCCTTTAAAGCACATGAAAAGCGGCAAAACGTCGACAATGATGCCCTTGGCCAAAAAGGGCGTATGCGATTTTTCCTGAATATATTCAGGAAAAAACGCATACGCCCTTTTTGGCCAACCAAGCAAGCCGGAAAGGCCAATCAGCACTACAAAGAAGTCTCGCTTGCCATCGGTCAAAAGGGCCATGCTGAAAAAAGTGTAAAAACCAGAAATGCAGGACAGGCCAGGGAGACGTGGGAGCCTTGCTACGCTGATGGGCGGGATGTTAATTGCCAACAGCCACTCTGGAGAAGTGTACGGTGTGTCCTGAAACATGTAATAAACACAGCTTAGAGAGCATAGGGCACTTCCACTCATGGGCGTATACATTCGGAAAACTGAAAATCCACAAGACACAGGCACCCCGAAGTGTAGGGCTGCTCTGTTTACAAGAACCTCCACTTCGGTACACCTTAAATAGCCCAGGATAGAGAAAAATGGATAAAGAAGTTGTGGTACTTATGCACAATGGAATATCACTCAGCCATGAAAACAATGTCATAAGGCGAGTAGCAGCCAGTATGATGAGTTTATTTAGGTACGATGACTCTAAGTGAAATAAGTCACACAGAAAAAGACACTTATCCTAAGATATCACTTATAGAGGGAATGTCAAAATCGCTACCCTTGAACTGAATTACAAGACAGAACAGAGTCACACGTTTAGAAAACACACTATGGCTGCTTAACGGGAAAGGTCAGGTGGGGTGATGCATAAAACAAGGGTTTGAAATTAGCTCAGATACCGTTCCATAAGCCAAATATGTAATGGACAAGACGTACACCCTGCTCAGTGAAATGTTCTCAACACCACCTATTCACCTCACAAGAATATATCTGACTAGTAAGAATCTTAAAACCTATGTATTGCTATCTCTCTGGAAGTGAATCAAGAGGGTGTAAAGCGGCATAAACACAGCAGTGAAAAGCAGCTAATCCCCATTATCAAAATAAATTACTTAAAAAAAAACTCATAAAACAAAGACAGTGAAAGAGAGAGAAATTCTTACAAAATCCATTCAGGGGCTCTGATGCAACCTGGATTGACCATATCTACACCCACAGCTGGATGAGACATAAGGCTGGACACTCTTGGGGCTGAGAGGATTGGTGAGGTTGGGTGAGCAAACGCAGACCCTTTAAAGTAATACTGCGTGGTACCCATCCCATGGGTCCCAAATCTCCAGGTTCAAGGGCATCTTCCCACATCGAAAACATGCCTGGGAAACCCAGAAGATGGTACACCGCGTGATCGGGAAAGGTTTCTAAAACGCACCTCATTTCTCCTCTCCTTGTGCTCGGGTTCGCCATTCCAGCCGCTTTACTAACAATCTCCCTACGTGGAGAATCAGCACCGTTAACCTCCTGTTTCGTACAGGTTGCAATTTGTCCTGAGGATGAACGGGAAGAGGGGGAACCAATGAGAGACTAGCTCTAGGTGTTGGGACAGGCACAGGTCACTCTATTTTTCCGTCAGGAAGAAGAATGAACCACAGGCTCAGCCTGCACCCCCGGAACCAGAATAGGGTCTGAAGCAATCCTGCGCTTTTGCGGCCAGCTCCCAAAAAAGCGAGTTGACAAATGGAGCTCAGGGGCACTGCAATTCACAAACCTGCAGAGTTATAAATGATAACTCTCGTCCACAAATATATTGAGGGAAGGCAACGAAGAGGATTTGAAAGCAAGGCAGAATTGCAGGAAACAGATTTCAGGAGGTAGATGCGACTCGCCTTTAAAGCACATGAAAAGCGGCAAAACGTCGACAATGATGCCCTTGGCCAAAAAGGGCGTATGCGTTTTTTCCTGAATATATTCAGGAAAAAACGCATACGCCCTTTTTGGCCAACCAAGCAAGCCGGAAAGGCCAATCAGCACTACAAAGAAGTCTCGCTTGCCATCGGTCAAAAGGGCCATGCTGAAAAAAGTGTAAAAACCAGAAATGCAGGACAGGCCAGGGAGACGTGGGAGCCTTGCTACGCTGATGGGCGGGATGTTAATTGCCAACAGCCACTCTGGAGAAGTGTACGGTGTGTCCTGAAACATGTAATAAACACAGCTTAGAGAGCATAGGGCACTTCCACTCATGGGCGTATACATTGGGAAAACTGAAAATCCACAAGACACAGGCACCCCGAAGTGTAGGGCTGCTCTGTTTACAAGAACCTCCACTTCGGTACACCTTAAATAGCCCAGGATAGAGAAAAATGGATAAAGAAGTTGTGGTACTTATGCACAATGGAATATCACTCAGCCATGAAATCAATGTCATAAGGCGAGTAGCAGCCAGTATGATGAGTGGATTGAGGTACGATGACTCTAAGTGAAATAAGTCACACAGAAAAAGACACTTATCCTAAGATATCACTTATAGAGGGAATGATAAAATAGCTACCCTTGAACTGAATTACAAGACAGAACAGAGTCACACGTTTAGAAAACACACTATGGCTGCTTAACGGGAAAGGTCCGGTGGGGTGATGCATAAAACAAGGGTTTGAAATTAGCTCAGATACCGTTCCATAAGCCAAATATGTAATGGACAAGACGTACACCCTGCTCAGTGAAATGGACTCAACACCACCTATTCACCGCACAAGAATATATCTGACTAGTAAGAATCTTAAAACCGATGTATTGATATCTCTCTGGAAGTGAATCAAGAGGGTGTAAAGCGGCATAAACACAGCAGTGAAAAGCAGCTAAGCCCCATTATCAAAATAAATTACTTGAAAAAAACCCATAAAAGAAAGACAGTGAAAGAGAGAGAAATTCATACAAAATCCATTCAGGGGCTCTGATGCAACCTGGATTGACCATATCTAGACCCACAGCTGGATGAGACCTAAGGCTGGACACTCTTGGGGCTGAGAGGATTGGTGAGGTTGGGTGAGCAAACGCAGACCCTTTAAAGTAATACTGCGTGGTACCCATCCCATGGGTCCCAAATCTCCAGGTTCAAGGGCATCTGCCCACATCGAAAACATGCCTGGGAAACCCAGAAGATGGTACACCGCGTGATCGGGAAAGGTTTCTAAAACGCACCTCATTTCTCCTCTCCTTGTGCTCGGGTTCGCCATTCCAGCCGCTTTACTAACAATCTCCCTACGTGGAGAATCAGCACCGTTAACCTCCTCTTTCGTACAGGTTGCAATTTGTCCTGAGGATGAACGGGAAGAGGGGGAACCAATGAGAGACTAGCTCTAGGTGTTGGGACAGGCACAGGTCACTCTATTTTTCCGTCAGGAAGAAGAATGAACCACAGGCTCAGCCTGCACCCCCGGAACCAGAATAGGGTCTGAAGCAATCCTGCGCTTTTGCGGCCAGCTCCCAAAAAAGCGAGTTGACAAATGGAGCTCAGGGGCACTGCAATTCACAAACCTGCAGAGTTATAAATGATAACTCTCGTCCACAAATATATTGAGGGAAGGCAACGAAGAGGATTTGAAAGCAAGGCAGAATTGCAGGAAACAGATTTCAGGAGGTAGATGCGACTCGCCTTTAAAGCACATGAAAAGCGGCAAAACGTCGACAATGATGCCCTTGGCCAAAAAGGGCGTATGCGTTTTTTCCTGAATATATTCAGGAAAAAACGCATACGCCCTTTTTGGCCAACGAAGCAAGCCGGAAAGGCCAATCAGCACTACAAAGAAGTCTCGCTTGCCATCGGTCAAAAGGGCCATGCTGAAAAAAGTGTAAAAACCAGAAATGCAGGACAGACCATGGAGACATGGGAGCCTTGCTACGCTGATGGGCGGGATGTAAATTGCCAACAGCCACTCTGGAGAAGTGTACGGTGTGTTCTGAAACATGTAATAAACACAGCTTAGAGAGCATAGGGCAGTTCCACTCATGGGCGTATACATTGGGAAAACTGAAAATCCACAAGACAAAGGCACCCCGAAGTGTAGGGCTGCTCTGTTTACAAGAACCTCCACTTCGGTACACCTTAAATAGCCCAGGATAGAGAAAAATGGATAAAGAAGTTGTGGTACTTATGCACAATGGAATATCACTCAGCCATGAAATCAATGTCATAAGGCTAGTAGCAGCCAGTACGATGAGTGGATTTAGGTACGATGACTCTAAGTGAAATAAGTCACACAGAAAAAGACACTTATCCTAAGATATCACTTATAGAGGGAATGTCAAAATCGCTACCCTTGAACTGAATTACAAGACAGAACAGAGTCACACGTTTAGAAAACAAACTATGGTTGCTTAACGGGAAAGGTCAGGTGGGGTGATGCATAAAACAAGGTTTTGAAATTAGCTCAGATACCGTTCCATATACCAAATATGTAATGGACGAGACCTATTCCCTGCTCAGTGAAATGGACTCAACACCCCCTATTCACCGCAAAAGAATATATCTGACCAGTAAGAATCTTTAAACCTATGTATTGATATCTCTCTGGAAGTGAATCAAGAGGGTGTAAAGCGGCATAAACACAGCAGTGAAAAGCAGCTAAACCCCATTATAAAAATAAATTACTTTAAAAAAACCCATAAAACAAAGACAGTGAAAGAGAGAGAAATTCTTACAAAATCCATTCAGGGGCTCTGATGCAACCTGGATTGACCATATCTAGACCCACAGCTGGATGAGACATAAGGCTGGATACTCTTGGGGCTGAGAGGATTGGTGAGGTTGGGTGAGCAAACGCAGACCCTTTAAAGTAATACTGCGTGGTACCCATCCCACGGGTCCCAAATCTCCAGGTTCAAGGGCATCTTCCTACATCGAAAACATGCCTGGGAAACCCAGAAGATGGTACACCGTGTGATCGGGAAACGTTTCTAAAACGCACCTCATTTCTCCTCTCCTTGTGCTCGGGTTCGCCATTCCAGCCGCTTTACTAACAATCTCCCTACGTGGAGAATCAGCACCGTTAACCTCCTGTTTCGTACAGGTTGCAATTTGTCCTGAGGATGAACGGGAAGAGGGGGAACCAATGAGAGACTAGCTCTAGGTGTTGGGACAGGCACAGGTCACTCTATTTTTCCATCAGGAAGAAGAATGAACCACAGGCTCAGCCTGCCCCCCCGGAACCAGAATAGGGTCTGAAGCAATCCTGCGCTTTTGCGGCCAGCTCCCAAAAAAGCGAGTTGACAAATGGAGCTCAGGGGCACTGCAATTCACAAACCTGCAGAGTTATAAATGATAACTCTCGTCCACAAATATATTGAGGGAAGGCAACGAAGAGGATTTGAAAGCAAGGCAGAATTGCAGGAAACAGATTTCAGGAGGTAGATGCGACTCGCCTTTAAAGCACATGAAAAGCGGCAAAACGTCGACAATGGTGCCCTTGGCCAAAAAGGGCGTATGCGTTTTTTCCTGAATATATTCAGGAAAAAACGCATACGCCCTTTTTGGCCAACCAAGCAAGCCGGAAAGGCAAATCAGCACTACAAAGACGTCTCGCTTGCCATCGGTCAAAAGGGCCATGCTGAAAAAAGTGTAAAAACCAGAAATGCAGGACAGACCATGGAGACATGGGAGCCTTGCTATGCTGATGGGCGGGATGTAAATTGCCAACAGCCACTCTGGAGACGTGTACGGTGTGTCCTGAAACATGTAATAAACACAGCTTAGAGAGCATAGGGCACTTCCACTCATGGGCGTATACATTGGGAAAACTGAAAATCCACAAGACAAAGGCACCCCGAAGTGTAGGGCTGCTCTGTTTACAAGAACCTCCACTTCGGTACACCTTAAATAGCCCAGGATAGAGAAAAATGGATAAAGAAGTTGTGGTACTTATGCACAATGGAATATCACTCAGCCATGAAATCAATGTCATAAGGCTAGTAGCAGCCAGTACGATGAGTGGATTTAGGTACGATGACTCTAAGTGAAATAAGTCACACAGAAAAAGACACTTATCCTAAGATATCACTTATAGAGGGAATGTCAAAATCGCTACCCTTGAACTGAATTACAAGACAGAACAGAGTCACACGTTTAGAAAACAAACTATGGTTGCTTAACGGGAAAGGTCAGGTGGGGTGATGCATAAAACAAGGTTTTGAAATTAGCTCAGATACCGTTCCATATACCAAATATGTAATGGACGAGACCTATTCCCTGCTCAGTGAAATGGACTCAACACCCCCTATTCACCGCAAAAGAATATATCTGACCAGTAAGAATCTTTAAACCTATGTATTGATATCTCTCTGGAAGTGAATCAAGAGGGTGTAAAGCGGCATAAACACAGCAGTGAAAAGCAGCTAAACCCCATTATAAAAATAAATTACTTTAAAAAAACCCATAAAACAAAGACAGTGAAAGAGAGAGAAATTCTTACAAAATCCATTCAGGGGCTCTGATGCAACCTGGATTGACCATATCTAGACCCACAGCTGGATGAGACATAAGGCTGGATACTCTTGGGGCTGAGAGGATTGGTGAGGTTGGGTGAGCAAACGCAGACCCTTTAAAGTAATACTGCGTGGTACCCATCCCACGGGTCCCAAATCTCCAGGTTCAAGGGCATCTTCCTACATCGAAAACATGCCTGGGAAACCCAGAAGATGGTACACCGCGTGATCGGGAAAGGTTTCTAAAACGCACCTCATTTCTCCTCTCCTTGTGCTCGGGTTCGCCATTCCAGCCGCTTTACTAACAATCTCCCTACGTGGAGAATCAGCACCGTTAACCTCCTGTTTCGTACAGGTTGCAATTTGTCCTGAGGATGAACGGGAAGAGGGGGAACCAATGAGAGACTAGCTCTAGGTGTTGGGACAGGCACAGGTCACTCTATTTTTCCGTCAGGAAGAAGAATGAACCACAGGCTCAGCCTGCACCCCCGGAACCAGAATAGGGTCTGAAGCAATCCTGCGCTTTTGCGGCCAGCTCCCAAAAAAGCGAGTTGACAAATGGAGCTCAGGGGCACTGCAATTCACAAACCTGCAGAGTTATAAATGATAACTCTCGTCCACAAATATATTGAGGGAAGGCAACGAAGAGGATTTGAAAGCAAGGCAGAATTGCAGGAAACAGATTTCAGGAGGTAGATGCGACTCGCCTTTAAAGCACATGAAAAGCGGCAAAACGTCGACAATGATGCCCTTGGCCAAAAAGGGCGTATGCGTTTTTTCCTGAATATATTCAGGAAAAAACGCATACGCCCTTTTTGGCCAACCAAGCAAGCCGGAAAGGCCAATCAGCACTACAAAGAAGTCTCGCTTGCCATCGGTCAAAAGGGCCATGCTGAAAAAAGTGTAAAAACCAGAAATGCAGGACAGGCCAGGGAGACGTGGGAGCCTTGCTACGCTGATGGGCGGGATGTTAATTGCCAACAGCCACTCTGGAGAAGTGTACGGTGTGTCCTGAAACATGTAATAAACACAGCTTAGAGAGCATAGGGCACTTCCACTCATGGGCGTATACATTGGGAAAACTGAAAATCCACAAGACACAGGCACCCCGAAGTGTAGGGCTGCTCTGTTTACAAGAACCTCCACTTCGGTACACCTTAAATAGCCCAGGATAGAGAAAAATGGATAAAGAAGTTGTGGTACTTATGCACAATGGAATATCACTCAGCCATGAAATCAATGTCATAAGGCGAGTAGCAGCCAGTATGATGAGTGGATTTAGGTACGATGACTCTAAGTGAAATAAGTCACACAGAAAAAGACACTTATCCTACGATATCACTTAGAGAGGGAATGATAAAATAGCTACCCTTGAACTGAATTACAAGACAGAACAGAGTCACACGTTTAAAAAACACACTATGGCTGCTTAACGGGAAAGGTCAGGTGGGGTGATGCATAAAACAAGGGTTTGAAATTAGCTCAGATACCGTTCCATAAGCCAAATATGTAATGGACAAGACGTACACCCTGCTCAGTGAAATGGACTCAACACCACCTATTCACCGCACAAGAATATATCTGACTAGTAAGAATCTTAAAACCTATGTATTGCTATCTCTCTGGAAGTGAATCAAGAGGGTGTAAAGCGGCATAAACACAGCAGTGAAAAGCAGCTAATCCCCATTATCAAAATAAATTACTTAAAAAAAACCCATAAAACAAAGACAGTGAAAGAGAGAGAAATTCTTACAAAATCCATTCAGGGGCTCTGATGCAACCTGGATTGACCATATCTAGACCCACAGCTGGATGAGACCTAAGGCTGGACACTCTTGGGGCTGAGAGGATTGGTGAGGTTGGGTGAGCAAACGCAGACCCTTTAAAGTAATACTGCGTGGTACCCATCCCATGGGTCCCAAATCTCCAGGTTCAAGGGCATCTGCCCACATCGAAAATATGCCTGGGAAACCCAGAAGATGGTACACCGTGTGATCGGGAAAGGTTTCTAAAACGCACCTCATTTCTCCTCTCCTTGTGCTCGGGTTCGCCATTGCAGCCGCTTTACTAACAATCTCCCTACGTGGAGAATCAGCACCGTTAACCTCCTGTTTCGTACAGGTTTCAATTTGTCCTGAGGATGAACGGGAAGAGGGGGAACCAATGAGAGACTAGCTCTAGGTGTTGGGACAGGCACAGGTCACTCTATTTTTCCATCAGGAAGAAGAATGAACCACAGGCTCAGCCTGCACCCCCGGAACCAGAATAGGGTCTGAAGCAATCCTGCGCTTTTGCGGCCAGCTCCCAAAAAAGCGAGTTGACAAATGGAGCTCAGGGGCACTGCAATTCACAAAACTGCAGAGTTATAAATGATAACTCTCGTCCACAAATATATTGAGGGAAGGCAACGAAGAGGATTTGAAAGCAAGGCAGAATTGCAGGAAACAGATTTCAGGAGGTAGATGCGACTCGCCTTTAAAGCACATGAAAAGCGGCAAAACGTCGACAATGATGCCCTTGGCCAAAAAGGGCGTATGCGTTTTTTCCTCAATATATTCAGGAAAAAACGCATACGCCCTTTTTGGCCAACCAAGGAAGCCGGAAAGGCAAATCAGCACTGCAAAGAAGTCTCGCTTACCATCGGTGAAAAGGGCCATGCTGAAAAAAGTGTAAACACCAGAAATGCAGGACAGACCATGGAGACATGGGAGCCTTGCTACGCTGAAGGGCGGGATGTAAATTGCCAACGGCCACTCTGGAGAAGTGTACGGTGTGTCCTGAAACATGTAATAAACACAGCTTAGAGAGCATAGGGCAGTTCCACTCATGGGCGTATACATTGGGAAAACTGAAAATCCACAAGACACAGGCACCCCGAAGTGTAGGGCTGCTCTGTTTACAAGAAACTCCACTTCGGTACACCTTAAATAGCCCAGGATAGAGAAAAATGGATAAAGAAGTTGTGGTACTTATGCACAATGGAATATCACTCAGCCATGAAATCAATGTCATAAGGCGAGTAGCAGCCAGTATGATGAGTGGATTGAGGTACGATGACTCTAAGTGAAATAAGTCACACAGAAAGAGACACTTATCCTAAGATATCACTTATAGAGGGAATGATAAAATAGCTACCCTTGAACTGAATTACAAGACAGAACAGAGTCACACGTTTAGAAAACACACTATGGCTGCTTAACGGGAAAGGTCAGGTGGGGTGATGCATAAAACAAGGGTTTGAAATTAGCTCAGATACCGTTCCATAAGCCAAATATGTAATGGACAAGACGTACACCCTGCTCAGTGAAATGGACTCAACACCACCTATTCACCGCACAAGAATATATCTGACTAGTAAGAATCTTAAAACCTATGTATTGATATCTCTCTGGAAGTGAATCAAGAGGGTGTAAAGCGGCATAAACACAGCAGTGAAAAGCAGCTAAGCCCCATTATCAAAATAAATTACTTGAAAAAAACCCATAAAACAAAGACAGTGAAAGAGAGAGAAATTCATACAAAATCCATTCAGGGGCTCTGATGCAACCTGGATTGACCATATCTAGACCCACAGCTGGATGAGACCTAAGGCTGGACACTCTTGGGGCTGAGAGGATTGGTGAGGTTGGGTGAGCAAACGCAGACCCTTTAAAGTAATACTGCGTGGTACCCATCCCATGGGTCCCAAATCTCCAGGTTCAAGGGCATCTTCCCACATCGAAAACATGCCTGGGAAACCCAGAAGATGGTACACCGCGTGATCGGGAAAGGTTTCTAAAACGCACCTCATTTCTCCTCTCCTTGTGCTCGGGTTCGCCATTCCAGCCGCTTTACTAACAATCTCCCTACGTGGAGAATCAGCACCGTTAACCTCCTGTTTCGTACAGGTTGCAATTTGTCCTGAGGATGAACGGGAAGAGGGGGAACCAATGAGAGACTAGCTCTAGGTGTTGGGACAGGCACAGGTCACTCTATTTTTCCGTCAGGAAGAAGAATGAACCACAGGCTCAGCCTGCACCCCCGGAACCAGAATAGGGTCTGAAGCAATCCTGCGCTTTTGCGGCCAGCTCCCAAAAAAGCGAGTTGACAAATGGAGCTCAGGGGCACTGCAATTCACAAACCTGCAGAGTTATAAATGATAACTCTCGTCCACAAATATATTGAGGGAAGGCAACGAAGAGGATTTGAAAGCAAGGCAGAATTGCAGGAAACAGATTTCAGGAGGTAGATGCGACTCGCCTTTAAAGCACATGAAAAGCGGCAAAACGTCGACAATGATGCCCTTGGCCAAAAAGGGCGTATGCGTTTTTTCCTGAATATATTCAGGAAAAAACGCATACGCCCTTTTTGGCCAACCAAGCAAGCCGGAAAGGCCAATCAGCACTACAAAGAAGTCTCGCTTGCCATCGGTCAAAAGGGCCATGCTGAAAAAAGTGTAAAAACCAGAAATGCAGGACAGGCCAGGGAGACGTGGGAGCCTTGCTACGCTGATGGGCGGGATGTTAATTGCCAACAGCCACTCTGGAGAAGTGTACGGTGTGTCCTGAAACATGTAATAAACACAGCTTAGAGAGCATAGGGCACTTCCACTCATGGGCGTATACATTGGGAAAACTGAAAATCCACAAGACACAGGCACCCCGAAGTGTAGGGCTGCTCTGTTTACAAGAACCTCCACTTCGGTACACCTTAAATAGCCCAGGATAGAGAAAAATGGATAAAGAAGTTGTGGTACTTATGCACAATGGAATATCACTCAGCCATGAAATCAATGTCATAAGGCGAGTAGCAGCCAGTATGATGAGTGGATTGAGGTACGATGACTCTAAGTGAAATAAGTCACACAGAAAAAGACACTTATCCTACGATATCACTTAGAGAGGGAATGATAAAATAGCTACCCTTGAACTGAATTACAAGACAGAACAGAGTCACACGTTTAGAAAACACACTATGGCTGCTTAACGGGAAAGGTCAGGTGGGGTGATGCATAAAACAAGGGTTTGAAATTAGCTCAGATACCGTTCCATAAGCCAAATATGTAATGGACAAGACGTACACCCTGCTCAGTGAAATGGACTCAACACCACCTATTCACCGCACAAGAATATATCTGACTAGTAAGAATCTTAAAACCTATGTATTGCTATCTCTCTGGAAGTGAATCAAGAGGGTGTAAAGCGGCATAAACACAGCAGTGAAAAGCAGCTAATCCCCATTATCAAAATAAATTACTTAAAAAAAACCCATAAAACAAAGACAGTGAAAGAGAGAGAAATTCTTACAAAATCCATTCAGGGGCTCTGATGCAACCTGGATTGACCATATGTACACCCACAGCTGGATGAGACATAAGGCTGGACACTCTTGGGGCTGAGAGGATTGGTGAGGTTGGGTGAGCAAACGCAGACCCTTTAAAGTAATACTGCGTGGTACCCATCCCACGGGTCCCAAATCTCCAGGTTCAAGGGCATCTTCCTACATCGAAAACATGCCTGGGAAACCCAGAAGATGGTACACCGTGTGATCGGGAAACGTTTCTAAAACGCACCTCATTTCTCCTCTCCTTGTGCTCGGGTTCGCCATTCCAGCCGCTTTACTAACAATCTCCCTACGTGGAGAATCAGCACCGTTAACCTCCTGTTTCGTACAGGTTGCAATTTGTCCTGAGGATGAACGGGAAGAGGGGGAACCAATGAGAGACTAGCTCTAGGTGTTGGGACAGGCACAGGTCACTCTATTTTTCCATCAGGAAGAAGAATGAACCACAGGCTCAGCCTGCCCCCCCGGAACCACAATAGGGTCTGAAGCAATCCTGCGCTTTTGCGGCCAGCTCCCAAAAAAGCGAGTTGACAAATGGAGCTCAGGGGCACTGCAATTCACAAACCTGCAGAGTTATAAATGATAACTCTTGTCCACAAATATATTGAGGGAAGGCAACGAAGAGGATTTGAAAGCAAGGCAGAATTGCAGGAAACAGATTTCAGGAGGTAGATGCGACTCGCCTTTAAAGCACATGAAAAGCGGCAAAACGTCGACAATGATGCCCTTGGCCAAAAAGGGCGTATGCGTTTTTTCCTGAATATATTCAGGAAAAAACGCATACGCCCTTTTTGGCCAACCAAGCAAGCTGGAAAGGCAAATCAGCACTACAAAGAAGTCTCGCTTGCCATCGGTCAAAAGGGCCATGCTGAAAAAAGTGTAAAAACCAGAAATGCAGGACAGGCCAGGGAGACGTGGGAGCCTTGCTACGCTGATGGGCGGGATGTTAATTGCCAACAGCCACTCTGGAGAAGTGTACGGTGTGTCCTGAAACATGTAATAAACACAGCTTAGAGAGCATAGGGCACTTCCACTCATGGGCGTATACATTGGGAAAACTGAAAATCCACAAGGCACAGGCACCTCAAAGTGTAGGGCTGCTCTGTTTACAAGAACCTCCACTTTGGTACACCTTAAATAGCCCAGGATAGAGAAAAATGGATAAAGAAGTTGTGGTACTTATGCACAATGGAATATCACTCAGCCATGAAATCAATGTCATAAGGCGAGTAGCAGCCAGTACATTGAATGGATTTAGGTACGATGACTCTAAGTGAAATAAGTCACACAGAAAAAGACACTTATCCTAAGATATCACTTATAGAGGGAATGATAAAATAGCTACCCTTGAACTGAATTACAAGACAGAACAGAGTCACACGTTTAGAAAACACACTATGGCTGCTTAACGGGAAAGGTCAGGTGGGGTGATGCATAAAACAAGGGTTTGAAATTAGCTCAGATACCGTTCCATAAGCCAAATATGTAATGGACAAGACGTACACCCTGCTCAGTGAAATGGACTCAACACCACCTATTCACCGCACAAGAATATATCTGACTAGTAAGAATCTTAAAACCTATGTATTGATATCTCTCTGGAAGTGAATCAAGAGGGTGTAAAGCGGCATAAACACAGCAGTGAAAAGCAGCTAAGCCCCATTATCAAAATAAATTACTTGAAAAAAACCCATAAAACAAAGACAGTGAAAGAGAGAGAAATTCATACAAAATCCATTCAGGGGCTCTGATGCAACCTGGATTGACCATATCTAGACCCACAGCTGGATGAGACCTAAGGCTGGACACTCTTGGGGCTGAGAGGATTGGTGAGGTTGGGTGAGCAAACGCAGACCCTTTAAAGTAATACTGCGTGGTACCCATCCCATGGGTCCCAAATCTCCAGGTTCAAGGGCATCTTCCCACATCGAAAACATGCCTGGGAAACCCAGAAGATGGTACACCGCGTGATCGGGAAAGGTTTCTAAAACGCACCTCATTTCTCCTCTCCTTGTGCTCGGGTTCGCCATTCCAGCCGCTTTACTAACAATCTCCCTACGTGGAGAATCAGCACCGTTAACCTCCTGTTTCGTACAGGTTGCAATTTGTCCTGAGGATGAACGGGAAGAGGGGGAACCAATGAGAGACTAGCTCTAGGTGTTGGGACAGGCACAGGTCACTCTATTTTTCCGTCAGGAAGAAGAATGAACCACAGGCTCAGCCTGAACCCCCGGAACCAGAATAGGGTCTGAAGCAATCCTGCGCTTTTGCGGCCAGCTCCCAAAAAAGCGAGTTGACAAATGGAGCTCAGGGGCACTGCAATTCACAAACCTGCAGAGTTATAAATGATAACTCTCGTCCACAAATATATTGAGGGAAGGCAACGAAGAGGATTTGAAAGCAAGGCAGAATTGCAGGAAACAGATTTCAGGAGGTAGATGCGACTCGCCTTTAAAGCACATGAAAAGCGGCAAAACGTCGACAATGATGCCCTTGGCCAAAAAGGGCGTATGCGTTTTTTCCTGAATATATTCAGGAAAAAACGCATACGCCCTTTTTGGCCAACCAAGCAAGCCGGAAAGGCCAATCAGCACTACAAAGAAGTCTCGCTTGCCATCGGTCAAAAGGGCCATGCTGAAAAAAGTGTAAAAACCAGAAATGCAGGACAGGCCAGGGAGACGTGGGAGCCTTGCTACGCTGATGGGCGGGATGTTAATTGCCAACAGCCACTCTGGAGAAGTGTACGGTGTGTCCTGAAACATGTAATAAACACAGCTTAGAGAGCATAGGGCACTTCCACTCATGGGCGTATACATTGGGAAAACTGAAAATCCACAAGACACAGGCACCCCGAAGTGTAGGGCTGCTCTGTTTACAAGAACCTCCACTTCGGTACACCTTAAATAGCCCAGGATAGAGAAAAATGGATAAAGAAGTTGTGGTACTTATGCACAATGGAATATCACTCAGCCATGAAATCAATGTCATAAGGCGAGTAGCAGCCAGTATGATGAGTGGATTTAGGTACGATGACTCTAAGTGAAATAAGTCACACAGAAAAAGACACTTATCCTACGATATCACTTAGAGAGGGAATGATAAAATAGCTACCCTTGAACTGAATTACAAGACAGAACAGAGTCACACGTTTAGAAAACACACTATGGCTGCTTAACGGGAAAGGTCAGGTGGGGTGATGCATAAAACAAGGGTTTGAAATTAGCTCAGATACCGTTCCATAAGCCAAATATGTAATGGACAAGACGTACACCCTGCTCAGTGAAATGGACTCAACACCACCTATTCACCGCACAAGAATATATCTGACTAGTAAGAATCTTAAAACCTATGTATTGCTATCTCTCTGGAAGTGAATCAAGAGGGTGTAAAGCGGCATAAACACAGCAGTGAAAAGCAGCTAATCCCCATTATCAAAATAAATTACTTAAAAAAAACCCATAAAACAAAGACAGTGAAAGAGAGAGAAATTCTTACAAAATCCATTCAGGGGCTCTGATGCAACCTGGATTGACCATATGTACACCCACAGCTGGATGAGACCTAAGGCTGGACACTCTTGGGGCTGAGAGGATTGGTGAGGTTGGGTGAGCAAACGCAGACCCTTTAAAGTAATACTGCGTGGTACCCATCCCATGGGTCCCAAATCTCCAGGTTCAAGGGCATCTTCCCACATCGAAAACATGCCTGGGAAACCCAGAAGATGGTACACCGCGTGATCGGGAAAGGTTTCTAAAACGCACCTCATTTCTCCTCTCCTTGTGCTCGGGTTCGCCATTCCAGCCGCTTTACTAACAATCTCCCTACGTGGAGAATCAGCACCGTTAACCTCCTGTTTCGTACAGGTTGCAATTTGTCCTGAGGATGAACGGGAAGAGGGGGAACCAATGAGAGACTAGCTCTAGGTGTTGGGACAGGCACAGGTCACTCTATTTTTCCGTCAGGAAGAAGAATGAACCACAGGCTCAGCCTGCACCCCCGGAACCAGAATAGGGTCTGAAGCAATCCTGCGCTTTTGCGGCCAGCTCCCAAAAAAGCGAGTTGACAAATGGAGCTCAGGGGCACTGCAATTCACAAACCTGCAGAGTTATAAATGATAACTCTCGTCCACAAATATATTGAGGGAAGGCAACGAAGAGGATTTGAAAGCAAGGCAGAATTGCAGGAAACAGATTTCAGGAGGTAGATGCGACTCGCCTTTAAAGCACATGAAAAGCGGCAAAACGTCGACAATGATGCCCTTGGCCAAAAAGGGCGTATGCGTTTTTTCCTGAATATATTCAGGAAAAAACGCATACGCCCTTTTTGGCCAACCAAGCAAGCCGGAAAGGCCAATCAGCACTACAAAGAAGTCTCGCTTGCCATCGGTCAAAAGGGCCATGCTGAAAAAAGTGTAAAAACCAGAAATGCAGGACAGGCCAGGGAGACGTGGGAGCCTTGCTACGCTGATGGGCGGGATGTTAATTGCCAACAGCCACTCTGGAGAAGTGTACGGTGTGTCCTGAAACATGTAATAAACACAGCTTAGAGAGCATAGGGCACTTCCACTCATGGGCGTATACATTGGGAAAACTGAAAATCCACAAGACACAGGCACCCCGAAGTGTAGGGCTGCTCTGTTTACAAGAACCTCCACTTCGGTACACCTTAAATAGCCCAGGATAGAGAAAAATGGATAAAGAAGTTGTGGTACTTATGCACAATGGAATATCACTCAGCCATGAAATCAATGTCATAAGGCGAGTAGCAGCCAGTATGATGAGTGGATTTAGGTACGATGACTCTAAGTGAAATAAGTCACACAGAAAAAGACACTTATCCTACGATATCACTTAGAGAGGGAATGATAAAATAGCTACCCTTGAACTGAATTACAAGACAGAACAGAGTCACACGTTTAGAAAACACACTATGGCTGCTTAACGGGAAAGGTCAGGTGGGGTGATGCATAAAACAAGGGTTTGAAATTAGCTCAGATACCGTTCCATAAGCCAAATATGTAATGGACAAGACGTACACCCTGCTCAGTGAAATGGACTCAACACCACCTATTCACCGCACAAGAATATATCTGACTAGTAAGAATCTTAAAACCTATGTATTGCTATCTCTCTGGAAGTGAATCAAGAGGGTGTAAAGCGGCATAAACACAGCAGTGAAAAGCAGCTAATCCCCATTATCAAAATAAATTACTTAAAAAAAACCCATAAAACAAAGACAGTGAAAGAGAGAGAAATTCTTACAAAATCCATTCAGGGGCTCTGATGCAACCTGGATTGACCATATGTACACCCACAGCTGGATGAGACCTAAGGATGGACACTCTTGGGGCTGAGAGGATTGGTGAGGTTGGGTGAGCAAACGCAGACCCTTTAAAGTAATACTGCGTGGTACCCATCCCATGGGTCCCAAATCTCCAGGTTCAAGGGCATCTTCCCACATCGAAAACATGCCTGGGAAACCCAGAAGATGGTACACCGCGTGATCGGGAAAGGTTTCTAAAACGCACCTCATTTCTCCTCTCCTTGTGCTCGGGTTCGCCATTCCAGCCGCTTTACTAACAATCTCCCTACGTGGAGAATCAGCACCGTTAACCTCCTGTTTCGTACAGGTTGCAATTTGTCCTGAGGATGAACGGGAAGAGGGGGAACCAATGAGAGACTAGCTCTAGGTGTTGGGACAGGCACAGGTCACTCTATTTTTCCGTCAGGAAGAAGAATGAACCACAGGCTCAGCCTGCACCCCCGGAACCAGAATAGGGTCTGAAGCAATCCTGCGCTTTTGCGGCCAGCTCCCAAAAAAGCGAGTTGACAAATGGAGCTCAGGGGCACTGCAATTCACAAACCTGCAGAGTTATAAATGATAACTCTCGTCCACAAATATATTGAGGGAAGGCAACGAAGAGGATTTGAAAGCAAGGCAGAATTGCAGGAAACAGATTTCAGGAGGTAGATGCGACTCGCCTTTAAAGCACATGAAAAGCGGCAAAACGTCGACAATGATGCCCTTGGCCAAAAAGGGCGTATGCGTTTTTTCCTGAATATATTCAGGAAAAAACGCATACGCCCTTTTTGGCCAACCAAGCAAGCCGGAAAGGCCAATCAGCACTACAAAGAAGTCTCGCTTGCCATCGGTCAAAAGGGCCATGCTGAAAAAAGTGTAAAAACCAGAAATGCAGGACAGGCCAGGGAGACGTGGGAGCCTTGCTACGCTGATGGGCGGGATGTTAATTGCCAACAGCCACTCTGGAGAAGTGTACGGTGTGTCCTGAAACATGTAATAAACACAGCTTAGAGAGCATAGGGCACTTCCACTCATGGGCGTATACATTGGGAAAACTGAAAATCCACAAGACACAGGCACCTCAAAGTGTAGGGCTGCTCTGTTTACAAGAACCTCCACTTCGGTACACCTTAAATAGCCCAGGATAGAGAAAAATGGATAAAGAAGTTGTGGTACTTATGCACAATGGAATATCACTCAGCCATGAAATCAATGTCATAAGGCGAGTAGCAGCCAGTACATTGAATGGATTTAGGTACGATGACTCTAAGTGAAATAAGTCACACAGAAAAAGACACTTATCCTACGATATCACTTATAGAGGGAATGACAAAATCGCTACCCTTGAACTGAATTACAAGACAGAACACAGTCACACGTTTAGAAAACACACTATGGCTGCTTAACGGGAAAGGTCAGGTGGGGTGATGCATAAAACAAGGGTTTGAAATTAGCTCAGATACCGTTCCATAAGCCAAATATGTAATGGACAAGACGTACACCCTGCTCAGTGAAATGGACTCAACACCACCTATTCACCTCACAAGAATATATCTGACTAGTAAGAATCTTAAAACCTATGTATTGCTATCTCTCTGGAAGTGAATCAAGAGGGTGTAAAGCGGCATAAACACAGCAGTGAAAAGCAGCTAATCCCCATTATCAAAATAAATTACTTAAAAAAAACCCATAAAACAAAGACAGTGAAAGAGAGAGAAATTCTTACAAAATCCATTCAGGGGCTCTGATGCAACCTGGATTGACCATATCTAGACCCACAGCTGGATGAGACATAAGGCTGGACACTCTTGGGGCTGAGAGGATTGGTGAGGTTGGGTGAGCAAACGCAGACCCTTTAAAGTAATACTGCGTGGTACCCATCCCATGGGTCCCAAATCTCCAGGTTCAAGGGCATCTGCCCACATCGAAAATATGCCTGGGAAACCCAGAAGATGGTACACCGTGTGATCGGGAAAGGTTTCTAAAACGCACCTCATTTCTACTCTCCTTGTGCTCGGGTTCGCCATTCCAGCCGCTTTACTAACAATCTCCCTACGTGGAGAATCAGCACCGTTAACCTCCTGTTTCGTACACGTTTCAATTTGTCCTGAGGATGAACGGGAAGAGGGGGAACCAATGAGAGACTAGCTCTAGGTGTTGGGACAGGCACAGGTCACTCTATTTTTCCGTCAGGAAGAAGAATGAACCACAGGCTCAGCCTGCACCCCCGGAACCAGAATAGGGTCTGAAGCAATCCGGCGCTTTTGCGGCCAGCTCCCAAAAAAGCGAGTTGACAAATGGAGCTCAGGGGCACTGCAATTCACAAACCTGCAGAGTTATAAATGATAACTCTCGTCCACAAATATATTGAGGGAAGGCAACGAAGAGGATTTGAAAGCAAGGCAGAATTGCAGGAAACAGATTTCAGGAGGTAGATGCGACTCGCCTTTAAAGCACATGAAAAGCGGCAAAACGTCGACAATGATGCCCTTGGCCAAAAAGGGCGTATGCGTTTTTTCCTGAATATATTCAGGAAAAAACGCATACGCCCTTTTTGGCCAACCAAGCAAGCCGGAAAGGCAAATCAGCACTGCAAAGAAGTCTCGCTTACCATCGGTGAAAAGGGCCATGCTGAAAAAAGTGTAAACACCAGAAATGCAGGACAGACCATGGAGACATGGGAGCCTTGCTACGCTGAAGGGCGGGATGTAAATTGCCAACAGCCACTCTGGAGAAGTGTACGGTGTGTCCTGAAACATGTAATAAACACAGCTTAGAGAGCATAGGGCAGTTCCACTCATGGGCGTATACATTGGGAAAACTGAAAATCCACAAGACACAGGCACCCCAAAGTGTAGGGCTGCTCTGTTTACAAGAACCTCCACTTCGGTACACCTTAAATAGCCCAGGATAGAGAAAAATGGATAAAGAAGTTGTGGTACTTATGCACAATGGAATATCACTCAGCCATGAAATCAATGTCATAAGGCTAGTAGCAGCATGATGAGTGGATTTAGGTACGATGACTCTAAGTGAAATAAGTCACACAGAAAAAGACACTTATCCTACGATATCACTTATAGAGGGAATGTCAAAATCGCTACCCTTGAACTGAATTACAAGACAGAACAGAGTCACACGTTTAGAAAACACACTATGGCTGCTTAACGGGAAAGGTCAGGTGGGGTGATGCATAAAACAAGGGTTTGAAATTAGCTCAGATACCGTTCCATAAGCCAAATATGTAATGGACAAGACCTACTCCCTGCTCAGTGAAATGGACTCAACACCCTCTATTCACCGCACAAGAATATATCTGACTAGTAAGAATCTTAAAACCTATGTATTGATATCTCTCTGGAAGTGAATCAAGAGGGTGTAAAGCGGCATAAATACAGCAGTGAAAAGCAGCTAAACCCCATTACCAAAATAAATTACTTAAAAAAACCCCATAAAACAAAGACAGTGAAAGAGAGAGAAATTCTTACAAAATCCATTCAGGGGCTCTGATGCAACCTGGATTGACCATATCTAGACCCACAGCTGGATGAGACATAAGGCTGGATACTCTTGGGGCTGAGAGGATTGGTGTGGTTGGGTGAGCAAACGCAGACCCTTTAAAGTAATACTGCGTGGTACCCATCCCACGGGTCCCAAATCTCCAGGTTCAAGGGCATCTTCCTACATCGAAAACATGCCTGGGAAACCCAGAAGATGGTACACCGTGTGATCGGGAAACGTTTCTAAAACGCACCTCATTTCTCCTCTCCTTGTGCTCGGGTTCGCCATTCCAGCCGCTTTACTAACAATCTCCCTACGTGGAGAATCAGCACCGTTAACCTCCTGTTTCGTACAGGTTGCAATTTGTCCTGAGGATGAACGGGAAGAGGGGGAACCAATGAGAGACTAGCTCTAGGTGTTGGAACAGGCACAGGTCACTCTATTTTTCCGTCAGGAAGAAGAATGAACCACAGGCTCAGCCTGCCCCCCCGGAACCAGAATAGGGTCTGAAGCAATCCTGCGCTTTTGCGGCCAGCTCCCAAAAAAGCGAGTTGACAAATGGAGCTCAGGGGCACTGCAATTCACAAACCTGCAGAGTTATAAATGATAACTCTTGTCCACAAATATATTGAGGGAAGGCAACGAAGAGGATTTGAAAGCAAGGCAGAATTGCAGGAAACAGATTTCAGGAGGTAGATGCGACTCGCCTTTAAAGCACATGAAAAGCGGCAAAACGACGACAATGATGCCCTTGGCCAAAAAGGGCGTATGCGTTTTTTCCTGAATATATTCAGGAAAAAACGCATACGCCCTTTTTGGCCAACCAAGCAAGCTGGAAAGGCAAATCAGCACTACAAAGAAGTCTCGCTTGCCATCGGTCAAAAGGGCCATGCTGAAAAAAGTGTAAAAACCAGAAATGCAGGACAGGCCAGGGAGACGTGGGAGCCTTGCTACGCTGATGGGCGGGATGTAAATTGCCAACAGCCACTCTGGAGAAGTGTACGGTGTGTCCTGAAACATGTAATAAACACAGCTTAGAGAGCATAGGGCACTTCCACTCATGGGCGTATACATTGGGAAAACTGAAAATCTACAAGACACAGGCACCTCAAAGTGTAGGGCTGCTCTGTTTACAAGAACCTCCACTTTGGTACACCTTAAATAGCCCAGTATAGAGCAAAATGGATAAAGAAGTTGTGGTACTTATGCACAATGGAATATCACTCAGCCATGAAATCAATGTCATAAGGCGAGTAGCAGCCAGTACATTGAATGGATTTAGGTACGATGACTCTAAGTGAAATAAGTCACACAGAAAAAGACACTTATCCTACGATATCACTTATAGAGGGAATGACAAAATCGCTACCCTTGAACTGAATTACAAGACAGAACACAGTCACACGTTTAGAAAACACACTATGGCTGCTTAACGGGAAAGGTCAGGTGGGGTGATGCATAAAACAAGGGTTTGAAATTAGCTCAGATACCGTTCCATAAGCCAAATATGTAATGGACAAGACGTACACCCTGCTCAGTGAAATGGACTCAACACCACCTATTCACCTCACAAGAATATATCTGACTAGTAAGAATCTTAAAACCTATGTATTGCTATCTCTCTGGAAGTGAATCAAGAGGGTGTAAAGCGGCATAAACACAGCAGTGAAAAGCAGCTAATCCCCATTATCAAAATAAATTACTTAAAAAAAACCCATAAAACAAAGACAGTGAAAGAGAGAGAAATTCTTACAAAATCCATTCAGGGGCTCTGATGCAACCTGGATTGACCATATCTAGACCCACAGCTGGATGAGACCTAAGGCTGGACACTCTTGGGGCTGAGAGGATTGGTGAGGTTGGGTGAGCAAACGCAGACCCTTTAAAGTAATACTGCGTGGTATCCATCCCATGGGTCCCAAATCTCCAGGTTCAAGGGCATCTGCCCACATCGAAAATATGCCTGGGAAACCCAGAAGATGGTACACCGTGTGATCGGGAAAGGTTTCTAAAACGCACCTCATTTCTCCTCTCCTTGTGCTCGGGTTCGCCATTCCAGCCGCTTTACTAACAATCTCCCTACGTGGAGAATCAGCACCGTTAACCTCCTGTTTCGTACAGGTTTCAATTTGTCCTGAGGATGAACGGGAAGAGGGGGAACCAATGAGAGACTAGCTCTAGGTGTTGGGACAGGCACAGGTCACTCTATTTTTCCGTCAGGAAGAAGAATGAACCACAGGCTCAGCCTGCACCCCCGGAACCAGAATAGGGTCTGAAGCAATCCTGCGCTTTTGCGGCCAGCTCCCAAAAAAGCGAGTTGACAAATGGAGCTCAGGGGCACTGCAATTCACAAACCTGCAGAGTTATAAATGATAACTCTCGTCCACAAATATATTGAGGGAAGGCAACGAAGAGGATTTGAAAGCAAGGCAGAATTGCAGGAAACAGATTTCAGGAGGTAGATGCGACTCGCCTTTAAAGCACATGAAAAGCGGCAAAACGTCGACAATGATGCCCTTGGCCAAAAAGGGCGTATGCGTTTTTTCCTGAATATATTCAGGAAAAAACGCATACGCCCTTTTTGGCCAACCAAGCAAGCCGGAAAGGCAAATCAGCACTGCAAAGAAGTCTCGCTTACCATCGGTGAAAAGGGCCATGCTGAAAAAAGTGTAAAAACCAGAAATGCAGGACAGACCATGGAGACATGGGAGCCTTGCTACGCTGAAGGGCGGGATGTAAATTGCCAACAGCCACTCTGGAGAAGTGTACGGTGTGTCCTGAAACATGTAATAAACACAGCTTAGAGAGCATAGGGCAGTTCCACTCATGGGCGTATACATTGGGAAAACTGAAAATCCACAAGACACAGGCACCCCAAAGTGTAGGGCTGCTCTGTTTACAAGAACCTCCACTTCGGTACACCTTAAATAGCCCAGGATAGAGAAAAATGGATAAAGAAGTTGTGGTACTTATGCACAATGGAATATCACTCAGCCATGAAATCAATGTCATAAGGCTAGTAGCAGCATGATGAGTGGATTTAGGTACGATGACTCTAAGTGAAATAAGTCACACAGAAAAAGACACTTATCCTACGATATCACTTATAGAGGGAATGTCAAAATCGCTACCCTTGAACTGAATTACAAGACAGAACAGAGTCACACGTTTAGAAAACACACTATGGCTGCTTAACGGGAAAGGTCAGGTGGGGTGATGCATAAAACAAGGGTTTGAAATTAGCTCAGATACCGTTCCATAAGCCAAATATGTAATGGACAAGACCTACTCCCTGCTCAGTGAAATGGACTCAACACCCTCTATTCACCGCACAAGAATATATCTGACTAGTAAGAATCTTAAAACCTATGTATTGATATCTCTCTGGAAGTGAATCAAGAGGGTGTAAAGCGGCATAAATACAGCAGTGAAAAGCAGCTAAACCCCATTACCAAAATAAATTACTTAAAAAAACCCCATAAAACAAAGACAGTGAAAGAGAGAGAAATTCTTACAAAATCCATTCAGGGGCTCTGATGCAACCTGGATTGACCATATGTACACCCACAGCTGGATGAGACCTAAGGCTGGACACTCTTGGGGCTGAGAGGATTGGTGAGGTTGGGTGAGCAAACGCAGACCCTTTAAAGTAATACTGCGTGGTACCCATCCCATGGGTCCCAAATCTCCAGGTTCAAGGGCATCTTCCCACATCGAAAACATGCCTGGGAAACCCAGAAGATGGTACACCGCGTGATCGGGAAAGGTTTCTAAAACGCACCTCATTTCTCCTCTCCTTGTGCTCGGGTTCGCCATTCCAGCCGCTTTACTAACAATCTCCCTACGTGGAGAATCAGCACCGTTAACCTCCTGTTTCGTACAGGTTGCAATTTGTCCTGAGGATGAACGGGAAGAGGGGGAACCAATGAGAGACTAGCTCTAGGTGTTGGGACAGGCACAGGTCACTCTATTTTTCCGTCAGGAAGAAGAATGAACCACAGGCTCAGCCTGCACCCCCGGAACCAGAATAGGGTCTGAAGCAATCCTGCGCTTTTGCGGCCAGCTCCCAAAAAAGCGAGTTGACAAATGGAGCTCAGGGGCACTGCAATTCACAAACCTGCAGAGTTATAAATGATAACTCTCGTCCACAAATATATTGAGGGAAGGCAACGAAGAGGATTTGAAAGCAAGGCAGAATTGCAGGAAACAGATTTCAGGAGGTAGATGCGACTCGCCTTTAAAGCACATGAAAAGCGGCAAAACGTCGACAATGATGCCCTTGGCCAAAAAGGGCGTATGCGTTTTTTCCTGAATATATTCAGGAAAAAACGCATACGCCCTTTTTGGCCAACCAAGCAAGCCGGAAAGGCCAATCAGCACTACAAAGAAGTCTCGCTTGCCATCGGTCAAAAGGGCCATGCTGAAAAAAGTGTAAAAACCAGAAATGCAGGACAGGCCAGGGAGACGTGGGAGCCTTGCTACGCTGATGGGCGGGATGTTAATTGCCAACAGCCACTCTGGAGAAGTGTACGGTGTGTCCTGAAACATGTAATAAACACAGCTTAGAGAGCATAGGGCACTTCCACTCATGGGCGTATACATTGGGAAAACTGAAAATCCACAAGACACAGGCACCCCGAAGTGTAGGGCTGCTCTGTTTACAAGAACCTCCACTTCGGTACACCTTAAATAGCCCAGGATAGAGAAAAATGGATAAAGAAGTTGTGGTACTTATGCACAATGGAATATCACTCAGCCATGAAATCAATGTCATAAGGCGAGTAGCAGCCAGTATGATGAGTGGATTGAGGTACGATGACTCTAAGTGAAATAAGTCACACAGAAAAAGACACTTATCCTACGATATCACTTAGAGAGGGAATGATAAAATAGCTACCCTTGAACTGAATTACAAGACAGAACAGAGTCACACGTTTAGAAAACACACTATGGCTGCTTAACGGGAAAGGTCAGGTGGGGTGATGCATAAAACAAGGGTTTGAAATTAGCTCAGATACCGTTCCATAAGCCAAATATGTAATGGACAAGACGTACACCCTGCTCAGTGAAATGGACTCAACACCACCTATTCACCGCACAAGAATATATCTGACTAGTAAGAATCTTAAAACCTATGTATTGCTATCTCTCTGGAAGTGAATCAAGAGGGTGTAAAGCGGCATAAACACAGCAGTGAAAAGCAGCTAATCCCCATTATCAAAATAAATTACTTAAAAAAAACCCATAAAACAAAGACAGTGAAAGAGAGAGAAATTCTTACAAAATCCATTCAGGGGCTCTGATGCAACCTGGATTGACCATATGTACACCCACAGCTGGATGAGACATAAGGCTGGACACTCTTGGGGCTGAGAGGATTGGTGAGGTTGGGTGAGCAAACGCAGACCCTTTAAAGTAATACTGCGTGGTACCCATCCCATGGGTCCCAAATCTCCAGGTTCAAGGGCATCTTCCCACATCGAAAACATGCCTGGGAAACCCAGAAGATGGTACACCGCGTGATCGGGAAAGGTTTCTAAAACGCACCTCATTTCTCCTCTCCTTGTGCTCGGGTTCGCCATTCCAGCCGCTTTACTAACAATCTCCCTACGTGGAGAATCAGCACCGTTAACCTCCTGTTTCGTACAGGTTGCAATTTGTCCTGAGGATGAACGGGAAGAGGGGGAACCAATGAGAGACTAGCTCTAGGTGTTGGGACAGGCACAGGTCACTCTATTTTTCCGTCAGGAAGAAGAATGAACCACAGGCTCAGCCTGCACCCCCGGAACCAGAATAGGGTCTGAAGCAATCCTGCGCTTTTGCGGCCAGCTCCCAAAAAAGCGAGTTGACAAATGGAGCTCAGGGGCACTGCAATTCACAAACCTGCAGAGTTATAAATGATAACTCTCGTCCACAAATATATTGAGGGAAGGCAACGAAGAGGATTTGAAAGCAAGGCAGAATTGCAGGAAACAGATTTCAGGAGGTAGATGCGACTCGCCTTTAAAGCACATGAAAAGCGGCAAAACGTCGACAATGATGCCCTTGGCCAAAAAGGGCGTATGCGTTTTTTCCTGAATATATTCAGGAAAAAACGCATACGCCCTTTTTGGCCAACCAAGCAAGCCGGAAAGGCCAATCAGCACTACAAAGAAGTCTCGCTTGCCATCGGTCAAAAGGGCCATGCTGAAAAAAGTGTAAAAACCAGAAATGCAGGACAGGCCAGGGAGACGTGGGAGCCTTGCTACGCTGATGGGCGGGATGTTAATTGCCAACAGCCACTCTGGAGAAGTGTACGGTGTGTCCTGAAACATGTAATAAACACAGCTTAGAGAGCATAGGGCACTTCCACTCATGGGCGTATACATTGGGAAAACTGAAAATCCACAAGACACAGGCACCTCAAAGTGTAGGGCTGCTCTGTTTACAAGAACCTCCACTTTGGTACACCTTAAATAGCCCAGGATAGAGAAAAATGGATAAAGAAGTTGTGGTACTTATGCACAATGGAATATCACTCAGCCATGAAATCAATGTCATAAGGCGAGTAGCAGCCAGTACATTGAATGGATTTAGGTACGATGACTCTAAGTGAAATAAGTCACACAGAAAAAGACACTTATCCTACGATATCACTTATAGAGGGAATGTCAAAATCGCTACCCTTGAACTGAATTACAAGACAGAACAGAGTCACACGTTTAGAAAACACACTATGGCTGCTTAACGGGAAAGGTCAGGTGGGGTGATGCATAAAACAAGGGTTTGAAATTAGCTCAGATACCGTTCCATAAGCCAAATATGTAATGGACAAGACGTACACCCTGCTCAGTGAAATGGACTCAACACCACCTATTCACCTCACAAGAATATATCTGACTAGTAAGAATCTTAAAACCTATGTATTGCTATCTCTCTGGAAGTGAATCAAGAGGGTGTAAAGCGGCATAAACACAGCAGTGAAAAGCAGCTAATCCCCATTATCAAAATAAATTACTTAAAAAAAACCCATAAAACAAAGACAGTGAAAGAGAGAGAAATTCTTACAAAATCCATTCAGGGGCTCTGATGCAACCTGGATTGACCATATCTAGACCCACAGCTGGATGAGACATAAGGCTGGACACTCTTGGGGCTGAGAGGATTGGTGAGGTTGGGTGAGCAAACGCAGACCCTTTAAAGTAATACTGCGTGGTACCCATCCCATGGGTCCCAAATCTCCAGGTTCAAGGGCATCTGCCCACATCGAAAATATGCCTGGGAAACCCAGAAGATGGTACACCGTGTGATCGGGAAAGGTTTCTAAAACGCACCTCATTTCTCCTCTCCTTGTGCTCGGGTTCGCCATTCCAGCCGCTTTACTAACAATCTCCCTACGTGGAGAATCAGCACCGTTAACCTCCTGTTTCGTACAGGTTGCAATTTGTCCTGAGGATGAACGGGAAGAGGGGGAACCAATGAGAGACTAGCTCTAGGTGTTGGGACAGGCACAGGTCACTCTATTTTTCCATCAGGAAGAAGAATGAACCACAGGCTCAGCCTGCCCCCCCGGAACCAGAATAGGGTCTGAAGCAATCCTGCGCTTTTGCGGCCAGCTCCCAAAAAAGCGAGTTGACAAATGGAGCTCAGGGGCACTGCAATTCACAAACCTGCAGAGTTATAAATGATAACTCTCGTCCACAAATATATTGAGGGAAGGCAACGAAGAGGATTTGAAAGCAAGGCAGAATTGCAGGAAACAGATTTCAGGAGGTAGATGCGACTCGCCTTTAAAGCACATGAAAAGCGGCAAAACGTCGACAATGATGCCCTTGGCCAAAAAGGGCGTATGCGTTTTTTCCTGAATATATTCAGGAAAAAACGCATACGCCCTTTTTGGCCAACCAAGCAAGCCAGAAAGGCAAATCAGCACTACAAAGAAGTCTCGCTTGCCATCGGTCAAAAGGGCCATGCTGAAAAAAGTGTAAAAACCAGAAATGCAGGACAGACCATGGAGACATGGGAGCCTTGCTATGCTGATGGGCGGGATGTAAATTGCCAACAGCCACTCTGGAGACGTGTACGGTGTGTCCTGAAACATGTAATAAACACAGCTTAGAGAGCATAGGGCAGTTCCACTCATGGGCGTATACATTGGGAAAACTGAAAATCCACAAGACAAAGGCACCCCGAAGTGTAGGGCTGCTCTGTTTACAAGAACCTCCACTTCGGTACACCCTAAATAGCCCAGGATAGAGAAAAATGGATAAAGAAGTTGTGGTACTTATGCACAATGGAATATCACTCAGCCATGAAATCAATGTCATAAGGCTAGTAGCAGCCAGTACGATGAGTGGATTTAGGTACGATGACTCTAAGTGAAATAAGTCACACAGAAAAAGACACTTATCCTAAGATATCACTTATAGAGGGAATGTCAAAATCGCTACCCTTGAACTGAATTACAAGACAGAACAGAGTCACACGTTTAGAAAACAAACTATGGTTGCTTAACGGGAAAGGTCAGGTGGGGTGATGCATAAAACAAGGTTTTGAAATTAGCTCAGATACCGTTCCATATACCAAATATGTAATGGACGAGACCTATTCCCTGCTCAGTGAAATGGACTCAACACCCCCTATTCACCGCAAAAGAATATATCTGACCAGTAAGAATCTTTAAACCTATGTATTGATATCTCTCTGGAAGTGAATCAAGAGGGTGTAAAGCGGCATAAACACAGCAGTGAAAAGCAGCTAAACCCCATTATAAAAATAAATTACTTTAAAAAAACCCATAAAACAAAGACAGTGAAAGAGAGAGAAATTCTTACAAAATCCATTCAGGGGCTCTGATGCAACCTGGATTGACCATATCTAGACCCACAGCTGGATGAGACATAAGGCTGGATACTCTTGGGGCTGAGAGGATTGGTGAGGTTGGGTGAGCAAACGCAGACCCTTTAAAGTAATACTGCGTGGTACCCATCCCACGGGTCCCAAATCTCCAGGTTCAAGGGCATCTTCCTACATCGAAAACATGCCTGGGAAACCCAGAAGATGGTACACCGTGTGATCGGGAAACGTTTCTAAAACGCACCTCATTTCTCCTCTCCTTGTGCTCGGGTTCGCCATTCCAGCCGCTTTACTAACAATCTCCCTACGTGGAGAAACAGCACCGTTAACCTCCTGTTTCGTACAGGTTGCAATTTGTCCTGAGGATGAACGGGAAGAGGGGGAACCAATGAGAGACTAGCTCTAGGTGTTGGGACAGGCACAGGTCACTCTATTTTTCCATCAGGAAGAAGAATGAACCACAGGCTCAGCCTGCCCCCCCGGAACCAGAATAGGGTCTGAAGCAATCCTGCGCTTTTGCGGCCAGCTCCCAAAAAAGCGAGTTGACAAATGGAGCTCAGGGGCACTGCAATTCACAAACCTGCAGAGTTATAAATGATAACTCTTGTCCACAAATATATTGAGGGAAGGCAACGAAGAGGATTTGAAAGCAAGGCAGAATTGCAGGAAACAGATTTCAGGAGGTAGATGCGACTCGCCTTTAAAGCACATGAAAAGCGGCAAAACGTCGACAATGATGCCCTTGGCCAAAAAGGGCGTATGCGTTTTTTCCTGAATATATTCAGGAAAAAACGCATACGCCCTTTTTGGCCAACCAAGCAAGCTGGAAAGGCAAATCAGCACTACAAAGAAGTCTCGCTTGCCATCGGTCAAAAGGGCCATGCTGAAAAAAGTGTAAAAACCAGAAATGCAGGACAGGCCAGGGAGACGTGGGAGCCTTGCTACGCTGATGGGCGGGATGTTAATTGCCAACAGCCACTCTGGAGAAGTGTACGGTGTGTCCTGAAACATGTAATAAACACAGCTTAGAGAGCATAGGGCACTTCCACTCATGGGCGTATACATTGGGAAAACTGAAAATCCACAAGGCACAGGCACCTCAAAGTGTAGGGCTGCTCTGTTTACAAGAACCTCCACTTTGGTACACCTTAAATAGCCCAGGATAGAGAAAAATGGATAAAGAAGTTGTGGTACTTATGCACAATGGAATATCACTCAGCCATGAAATCAATGTCATAAGGCGAGTAGCAGCCAGTACATTGAATGGATTTAGGTACGATGACTCTAAGTGAAATAAGTCACACAGAAAAAGACACTTATCCTAAGATATCACTTATAGAGGGAATGATAAAATAGCTACCCTTGAACTGAATTACAAGACAGAACAGAGTCACACGTTTAGAAAACACACTATGGCTGCTTAACGGGAAAGGTCAGGTGGGGTGATGCATAAAACAAGGGTTTGAAATTAGCTCAGATACCGTTCCATAAGCCAAATATGTAATGGACAAGACGTACACCCTGCTCAGTGAAATGGACTCAACACCACCTATTCACCGCACAAGAATATATCTGACTAGTAAGAATCTTAAAACCTATGTATTGCTATCTCTCTGGAAGTGAATCAAGAGGGTGTAAAGCGGCATAAACACAGCAGTGAAAAGCAGCTAATCCCCATTATCAAAATAAATTACTTAAAAAAAACCCATAAAACAAAGACAGTGAAAGAGAGAGAAATTCTTACAAAATCCATTCAGGGGCTCTGATGCAACCTGGATTGACCATATGTACACCCACAGCTGGATGAGACCTAAGGATGGACACTCTTGGGGCTGAGAGGATTGGTGAGGTTGGGTGAGCAAACGCAGACCCTTTAAAGTAATACTGCGTGGTACCCATCCCATGGGTCCCAAATCTCCAGGTTCAAGGGCATCTTCCCACATCGAAAACATGCCTGGGAAACCCAGAAGATGGTACACCGCGTGATCGGGAAAGGTTTCTAAAACGCACCTCATTTCTCCTCTCCTTGTGCTCGGGTTCGCCATTCCAGCCGCTTTACTAACAATCTCCCTACGTGGAGAATCAGCACCGTTAACCTCCTGTTTCGTACAGGTTGCAATTTGTCCTGAGGATGAACGGGAAGAGGGGGAACCAATGAGAGACTAGCTCTAGGTGTTGGGACAGGCACAGGTCACTCTATTTTTCCGTCAGGAAGAAGAATGAACCACAGGCTCAGCCTGCACCCCCGGAACCAGAATAGGGTCTGAAGCAATCCTGCGCTTTTGCGGCCAGCTCCCAAAAAAGCGAGTTGACAAATGGAGCTCAGGGGCACTGCAATTCACAAACCTGCAGAGTTATAAATGATAACTCTCGTCCACAAATATATTGAGGGAAGGCAACGAAGAGGATTTGAAAGCAAGGCAGAATTGCAGGAAACAGATTTCAGGAGGTAGATGCGACTCGCCTTTAAAGCACATGAAAAGCGGCAAAACGTCGACAATGATGCCCTTGGCCAAAAAGGGCGTATGCGTTTTTTCCTGAATATATTCAGGAAAAAACGCATACGCCCTTTTTGGCCAACCAAGCAAGCCGGAAAGGCCAATCAGCACTACAAAGAAGTCTCGCTTGCCATCGGTCAAAAGGGCCATGCTGAAAAAAGTGTAAAAACCAGAAATGCAGGACAGGCCAGGGAGACGTGGGAGCCTTGCTACGCTGATGGGCGGGATGTTAATTGCCAACAGCCACTCTGGAGAAGTGTACGGTGTGTCCTGAAACATGTAATAAACACAGCTTAGAGAGCATAGGGCACTTCCACTCATGGGCGTATACATTGGGAAAACTGAAAATCCACAAGACACAGGCACCCCGAAGTGTAGGGCTGCTCTGTTTACAAGAACCTCCACTTCGGTACACCTTAAATAGCCCAGGATAGAGAAAAATGGATAAAGAAGTTGTGGTACTTATGCACAATGGAATATCACTCAGCCATGAAATCAATGTCATAAGGCGAGTAGCAGCCAGTATGATGAGTGGATTTAGGTACGATGACTCTAAGTGAAATAAGTCACACAGAAAAAGACACTTATCCTACGATATCACTTAGAGAGGGAATGATAAAATAGCTACCCTTGAACTGAATTACAAGACAGAACAGAGTCACACGTTTAGAAAACACACTATGGCTGCTTAACGGGAAAGGTCAGGTGGGGTGATGCATAAAACAAGGGTTTGAAATTAGCTCAGATACCGTTCCATAAGCCAAATATGTAATGGACAAGACGTACACCCTGCTCAGTGAAATGGACTCAACACCACCTATTCACCGCACAAGAATATATCTGACTAGTAAGAATCTTAAAACCTATGTATTGCTATCTCTCTGGAAGTGAATCAAGAGGGTGTAAAGCGGCATAAACACAGCAGTGAAAAGCAGCTAATCCCCATTATCAAAATAAATTACTTAAAAAAAACCCATAAAACAAAGACAGTGAAAGAGAGAGAAATTCTTACAAAATCCATTCAGGGGCTCTGATGCAACCTGGATTGACCATATGTACACCCACAGCTGGATGAGACCTAAGGATGGACACTCTTGGGGCTGAGAGGATTGGTGAGGTTGGGTGAGCAAACGCAGACCCTTTAAAGTAATACTGCGTGGTACCCATCCCATGGGTCCCAAATCTCCAGGTTCAAGGGCATCTTCCCACATCGAAAACATGCCTGGGAAACCCAGAAGATGGTACACCGCGTGATCGGGAAAGGTTTCTAAAACGCACCTCATTTCTCCTCTCCTTGTGCTCGGGTTCGCCATTCCAGCCGCTTTACTAACAATCTCCCTACGTGGAGAATCAGCACCGTTAACCTCCTGTTTCGTACAGGTTGCAATTTGTCCTGAGGATGAACGGGAAGAGGGGGAACCAATGAGAGACTAGCTCTAGGTGTTGGGACAGGCACAGGTCACTCTATTTTTCCGTCAGGAAGAAGAATGAACCACAGGCTCAGCCTGCACCCCCGGAACCAGAATAGGGTCTGAAGCAATCCTGCGCTTTTGCGGCCAGCTCCCAAAAAAGCGAGTTGACAAATGGAGCTCAGGGGCACTGCAATTCACAAACCTGCAGAGTTATAAATGATAACTCTCGTCCACAAATATATTGAGGGAAGGCAACGAAGAGGATTTGAAAGCAAGGCAGAATTGCAGGAAACAGATTTCAGGAGGTAGATGCGACTCGCCTTTAAAGCACATGAAAAGCGGCAAAACGTCGACAATGATGCCCTTGGCCAAAAAGGGCGTATGCGTTTTTTCCTGAATATATTCAGGAAAAAACGCATACGCCCTTTTTGGCCAACCAAGCAAGCCGGAAAGGCCAATCAGCACTACAAAGAAGTCTCGCTTGCCATCGGTCAAAAGGGCCATGCTGAAAAAAGTGTAAAAACCAGAAATGCAGGACAGGCCAGGGAGACGTGGGAGCCTTGCTACGCTGATGGGCGGGATGTTAATTGCCAACAGCCACTCTGGAGAAGTGTACGGTGTGTCCTGAAACATGTAATAAACACAGCTTAGAGAGCATAGGGCACTTCCACTCATGGGCGTATACATTGGGAAAACTGAAAATCCACAAGACACAGGCACCCCGAAGTGTAGGGCTGCTCTGTTTACAAGAACCTCCACTTCGGTACACCTTAAATAGCCCAGGATAGAGAAAAATGGATAAAGAAGTTGTGGTACTTATGCACAATGGAATATCACTCAGCCATGAAATCAATGTCATAAGGCGAGTAGCAGCCAGTATGATGAGTGGATTTAGGTACGATGACTCTAAGTGAAATAAGTCACACAGAAAAAGACACTTATCCTACGATATCACTTAGAGAGGGAATGATAAAATAGCTACCCTTGAACTGAATTACAAGACAGAACAGAGTCACACGTTTAGAAAACACACTATGGCTGCTTAACGGGAAAGGTCAGGTGGGGTGATGCATAAAACAAGGGTTTGAAATTAGCTCAGATACCGTTCCATAAGCCAAATATGTAATGGACAAGACGTACACCCTGCTCAGTGAAATGGACTCAACACCACCTATTCACCGCACAAGAATATATCTGACTAGTAAGAATCTTAAAACCTATGTATTGCTATCTCTCTGGAAGTGAATCAAGAGGGTGTAAAGCGGCATAAACACAGCAGTGAAAAGCAGCTAATCCCCATTATCAAAATAAATTACTTAAAAAAAACCCATAAAACAAAGACAGTGAAAGAGAGAGAAATTCTTACAAAATCCATTCAGGGGCTCTGATGCAACCTGGATTGACCATATGTACACCCACAGCTGGATGAGACCTAAGGATGGACACTCTTGGGGCTGAGAGGATTGGTGAGGTTGGGTGAGCAAACGCAGACCCTTTAAAGTAATACTGCGTGGTACCCATCCCATGGGTCCCAAATCTCCAGGTTCAAGGGCATCTTCCCACATCGAAAACATGCCTGGGAAACCCAGAAGATGGTACACCGCGTGATCGGGAAAGGTTTCTAAAACGCACCTCATTTCTCCTCTCCTTGTGCTCGGGTTCGCCATTCCAGCCGCTTTACTAACAATCTCCCTACGTGGAGAATCAGCACCGTTAACCTCCTGTTTCGTACAGGTTGCAATTTGTCCTGAGGATGAACGGGAAGAGGGGGAACCAATGAGAGACTAGCTCTAGGTGTTGGGACAGGCACAGGTCACTCTATTTTTCCGTCAGGAAGAAGAATGAACCACAGGCTCAGCCTGCACCCCCGGAACCAGAATAGGGTCTGAAGCAATCCTGCGCTTTTGCGGCCAGCTCCCAAAAAAGCGAGTTGACAAATGGAGCTCAGGGGCACTGCAATTCACAAACCTGCAGAGTTATAAATGATAACTCTCGTCCACAAATATATTGAGGGAAGGCAACGAAGAGGATTTGAAAGCAAGGCAGAATTGCAGGAAACAGATTTCAGGAGGTAGATGCGACTCGCCTTTAAAGCACATGAAAAGCGGCAAAACGTCGACAATGATGCCCTTGGCCAAAAAGGGCGTATGCGTTTTTTCCTGAATATATTCAGGAAAAAACGCATACGCCCTTTTTGGCCAACCAAGCAAGCCGGAAAGGCCAATCAGCACTACAAAGAAGTCTCCCTTGCCATCGGTCAAAAGGGCCATGCTGAAAAAAGTGTAAAACCCGGAAATGCAGGACAGGCCATGGAGACATGGGAGCCTTGCTACGCTGATGGGCGGGATGCAAATTGCCAACAGCCACTCTGGAGAAGTGTACGGTGTGTCCTGAAACATGTAATAAACACAGCTTAGAGAGCATAGGGCACTTCCACTCATGGGCGTATACATTGGGAAAACTGAAAATCCACAAGACACAGGCACCCCAAAGTGTAGGGCTGCTCTGTTTACAAGAACCTCCACTTCGGTACACCTTAAATAGCTCAGGATAGAGAAAAATGGATAAAGAAGTTGTGGTACTTATGCACAATGGAATATCACTCAGCCATGAAATCAATGTCATAAGGCTAGTAGCAGCAAGCATGATGAGTGGATTTAGGTACGATGACTCTAAGTGAAATAAGTCACACAGAAAAAGACACTTATCCTAAGATATCACTTATAGAGGGAATGTCAAAATCGCTACCCTTGAACTGAATTACAAGACAGAACAGAGTCACACGTTTAGAAAACACACTATGGCTGCTTAACGGGAAAGGTCAGGTGGGGTGATGCATAAAACAAGGGTTTGAAATTACCTCAGATACCGTTCCATAAGCCAAATATGTAATGGACAAGACGTACACCCTGCTCAGTGAAATGGACCCAACACCCCCTATTCACCGCACAAGAATATATCTGACTAGTAAGAATCTTAAAACCTATGTATTGATATCTCTCTGGAAGTGAATCAAGAGGGTGTAAAGCGGCATAAACACAGCAGTGAAAAGCAGCTAAATCCCATTATAAACATAAATTACTTAAAAAAAAAAACCCGTAAAACAACGACAGTGAAAGAGAGAGAAATTCTTACAAAATCCATTCAGGGGCTCTGATGCAACCTGGATTGACCATATCTAGACCCACAGCTGGATGAGACATAAGGGTGGACACTCTTGGAGCTGAGAGGATTGGTGAGGTTGGGTGAGCAAACGCAGACCCTTTAAAGTCATACTGCGTGGTACCCATCCCATGGGTCCCAAATCTCCAGGTTCAAGGGCATCTTCCTACATCAAAAACATGCCTGGGAAACCCAGAAGATGGTACACCGTGTGGTCGGGAAAGGTTTCTAAAACGCACCTCATTTCTCCTCTCCTTGTGCTCGGGTTCGCCATTCCAGCCGCTTTACTAACAATCTCCCTACGTGGAGAATCAGCACCGTTAACCTCCTGTTTCGTACAGGTTGCAATTTGTCCTGAGGATGAACGGGAAGAGGGGGAACCAATGAGAGACTAGTTCTAGGTGTTGGGACAGGCACAGGTCACTCTATTTTTCCATCAGGAAGAAGAAAGAACCACAGGCTCAACCTGCCCCCCCCCCGGAACCAGAATAGGGCCTGAAGCAATCCTGCGCTTTTGCGGCCAGCTCCCAAAAAAGCGAGTTGACAAACGGAGCTCAGGGGCACTGCAATTCACAAACCTGCAGAGTTATAAATGATAACTCTCGTCCACAAATATATTGAGGGAAGGCAACGAAGAGGATTTGAAAGCAAGGCAGAATTGCAGGAAACAGATTTCAGGAGGAAGGTGCGACTCGCATTTAAAGCACATGAAAAGCGGCAAAACGTCGACAATGATGCCCTTGGCCAAAAAGGGCGTATGCGTTTTTTCCTGAATATATTCAGGAAAAAACGCATACGCCCTTTTTGGCCAACCAAGCAAGCCGGAAAGGCAAATCAGCACCACAAACAAGTCTCGCTTGCCATCGGTCAAAAGGGCCATGCTGAAAAAAGTGTAAAACCCGGAAATGCAGGACAGGCCATGGAGACATGGGAGCCTTGCTACGCTGATGGGCGGGATGCAAATTGCCAACAGCCACTCTGGAGAAGTGTACGGTGTGTCCTGAAACATGTAATAAACACAGCTTAGAGAGCATAGGGCACTTCCACTCATGGGCGTATACATTGGGAAAACTGAAAATCCACAAGACACAGGCACCCCAAAGTGTAGGGCTGCTCTGTTTACAAGAACCTCCACTTCGGTACACCTTAAATAGCTCAGGATAGAGAAAAATGGATAAAGAAGTTGTGGTACTTATGCACAATGGAATATCACTCAGCCATGAAATCAATGTCATAAGGCTAGTAGCAGCAAGCATGATGAGTGGATTTAGGTACGATGACTCTAAGTGAAATAAGTCACACAGAAAAAGACACTTATCCTAAGATATCACTTATAGAGGGAATGTCAAAATCGCTACCCTTGAACTGAATTACAAGACAGAACAGAGTCACACGTTTAGAAAACACACTATGGCTGCTTAACGGGAAAGGTCAGGTGGGGTGATGCATAAAACAAGGGTTTGAAATTACCTCAGATACCGTTCCATAAGCCAAATATGTAATGGACAAGACGTACACCCTGCTCAGTGAAATGGACCCAACACCCCCTATTAACCGCACAAGAATATATCTGACTAGTAAGAATCTTAAAACCTATGTATTGATATCTCTCTGGAAGTGAATCAAGAGGGTGTAAAGCGGCATAAACACAGCAGTGAAAAGCAGCTAAATCCCATTATAAACATAAATTACTTAAAAAAAAAAACCCGTAAAACAACGACAGTGAAAGAGAGAGAAATTCTTACAAAATCCATTCAGGGGCTCTGATGCAACCTGGATTGACCATATCTAGACCCACAGCTGGATGAGACATAAGGGTGGACACTCTTGGAGCTGAGAGGATTGGTGAGGTTGGGTGAGCAAACGCAGACCCTTTAAAGTCATACTGCGTGGTACCCATCCCATGGGTCCCAAATCTCCAGGTTCAAGGGCATCTTCCTACATCAAAAACATGCCTGGGAAACCCAGAAGATGGTACACCGTGTGGTCGGGAAAGGTTTCTAAAACGCACCTCATTTCTCCTCTCCTTGTGCTCGGGTTCGCCATTCCAGCCGCTTTACTAACAATCTCCCTACGTGGAGAATCAGCACCGTTAACCTCCTGTTTCGTACAGGTTGCAATTTGTCCTGAGGATGAACGGGAAGAGGGGGAACCAATGAGAGACTAGTTCTAGGTGTTGGGACAGGCACAGGTCACTCTATTTTTCCATCAGGAAGAAGAAAGAACCACAGGCTCAACCTGCCCCCCCCCCGGAACCAGAATAGGGCCTGAAGCAATCCTGCGCTTTTGCGGCCAGCTCCCAAAAAAGCGAGTTGACAAATGGAGCTCAGGGGCACTGCAATTCACAAACCTGCAGAGTTATAAATGATAACTCTCGTCCACAAATATATTGAGGGAAGGCAACGAAGAGGATTTGAAAGCAAGGCAGAATTGCAGGAAACAGATTTCAGGAGGAAGGTGCGACTCGCCTTTAAAGCACATGAAAAGCGGCAAAACGTCGACAATGATGCCCTTGGCCAAAAAGGGCGTATGCGTTTTTTCCTGAATATATTCAGGAAAAAACGCATACGCCCTTTTTGGCCAACCAAGCAAGCCGGAAAGGCAAATCAGCACTACAAACAAGTCTCGCTTGCCATCGGTCAAAAGGGCCATGCTGAAAAAAGTGTAAAACCCGGAAATGCAGGACAGGCCATGGAGACATGGGAGCCTTGCTACGCTGATGGGCGGGATGCAAATTGCCAACAGCCACTCTGGAGAAGTGTACGGTGTGTCCTGAAACATGTAATAAACACAGCTTAGAGAGCATAGGGCACTTCCACTCATGGGCATATACATTGGGAAAACTGAAAATCCACAAGACACAGGCACCCCAAAGTGTAGGGCTGCTCTGTTTACAAGAACCTCCACTTCGGTACACCTTAAATAGCTCAGGATAGAGAAAAATGGATAAAGAAGTTGTGGTACTTATGCACAATGGAATATCACTCAGCCATGAAATCAATGTCATAAGGCTAGTAGCAGCAAGCATGATGAGTGGATTTAGGTACGATGACTCTAAGTGAAATAAGTCACACAGAAAAAGACACTTATCCTAAGATATCACTTATAGAGGGAATGTCAAAATCGCTACCCTTGAACTGAATTACAAGACAGAACAGAGTCACACGTTTAGAAAACACACTATGGCTGCTTAACGGGAAAGGTCAGGTGGGGTGATGCATAAAACAAGGGTTTGAAATTACCTCAGATACCGTTCCATAAGCCAAATATGTAATGGACAAGACGTACACCCTGCTCAGTGAAATGGACTCAACACCCCCTATTCACCGCACAAGAATATATCTGACTAGTAAGAATCTTAAAACCTATGTATTGATATCTCTCTGGAAGTGAATCAAGAGGGTGTAAAGCGGCATAAACACAGCAGTGAAAAGCAGCTAAATCCCATTATAAACATAAATTACTTAAAAAAAAAACCCGTAAAACAACGACAGTGAAAGAGAGAGAAATTCTTACAAAATCCATTCAGGGGCTCTGATGCAACCTGGATTGACCATATCTAGACCCACAGCTGGATGAGACATAAGGGTGGACACTCTTGGAGCTGAGAGGATTGGTGAGGTTGGGTGAGCAAACGCAGACCCTTTAAAGTCATACTGCGTGGTACCCATCCCATGGGTCCCAAATCTCCAGGTTCAAGGGCATCTTCCTACATCAAAAACATGCCTGGGAAACCCAGAAGATGGTACACCGTGTGGTCGGGAAAGGTTTCTAAAACGCACCTCATTTCTCCTCTCCTTGTGCTCGGGTTCGCCATTCCAGCCGCTTTACTAACAATCTCCCTACGTGGAGAATCAGCACCGTTAACCTCCTCTTTCGTACAGGTTGCAATTTGTCCTGAGGATGAACGGGAAGAGGGGGAACCAATGAGAGACTAGCTCTAGGTGTTGGGACAGGCACAGGTCACTCTATTTTTCCATCAGGAAGAAGAAAGAACCACAGGCTCAACCTGCCCCCCCCCCGGAACCAGAATAGGGCCTGAAGCAATCCTGCGCTTTTGCGGCCAGCTCCCAAAAAAGCGAGTTGACAAATGGAGCTCAGGGGCACTGCAATTCACAAACCTGCAGAGTTATAAATGATAACTCTCGTCCACAAATATATTGAGGGAAGGCAACGAAGAGGATTTGAAAGCAAGGCAGAATTGCAGGAAACAGATTTCAGGAGGTAGGTGCGACTCGCCTTTAAAGCACATGAAAAGCGGCAAAACGTCGACAATGATGCCCTTGGCCAAAAAGGGCGTATGCGTTTTTTCCTGAATATATTCAGGAAAAAACGCATACGCCCTTTTTGGCCAACCAAGCAAGCCGGAAAGGCAAATCAGCACTACAAACAAGTCTCGCTTGCCATCGGTCAAAAGGGCCATGCTGAAAAAAGTGTAAAACCCGGAAATGCAGGACAGGCCATGGAGACATGGGAGCCTTGCTACGCTGATGGGTGGGATGCAAATTGCCAACAGCCACTCTGGAGAAGTGTACGGTGTGTCCTGAAACATGTAATAAACACAGCTTAGAGAGCATAGGGCACTTCCACTCATGGGCGTATACATTGGGAAAACTGAAAATCCACAAGACACAGGCACCCCAAAGTGTAGGGCTGCTCTGTTTACAAGAACCTCCACTTCGGTACACCTTAAATAGCTCAGGATAGAGAAAAATGGATAAAGAAGTTGTGGTACTTATGCACAATGGAATATCACTCAGCCATGAAATCAATGTCATAAGGCTAGTAGCAGCAAGCATGATGAGTGGATTTAGGTACGATGACTCTAAGTGAAATAAGTCACACAGAAAAAGACACTTATCCTAAGATATCACTTATAGAGGGAATGTCAAAATCGCTACCCTTGAACTGAATTACAAGACAGAACAGAGTCACACGTTTAGAAAACACACTATGGCTGCTTAACGGGAAAGGTCAGGTGGGGTGATGCATAAAACAAGGGTTTGAAATTACCTCAGATACCGTTCCATAAGCCAAATATGTAATGGACAAGACGTACACCCTGCTCAGTGAAATGGACTCAACACCCCCTATTCACCGCACAAGAATATATCTGACTAGTAAGAATCTTAAAACCTATGTATTGATATCTCTCTGGAAGTGAATCAAGAGGGTGTAAAGCGGCATAAACACAGCAGTGAAAAGCAGCTAAATCCCATTATAAACATAAATTACTTAAAAAAAAAACCCGTAAAACAACGACAGTGAAAGAGAGAGAAATTCTTACAAAATCCATTCAGGGGCTCTGATGCAACCTGGATTGACCATATCTAGACCCACAGCTGGATGAGACATAAGGGTGGACACTCTTGGAGCTGAGAGGATTGGTGAGGTTGGGTGAGCAAACGCAGACCCTTTAAAGTCATACTGCGTGGTACCCATCCCATGGGTCCCAAATCTCCAGGTTCAAGGGCATCTTCCTACATCAAAAACATGCCTGGGAAACCCAGAAGATGGTACACCGTGTGGTCGGGAAAGGTTTCTAAAACGCACCTCATTTCTCCTCTCCTTGTGCTCGGGTTCGCCATTCCAGCCGCTTTACTAACAATCTCCCTACGTGGAGAATCAGCACCGTTAACCTCCTGTTTCGTACAGGTTGCAATTTGTCCTGAGGATGAACGGGAAGAGGGGGAACCAATGAGAGACTAGCTCTAGGTGTTGGGACAGGCACAGGTCACTCTATTTTTCCATCAGGAAGAAGAAAGAACCACAGGCTCAACCTGCCCCCCCCCCGGAACCAGAATAGGGCCTGAAGCAATCCTGCGCTTTTGCGGCCAGCTCCCAAAAAAGCGAGTTGACAAATGGAGCTCAGGGGCACTGCAATTCACAAACCTGCAGAGTTATAAATGATAACTCTCGTCCACAAATATATTGAGGGAAGGCAACGAAGAGGATTTGAAAGCAAGGCAGAATTGCAGGAAACAGATTTCAGGAGGTAGGTGCGACTCGCCTTTAAAGCACATGAAAAGCGGCAAAACGTCGACAATGATGCCCTTGGCCAAAAAGGGCGTATGCGTTTTTTCCTGAATATATTCAGGAAAAAACGCATACGCCCTTTTTGGCCAACCAAGCAAGCCGGAAAGGCAAATCAGCACTACAAACAAGTCTCGCTTGCCATCGGTCAAAAGGGCCATGCTGAAAAAAGTGTAAAACCCGGAAATGCAGGACAGGCCATGGAGACATGGGAGCCTTGCTACGCTGATGGGTGGGATGCAAATTGCCAACAGCCACTCTGGAGAAGTGTACGGTGTGTCCTGAAACATGTAATAAACACAGCTTAGAGAGCATAGGGCACTTCCACTCATGGGCGTATACATTGGGAAAACTGAAAATCCACAAGACACAGGCACCCCAAAGTGTAGGGCTGCTCTGTTTACAAGAACCTCCACTTCGGTACACCTTAAATAGCTCAGGATAGAGAAAAATGGATAAAGAAGTTGTGGTACTTATGCACAATGGAATATCACTCAGCCATGAAATCAATGTCATAAGGCTAGTAGCAGCAAGCATGATGAGTGGATTTAGGTACGATGACTCTAAGTGAAATAAGTCACACAGAAAAAGACACTTATCCTAAGATATCACTTATAGAGGGAATGTCAAAATCGCTACCCTTGAACTGAATTACAAGACAGAACAGAGTCACACGTTTAGAAAACACACTATGGCTGCTTAACGGGAAATGTCAGGTGGGGTGATGCATAAAACAAGGGTTTGAAATTACCTCAGATACCGTTCCATAAGCCAAATATGTAATGGACAAGACGTACACCCTGCTCAGTGAAATGGACTCAACACCCCCTATTCAGCGCACAAGAATATATCTGACTAGTAAGAATCTTAAAACCTATGTATTGATATCTCTCTGGAAGTGAATCAAGAGGGTGTAAAGCGGCATAAACACAGCAGTGAAAAGCAGCTAAATCCCATTATAAACATAAATTACTTAAAAAAAAAAACCCGTAAAACAAAGACAGTGAAAGAGAGAGAAATTCTTACAAAATCCATTCAGGGGCTCTGATGCAACCTGGATTGACCATATCTAGACCCACAGCTGGATGAGACATAAGGGTGGACACTCTTGGAGCTGAGAGGATTGGTGAGGTTGGGTGAGCAAACGCAGACCCTTTAAAGTCATACTGCGTGGTACCCATCCCATGGGTCCCAAATCTCCAGGTTCAAGGGCATCTTCCTACATCGAAAACATGCCTGGGAAACCCAGAAGATGGTACACCGTGTGGTCGGGAAAGGTTTCTAAAACGCACCTCATTTCTCCTCTCCTTGTGCTCGGGTTCGCCATTCCAGCCGCTTTACTAACAATCTCCCTACGTGGAGAATCAGCACCGTTAACCTCCTCTTTCGTACAGGTTGCAATTTGTCCTGAGGATGAACGGGAAGAGGGGGAACCAATGAGAGACTAGCTCTAGGTGTTGGGACAGGCACAGGTCACTCTATTTTTCCATCAGGAAGAAGAATGAACCACAGGCACAGCCTGCCCCCCCGGAACCAGAATAGGGCCTGAAGCAATCCTGCGCTTTTGCGGCCAGCTCCCAAAAAAGCGAGTTGACAAATGGAGCTCAGGGGCACTGCAATTCACAAACCTGCAGAGTTATAAATGATAACTCTCGTCCACAAATATATTGAGGGAAGGCAACGAAGAGGATTTGAAAGCAAGGCAGAATTGCAGGAAACAGATTTCAGGAGGTAGGTGCGACTCGCCTTTAAAGCACATGAAAAGCGGCAAAACGTCGACAATGATGCCCTTGGCCAAAAAGGGCGTATGCGTTTTTTCCTGAATATATTCAGGAAAAAACGCATACGCCCTTTTTGGCCAACCAAGCAAGCCGGAAAGGCAAATCAGCACTACAAACAAGTCTCGCTTGCCATCGGTCAAAAGGGCCATGCTGAAAAAAGTGTAAAACCCGGAAATGCAGGACAGGCCATGGAGACATGGGAGCCTTGCTACGCTGATGGGTGGGATGCAAATTGCCAACAGCCACTCTGGAGAAGTGTACGGTGTGTCCTGAAACATGTAATAAACACAGCTTAGAGAGCATAGGGCACTTCCACTCATGGGCGTATACATTGGGAAAACTGAAAATCCACAAGACACAGGCACCCCAAAGTGTAGGGCTGCTCTGTTTACAAGAACCTCCACTTCGGTACACCTTAAATAGCTCAGGATAGAGAAAAATGGATAAAGACGTTGTGGTACTTATGCACAATGGAATATCACTCAGCCATGAAATCAATGTCATAAGGCTAGTAGCAGCAAGCATGATGAGTGGATTTAGGTACGATGACTCTAAGTGAAATAAGTCACACAGAAAAAGACACTTATCCTAAGATATCACTTATAGAGGGAATGTCAAAATCGCTACCCTTGAACTGAATTACAAGACAGAACAGAGTCACACGTTTAGAAAACACACTATGGCTGCTTAACGGGAAATGTCAGGTGGGGTGATGCATAAAACAAGGGTTTGAAATTACCTCAGATACCGTTCCATAAGCCAAATATGTAATGGACAAGACGTACACCCTGCTCAGTGAAATGGACTCAACACCCCCTATTCAGCGCACAAGAATATATCTGACTAGTAAGAATCTTAAAACCTATGTATTGATATCTCTCTGGAAGTGAATCAAGAGGGTGTAAAGCGGCATAAACACAGCAGTGAAAAGCAGCTAAATCCCATTATAAACATAAATTACTTAAAAAAAAAAAACCCGTAAAACAAAGACAGTGAAAGAGAGAGAAATTCTTACAAAATCCATTCAGGGGCTCTGATGCAACCTGGATTGACCATATCTAGACCCACAGCTGGATGAGACATAAGGGTGGACACTCTTGGAGCTGAGAGGATTGGTGAGGTTGGGTGAGCAAACGCAGACCCTTTAAAGTCATACTGCGTGGTACCCATCCCATGGGTCCCAAATCTCCAGGTTCAAGGGCATCTTCCTACATCGAAAACATGCCTGGGAAACCCAGAAGATGGTACACCGTGTGGTCGGGAAAGGTTTCTAAAACGCACCTCATTTCTCCTCTCCTTGTGCTCGGGTTCGCCATTCCAGCCGCTTTACTAACAATCTCCCTACGTGGAGAATCAGCACCGTTAACCTCCTCTTTCGTACAGGTTGCAATTTGTCCTGAGGATGAACGGGAAGAGGGGGAACCAATGAGAGACTAGCTCTAGGTGTTGGGACAGGCACAGGTCACTCTATTTTTCCATCAGGAAGAAGAAAGAACCACAGGCTCCATCTGCCCCCCCCCCGGAACCAGAATAGGGCCTGAAGCAATCCTGCGCTTTTGCGGCCAGCTCCCAAAAAAGCGAGTTGACAAATGGAGCTCAGGGGCACTGCAATTCACAAACCTGCAGAGTTATAAATGATAACTCTCGTCCACAAATATATTGAGGGAAGGCAACGAAGAGGATTTGAAAGCAAGGCAGAATTGCAGGAAACAGATTTCAGGAGGTAGGTGCGACTCGCCTTTAAAGCACATGAAAAGCGGCAAAACGTCGACAATGATGCCCTTGGCCAAAAAGGGCGTATGCGTTTTTTCCTGAATATATTCAGGAAAAAACGCATACGCCCTTTTTGGCCAACCAAGCAAGCCGGAAAGGCAAATCAGCACTACAAACAAGTCTCGCTTGCCATCGGTCAAAAGGGCCATGCTGAAAAAAGTGTAAAACCCGGAAATGCAGGACAGGCCATGGAGACATGGGAGCCTTGCTACGCTGATGGGCGGGATGCAAATTGCCAACAGCCACTCTGGAGAAGTGTACGGTGTGTCCTGAAACATGTAATAAACACAGCTTAGAGAGCATAGGGCACTTCCACTCATGGGCGTATACATTGGGAAAACTGAAAATCCACAAGACACAGGCACCCCAAAGTGTAGGGCTGCTCTGTTTACAAGAACCTCCACTTCGGTACACCTTAAATAGCTCAGGATAGAGAAAAATGGATAAAGAAGTTGTGGTACTTATGCACAATGGAATATCACTCAGCCATGAAATCAATGTCATAAGGCTAGTAGCAGCAAGCATGATGAGTGGATTTAGGTACGATGACTCTAAGTGAAATAAGTCACACAGAAAAAGACACTTATCCTAAGATATCACTTATAGAGGGAATGTCAAAATCGCTACCCTTGAACTGAATTACAAGACAGAACAGAGTCACACGTTTAGAAAACACACTATGGCTGCTTAACGGGAAAGGTCAGGTGGGGTGATGCATAAAACAAGGGTTTGAAATTACCTCAGATACCGTTCCATAAGCCAAATATGTAATGGACAAGACGTACACCCTGCTCAGTGAAATGGACTCAACACCCCCTATTCACCGCACAAGAATATATCTGACTAGTAAGAATCTTAAAACCTATGTATTGATATCTCTCTGGAAGTGAATCAAGAGGGTGTAAAGCGGCATAAACACAGCAGTGAAAAGCAGCTAAATCCCATTATAAACATAAATTACTTAAAAAAAAAAACCCGTAAAACAAAGACAGTGAAAGAGAGAGAAATTCTTACAAAATCCATTCAGGGGCTCTGATGCAACCTGGATTGACCATATCTAGACCCACAGCTGGATGAGACATAAGGGTGGACACTCTTGGAGCTGAGAGGATTGGTGAGGTTGGGTGAGCAAACGCAGACCCTTTAAAGTCATACTGCGTGGTACCCATCCCATGGGTCCCAAATCTCCAGGTTCAAGGGCATCTTCCTACATCGAAAACATGCCTGGGAAACCCAGAAGATGGTACACCGTGTGGTCGGGAAAGGTTTCTAAAACGCACCTCATTTCTCCTCTCCTTGTGCTCGGGTTCGCCATTCCAGCCGCTTTACTAACAATCTCCCTACGTGGAGAATCAGCACCGTTAACCTCCTCTTTCGTACAGGTTGCAATTTGTCCTGAGGATGAACGGGAAGAGGGGGAACCAATGAGAGACTAGCTCTAGGTGTTGGGACAGGCACAGGTCACTCTATTTTTCCATCAGGAAGAAGAATGAACCACAGGCTCAGCCTGCCCCCCCGGAACCAGAATAGGGCCTGAAGCAATCCTGCGCTTTTGCGGCCAGCTCCCAAAAAAGCGAGTTGACAAATGGAGCTCAGGGGCACTGCAATTCACAAACCTGCAGAGTTATAAATGATAACTCTCGTCCACAAATATATTGAGGGAAGGCAACGAAGAGGATTTGAAAGCAAGGCAGAATTGCAGGAAACAGATTTCAGGAGGTAGGTGCGACTCGCCTTTAAAGCACATGAAAAGCGGCAAAACGTCGACAATGATGCCCTTGGCCAAAAAGGGCGTATGCGTTTTTTCCTGAATATATTCAGGAAAAAACGCATACGCCCTTTTTGGCCAACCAAGCAAGCCGGAAAGGCAAATCAGCACTACAAACAAGTCTCGCTTGCCATCGGTCAAAAGGGCCATGCTGAAAAAAGTGTAAAACCCGGAAATGCAGGACAGGCCATGGAGACATGGGAGCCTTGCTACGCTGATGGGCGGGATGTAAATTGCCAACAGCCACTCTGGAGAAGTGTACGGTGTGTCCTGAAACATGTAATAAACACAGCTTAGAGAGCATAGGGCACTTCCACTCATGGGCGTATACATTGGGAAAACTGAAAATCCACAAGACACAGGCACCCCAAAGTGTAGGGCTGCTCTGTTTACAAGAACCTCCACTTCGGTACACCTTAAATAGCTCAGGATAGAGAAAAATGGATAAAGAAGTTGTGGTACTTATGCACAATGGAATATCACTCAGCCATGAAATCAATGTCATAAGGCTAGTAGCAGCAAGCATGATGAGTGGATTTAGGTACGATGACTCTAAGTGAAATAACTCACACAGAAAAAGACACTTATGCTAAGATATCACTTATAGAGGGAATGTCAAAATCGCTACCCTTGAACTGAATTACAAGACAGAACAGAGTCACACGTTTAGAAAACACACTATGGCTGCTTAACGGGAAAGGTCAGGTGGGGTGATGCATAAAACAAGGGTTTGAAATTAGCTCAGATTCCGTTCCATAAGCCAAATATGTAATGGACAAGACGTACACCCTGCTCAGTGAAATGGACTCAACACCCCCTATTCAGCGCACAAGAATATATCTGACTGGTAAGAATCTTAAAACCTATGTATTGATATCTCTCTGGAAGTGAATCAAGAGGGTGTAAAGCGGCATAAACACAGCAGTGAAAAGCAGCTAAATCCCATTATAAACATAAATTACTTAAAAAAAAAACCCGTAAAACAAAGACAGTGAAAGAGAGAGAAATTCTTACAAAATCCATTCAGGGGCTCTGATGCAACCTGGATTGACCATATCTAGACCCACAGCTGGATGAGACATAAGGCTGGACACTCTTGGGACTGAGAGGATTGGTGAGGTTGGGTGAGCAAACGCAGACCCTTTAAAGTCATACTGCGTGGTACCCATCCCATGGGTCCCAAATCTCCAGGTTCAAGGGCATCTTCCTACATCGAAAACATGCCTGGGAAACCCAGAAGATGGTACACCGTGTGGTCGGGAAAGGTTTCTAAAACGCACCTCATTTCTCCTCTCCTTGTGCTCGGGTTCGCCATTCCAGCCGCTTTACTAACAATCTCCCTACGTGGAGAATCAGCACCGTTAACCTCCTCTTTCGTACAGGTTGCAATTTGTCCTGAGGATGAACGGGAAGAGGGGGAACCAATGAGAGACTAGCTCTAGGTGTTGGGACAGGCACAGGTCACTCTATTTTTCCATCAGGAAGAAGAATGAACCACAGGCTCAGCCTGCCCCCCCCCGGAACCAGAATAGGGCCTGAAGCAATCCTGCGCTTTTGCGGCCAGCTCCCAAAAAAGCGAGTTGACAAATGGAGCTCAGGGGCACTGCAATTCACAAACCTGCAGAGTTATAAATGATAACTCTCGTCCGCAAATATATTGAGGGAAGGCAACGAAGAGGATTTGAAAGCAAGGCAGAATTGCAGGAAACAGATTTCAGGAGGTAGGTGCGACTCGCCTTTAAAGCACATGAAAATCGGCAAAACGTCGACAATGATGCCCTTGGCCAAAAAGGGCGTATGCGTTTTTTCCTGAATATATTCAGGAAAAAACGCATACGCCCTTTTTGGCCAACCAAGCAAGCCGGAAAGGCAAATCAGCACTACAAACAAGTCTCGCTTGCCATCGGTCAAAAGGGCCATGCTGAAAAAAGTGTAAAACCCGGAAATGCAGGAGAGGCCATGGAGACATGGGAGCCTTGCTACGCTGATGGGCGGGATGTAAATTGCCAACAGCCACTCTGGAGAAGTGTACGGTGTGTCCTGAAACATGTAATAAACACAGCTTAGAGAGCATAGGGCACTTCCACTCATGGGCGTATACATTGGGAAAACTGAAAATCCACAAGACACAGGCACCCCAAAGTGTAGGGCTGCTCTGTTTACAAGAACCTCCACTTCGGTACACCTTAAATAGCTCAGGATAGAGAAAAATGGATAAAGAAGTTGTGGTACTTATGCACAATGGAATATCACTCAGCCATGAAATCAATGTCATAAGGCTAGTAGCAGCAAGCATGATGAGTGGATTTAGGTACGATGACTCTAAGTGAAATAAGTCACACAGAAAAAGACACTTATCCTAAGATATCACTTATAGAGGGAATGTCAAAATCGCTACCCTTGAACTGAATTACAAGACAGAACAGAGTCACACGTTTAGAAAACACACTATGGCTGCTTAACGGGAAAGGTCAGGTGGGGTGATGCATAAAACAAGGGTTTGAAATTACCTCAGATACCGTTCCATAAGCCAAATATGTAATGGACAAGACGTACACCCTGCTCAGTGAAATGGACTCAACACCCCCTATTCAGCGCACAAGAATATATCTGACTAGTAAGAATCTTAAAACCTATGTATTGATATCTCTCTGGAAGTGAATCAAGAGGGTGTAAAGCGGCATAAACACAGCAGTGAAAAGCAGCTAAATCCCATTATAAACATAAATTACTTAAAAAAAAAAACCCGTAAAACAAAGACAGTGAAAGAGAGAGAAATTCTTACAAAATCCATTCAGGGGCTCTGATGCAACCTGGATTGACCATATCTAGACCCACAGCTGGATGAGACATAAGGGTGGACACTCTTGGAGCTGAGAGGATTGGTGAGGTTGGGTGAGCAAACGCAGACCCTTTAAAGTCATACTGCGTGGTACCCATCCCATGGGTCCCAAATCTCCAGGTTCAAGGGCATCTTCCTACATCGAAAACATGCCTGGGAAACCCAGAAGATGGTACACCGTGTGGTCGGGAAAGGTTTCTAAAACGCACCTCATTTCTCCTCTCCTTGTGCTCGGGTTCGCCATTCCAGCCGCTTTACTAACAATCTCCCTACGTGGAGAATCAGCACCGTTAACCTCCTCTTTCGTACAGGTTGCAATTTGTCCTGAGGATGAACGGGAAGAGGGGGAACCAATGAGAGACTAGCTCTAGGTGTTGGGACAGGCACAGGTCACTCTATTTTTCCATCAGGAAGAAGAATGAACCACAGGCTCAGCCTGCACCCCCGGAACCAGAATAGGGCCTGAAGCAATCCTGCGCTTTTGCGGCCAGCTCCCAAAAAAGTGAGTTGACAAACGGAGCTCAGGGGCACTGCAATTCACAAACCTGCAGAGTTATAAATGATAACTCTCGTCCACAAATATATTGAGGGAAGGCAACGAAGAGGATTTGAAAGCAAGGCAGAATTGCAGGAAACAGATTTCAGGAGGAAGGTGCGACTCGCCTTTAAAGCACATGAAAAGCGGCAAAACGTCGACAATGATGCCCTTGGCCAAAAAGGGCGTATGCGTTTTTTCCTGAATATATTCAGGAAAAAACGCATACGCCCTTTTTGGCCAACCAAGCAAGCCGGAAAGGCAAATCAGCACTACAAACAAGTCTCGCTTGCCATCGGTCAAAAGGGCCATGCTGAAAAAAGTGTAAACCCCGGAAATGCAGGACAGGCCATGGAGACATGGGAGCCTTGCTACGCTGATGGGCGGGATGTAAATTGCCAACAGCCACTCTGGAGAAGTGTACGGTGTGTCCTGAAACATGTAATAAACACAGCTTAGAGAGCATAGGGCACTTCCACTCATGGGCGTATACATTGGGAAAACTGAAAATCCACAAGACACAGGCACCCCAAAGTGTAGGGCTGCTCTGTTTACAAGAACCTCCACTTCGGTACACCTTAAATAGCTCAGGATAGAGAAAAATGGATAAAGAAGTTGTGGTACTTATGCACAATGGAATATCACTCAGCCATGAAATCAATGTCATAAGGCTAGTAGCAGCAAGCATGATGAGTGGATTTAGGTACGATGACTCTAAGTGAAATAAGTCACACAGAAAAAGACACTTTTCCTAAGATATCACTTATAGAGGGAATGTCAAAATCGCTACCCTTGAACTGAATTACAAGACAGAACAGAGTCACACGTTTAGAAAACACACTATGGCTGCTTAACGGGAAAGGTCAGGTGGGGTGATGCATAAAACAAGGGTTTGAAATTAGCTCAGATTCCGTTCCATAAGCCAAATATGTAATGGACAAGACGTACACCCTGCTCAGTGAAATGGACTCAACACCCCCTATTCAGCGCACAAGAATATATCTGACTAGTAAGAATCTTAAAACCTATGTATTGATATCTCTCTGGAAGTGAATCAAGAGGGTGTAAAGCGGCATAAACACAGCAGTGAAAAGCAGCTAAACCCCATTATAAAAATAAATTACTTAAAAAAAACCCATAAAACAACGACAGTGAAAGAGAGAGAAATTCTTACAAAATCCATTCAGGGGCTCTGATGCAACCTGGATTGACCATATCTAGACCCACAGCTGGATGAGACATAAGGCTGGACACTCTTGGGACTGAGAGGATTGGTGAGGTTGGGTGAGCAAACGCAGACCCTTTAAAGTCATACTGCGTGGTACCCATCCCATGGGTCCCAAATCTCCAGGTTCAAGGGCATCTTCCTACATCGAAAACATGCCTGGGAAACCCAGAAGATGGTACACCGTGTGGTCGGGAAAGGTTTCTAAAACGCACCTCATTTCTCCTCTCCTTGTGCTCGGGTTCGCCATTCCAGCCGCTTTACTAACAATCTCCCTACGTGGAGAATCAGCACCGTTAACCTCCTCTTTCGTACAGGTTGCAATTTGTCCTGAGGATGAACGGGAAGAGGGGGAACCAATGAGAGACTAGCTCTAGGTGTTGGGACAGGCACAGGTCACTCTATTTTTCCATCAGGAAGAAGAATGAACCACAGGCTCAGCCTGCCCCCCCGGAACCAGAATAGGGCCTGAAGCAATCCTGCGCTTTTGCGGCCAGCTCCCAAAAAAGCGAGTTGACAAATGGAGCTCAGGGGCACTGCAATTCACAAACCTGCAGAGTTATAAATGATAACTCTCGTCCACAAATATATTGAGGGAAGGCAACGAAGAGGATTTGAAAGCAAGGCAGAATTGCAGGAAACAGATTTCAGGAGGTAGGTGCGACTCGCCTTTAAAGCACATGAAAAGCGGCAAAACGTCGACAATGATGCCCTTGGCCAAAAAGGGCGTATGCGTTTTTTCCTGAATATATTCAGGAAAAAACGCATACGCCCTTTTTGGCCAACCAAGCAAGCCGGAAAGGCAAATCAGCACTACAAACAAGTCTCGCTTGCCATCGGTCAAAAGGGCCATGCTGAAAAAAGTGTAAAACCCGGAAATGCAGGACAGGCCATGGAGACATGGGAGCCTTGCTACACTGATGGGCGGGATGCAAATTGCCAACAGCCACTCTGGAGAAGTGTACGGTGTGTCCTGAAACATGTAATAAACACAGCTTAGAGAGCATAGGGCACTTCCACTCATGGGCGTATACATTGGGAAAACTGAAAATCCACAAGACACAGGCACCCCAAAGTGTAGGGCTGCTCTGTTTACAAGAACCTCCACTTCGGTACACCTTAAATAGCTCAGGATAGAGAAAAATGGATAAAGAAGTTGTGGTACTTATGCACAATGGAATATCACTCAGCCATGAAATCAATGTCATAAGGCTAGTAGCAGCAAGCATGATGAGTGGATTTAGGTACGATGACTCTAAGTGAAATAAGTCACACAGAAAAAGACACTTATCCTAAGATATCACTTATAGAGGGAATGTCAAAATCGCTACACTTCAACTGAATTACAAAACAGAACAGAGTCACACATTTAGAAAACACACTATGGCTGCTTAACGGGAAAGGTGAGGTGGGGTGATGCATAAAACAAGGGTTTGAAATTAGCTCAGATACCGTTCCACAAGCCAAATATGTAATAGACAAGACCTACCCCCTGCTCAGTGAACTGGACTCAACAGCCCCTATTCACCGCCCAAGAATATATCTGACTAGTAAGAGTCTTAAAACCTATGTATTGATATCTCTCTGGAAGTGAATCAAGAGGGTGTAAAGCGGCATAAACACAGCAGTGAAAAGCAGCTAAACCCCATTATAAAAATAAATTACTTAAAAAAAACCCATAAAACAACGACAGTGAAAGAGAGAGAAATTCTTACAAAATCCATTCAGGGGCTCTGATGCAACCTGGATTGACCATATCTAGACCCACAGCTGGATGAGACATAAGGGTGGACACTCTTGGAGCTGAGAGGATTGGTGAGGTTGGGTGAGCAAACGCAGACCCTTTAAAGTCATACTGCGTGGTACCCATCCCATGGGTCCCAAATCTCCAGGTTCAAGGGCATCTTCCTACATCGAAAACATGCCTGGGAAACCCAGAAGATGGTACACCGTGTGGTCGGGAAAGGTTTCTAAAACGCACCTCATTTCTCCTCTCCTTGTGCTCGGGTTCGCCATTCCAGCCGCTTTACTAACAATCTCTCTACGTGGAGAATCAGCACCGTTAACCTCCTCTTTCGTACAGGTTGCAATTTGTCCTGAGGATGAACGGGAAGAGGGGGAACCAATGAGAGACTAGCTCTAGGTGTTGCGACAGGCACAGGTCACTCTATTTTTCCATTAGGAAGAAGAATGAACCACAGGCTCAGCCTGCCCCCCCGGAACCAGAATAGGGCCTGAAGCAATCCTGCGCTTTTGCGGCCAGCTCCCAAAAAAGCGAGTTGACAAATGGAGCTCAGGGGCACTGCAATTCACAAACCTGCAGAGTTATAAATGATAACTCTCGTCCACAAATATATTGAGGGAAGGCAACGAAGAGGATTTGAAAGCAAGGCAGAATTGCAGGAAACAGATTTCAGGAGGTAGGTGCGACTCGCCTTTAAAGCACATGAAAAGCGGCAAAACGTCGACAATGATGCCCTTGGCCAAAAAGGGCGTATGCGTTTTTTCCTGAATATATTCAGGAAAAAACGCATACGCCCTTTTTGGCCAACCAAGCAAGCCGGAAAGGCAAATCAGCACTACAAACAAGTCTCGCTTGCCATCGGTCAAAAGGGCCATGCTGAAAAAAGTGTAAAACCCGGAAATGCAGGACAGGCCATGGAGACATGGGAGCCTTGCTACACTGATGGGCGGGATGCAAATTGCCAACAGCCACTCTGGAGAAGTGTACGGTGTGTCCTGAAACATGTAATAAACACAGCTTAGAGAGCATAGGGCACTTCCACTCATGGGCGTATACATTGGGAAAACTGAAAATCCACAAGACACAGGCACCCCAAAGTGTAGGGCTGCTCTGTTTACAAGAACCTCCACTTCGGTACACCTTAAATAGCTCAGGATAGAGAAAAATGGATAAAGAAGTTGTGGTACTTATGCACAATGGAATATCACTCAGCCATGAAATCAATGTCATAAGGCTAGTAGCAGCAAGCATGATGAGTGGATTTAGGTACGATGACTCTAAGTGAAATAAGTCACACAGAAAAAGACACTTATCCTAAGATATCACTTATAGAGGGAATGTCAAAATCGCTACACTTCAACTGAATTACAAAACAGAACAGAGTCACACATTTAGAAAACACACTATGGCTGCTTAACGGGAAAGGTGAGGTGGGGTGATGCATAAAACAAGGGTTTGAAATTAGCTCAGATACCGTTCCACAAGCCAAATATGTAATAGACAAGACCTACCCCCTGCTCAGTGAACTGGACTCAACAGCCCCTATTCACCGCCCAAGAATATATCTGACTAGTAAGAGTCTTAAAACCTATGTATTGATATCTCTCTGGAAGTGAATCAAGAGGGTGTAAAGCGGCATAAACACAGCAGTGAAAAGCAGCTAAACCCCATTATAAAAATAAATTACTTAAAAAAAACCCATAAAACAACGACAGTGAAAGAGAGAGAAATTCTTACAAAATCCATTCAGGGGCTCTGATGCAACCTGGATTGACCATATCTAGACCCACAGCTGGATGAGACATAAGGGTGGACACTCTTGGAGCTGAGAGGATTGGTGAGGTTGGGTGAGCAAACGCAGACCCTTTAAAGTCATACTGCGTGGTACCCATCCCATGGGTCCCAAATCTCCAGGTTCAAGGGCATCTTCCTACATCGAAAACATGCCTGGGAAACCCAGAAGATGGTACACCGTGTGGTCGGGAAAGGTTTCTAAAACGCACCTCATTTCTCCTCTCCTTGTGCTCGGGTTCGCCATTCCAGCCGCTTTACTAACAATCTCTCTACGTGGAGAATCAGCACCGTTAACCTCCTCTTTCGTACAGGTTGCAATTTGTCCTGAGGATGAACGGGAAGAGGGGGAACCAATGAGAGACTAGCTCTAGGTGTTGCGACAGGCACAGGTCACTCTATTTTTCCATTAGGAAGAAGAATGAACCACAGGCTCAGCCTGCCCCCCCGGAACCAGAATAGGGCCTGAAGCAATCCTGCGCTTTTGCGGCCAGCTCCCAAAAAAGCGAGTTGACAAATGGAGCTCAGGGGCACTGCAATTCACAAACCTGCAGAGTTATAAATGATAACTCTCGTCCGCAAATATATTGAGGGAAGGCAACGAAGAGGATTTGAAAGCAAGGCAGAATTGCAGGAAACAGATTTCAGGAGGTAGATGCGACTCGCCTTTAAAGCACATGAAAATCGGCAAAACGTCGACAATGATGCCCTTGGCCAAAAAGGGCGTATGCGTTTTTTCCTGAATATATTCAGGAAAAAACGCATACGCCCTTTTTGGCCAACCAAGCAAGCCGGAAAGGCAAATCAGCACTACAAACAAGTCTCGCTTGCCATCGGTCAAAAGGGCCATGCTGAAAAAAGTGTAAAACCCGGAAATGCAGGAGAGGCCATGGAGACATGGGAGCCTTGCTACGCTGATGGGCGGGATGTAAATTGCCAACAGCCACTCTGGAGAAGTGTACGGTGTGTCCTGAAACATGTAATAAACACAGCTTAGAGAGCATAGGGCACTTCCACTCATGGGCGTATACATTGGGAAAACTGAAAATCCACAAGACACAGGCACCCCAAAGTGTAGGGCTGCTCTGTTTACAAGAACCTCCACTTCGGTACACCTTAAATAGCTCAGGATAGAGAAAAATGGATAAAGAAGTTGTGGTACTTATGCACAATGGAATATCACTCAGCCATGAAATCAATGTCATAAGGCTAGTAGCAGCAAGCATGATGAGTGGATTTAGGTACGATGACTCTAAGTGAAATAAGTCACACAGAAAAAGACACTTATCCTAAGATATCACTTATAGAGGGAATGTCAAAATCGCTACCCTTGAACTGAATTACAAGACAGAACAGAGTCACACGTTTAGAAAACACACTATGGCTGCTTAACGGGAAAGGTCAGGTGGGGTGATGCATAAAACAAGGGTTTGAAATTACCTCAGATACCGTTCCATAAGCCAAATATGTAATGGACAAGACGTACACCCTGCTCAGTGAAATGGACTCAACACCCCCTATTCAGCGCACAAGAATATATCTGACTAGTAAGAATCTTAAAACCTATGTATTGATATCTCTCTGGAAGTGAATCAAGAGGGTGTAAAGCGGCATAAACACAGCAGTGAAAAGCAGCTAAATCCCATTATAAACATAAATTACTTAAAAAAAAAACCCGTAAAACAAAGACAGTGAAAGAGAGAGAAATTCTTACAAAATCCATTCAGGGGCTCTGATGCAACCTGGATTGACCATATCTAGACCCACAGCTGGATGAGACATAAGGGTGGACACTCTTGGAGCTGAGAGGATTGGTGAGGTTGGGTGAGCAAACGCAGACCCTTTAAAGTCATACTGCGTGGTACCCATCCCATGGGTCCCAAATCTCCAGGTTCAAGGGCATCTTCCTACATCGAAAACATGCCTGGGAAACCCAGAAGATGGTACACCGTGTGGTCGGGAAAGGTTTCTAAAACGCACCTCATTTCTCCTCTCCTTGTGCTCGGGTTCGCCATTCCAGCCGCTTTACTAACAATCTCCCTACGTGGAGAATCAGCACCGTTAACCTCCTCTTTCGTACAGGTTGCAATTTGTCCTGAGGATGAACGGGAAGAGGGGGAACCAATGAGAGACTAGCTCTAGGTGTTGGGACAGGCACAGGTCACTCTATTTTTCCATCAGGAAGAAGAATGAACCACAGGCTCAGCCTGCCCCCCCGGAACCAGAATAGGGCCTGAAGCAATCCTGCGCTTTTGCGGCCAGCTCCCAAAAAAGTGAGTTGACAAACGGAGCTCAGGGGCACTGCAATTCACAAACCTGCAGAGTTATAAATGATAACTCTCGTCCACAAATATATTGAGGGAAGGCAACGAAGAGGATTTGAAAGCAAGGCAGAATTGCAGGAAACAGATTTCAGGAGGAAGGTGCGACTCGCCTTTAAAGCACATGAAAAGCGGCAAAACGTCGACAATGATGCCCTTGGCCAAAAAGGGCGTATGCGTTTTTTCCTGAATATATTCAGGAAAAAACGCATACGCCCTTTTTGGCCAACCAAGCAAGCCGGAAAGGCAAATCAGCACTACAAACAAGTCTCGCTTGCCATCGGTCAAAAGGGCCATGCTGAAAAAAGTGTAAACCCCGGAAATGCAGGACAGGCCATGGAGACATGGGAGCCTTGCTACGCTGATGGGCGGGATGTAAATTGCCAACAGCCACTCTGGAGAAGTGTACGGTGTGTCCTGAAACATGTAATAAACACAGCTTAGAGAGCATAGGGCACTTCCACTCATGGGCGTATACATTGGGAAAACTGAAAATCCACAAGACACAGGCACCCCAAAGTGTAGGGCTGCTCTGTTTACAAGAACCTCCACTTCGGTACACCTTAAATAGCTCAGGATAGAGAAAAATGGATAAAGAAGTTGTGGTACTTATGCACAATGGAATATCACTCAGCCATGAAATCAATGTCATAAGGCTAGTAGCAGCAAGCATGATGAGTGGATTTAGGTACGATGACTCTAAGTGAAATAAGTCACACAGAAAAAGACACTTTTCCTAAGATATCACTTATAGAGGGAATGTCAAAATCGCTACCCTTGAACTGAATTACAAGACAGAACAGAGTCACACGTTTAGAAAACACACTATGGCTGCTTAACGGGAAAGGTCAGGTGGGGTGATGCATAAAACAAGGGTTTGAAATTAGCTCAGATTCCGTTCCATAAGCCAAATATGTAATGGACAAGACGTACACCCTGCTCAGTGAAATGGACTCAACACCCCCTATTCAGCGCACAAGAATATATCTGACTGTTAAGAATCTTAAAACCTATGTATTGATATCTCTCTGGAAGTGAATCAAGAGGGTGTAAAGCGGCATAAACACAGCAGTGAAAAGCAGCTAAACCCCATTATAAAAATAAATTACTTAAAAAAACCCCATAAAACAACGACAGTGAAAGAGAGAGAAATTCTTACAAAATCCATTCAGGGGCTCTGATGCAACCTGGATTGACCATATCTAGACCCACAGCTGGATGAGACATAAGGGTGGACACTCTTGGAGCTGAGAGGATTGGTGAGGTTGGGTGAGCAAACGCAGACCCTTTAAAGTCATACTGCGTGGTACCCATCCCATGGGTCCCAAATCTCCAGGTTCAAGGGCATCTTCCTACATCGAAAACATGCCTGGGAAACCCAGAAGATGGTACACCGTGTGGTCGGGAAAGGTTTCTAAAACGCACCTCATTTCTCCTCTCCTTGTGCTCGGGTTCGCCATTCCAGCCGCTTTACTAACAATCTCTCTACGTGGAGAATCAGCACCGTTAACCTCCTCTTTCGTACAGGTTGCAATTTGTCCTGAGGATGAACGGGAAGAGGGGGAACCAATGAGAGACTAGCTCTAGGTGTTGCGACAGGCACAGGTCACTCTATTTTTCCATTAGGAAGAAGAATGAACCACAGGCTCAGCCTGCCCCCCCGGAACCAGAATAGGGCCTGAAGCAATCCTGCGCTTTTGCGGCCAGCTCCCAAAAAAGCGAGTTGACAAATGGAGCTCAGGGGCACTGCAATTCACAAACCTGCAGAGTTATAAATGATAACTCTCGTCCGCAAATATATTGAGGGAAGGCAACGAAGAGGATTTGAAAGCAAGGCAGAATTGCAGGAAACAGATTTCAGGAGGTAGATGCGACTCGCCTTTAAAGCACATGAAAATCGGCAAAACGTCGACAATGATGCCCTTGGCCAAAAAGGGCGTATGCGTTTTTTCCTGAATATATTCAGGAAAAAACGCATACGCCCTTTTTGGCCAACCAAGCAAGCCGGAAAGGCAAATCAGCACTACAAACAAGTCTCGCTTGCCATCGGTCAAAAGGGCCATGCTGAAAAAAGTGTAAAACCCGGAAATGCAGGAGAGGCCATGGAGACATGGGAGCCTTGCTACGCTGATGGGCGGGATGTAAATTGCCAACAGCCACTCTGGAGAAGTGTACGGTGTGTCCTGAAACATGTAATAAACACAGCTTAGAGAGCATAGGGCACTTCCACTCATGGGCGTATACATTGGGAAAACTGAAAATCCACAAGACACAGGCACCCCAAAGTGTAGGGCTGCTCTGTTTACAAGAACCTCCACTTCGGTACACCTTAAATAGCTCAGGATAGAGAAAAATGGATAAAGAAGTTGTGGTACTTATGCACAATGGAATATCACTCAGCCATGAAATCAATGTCATAAGGCTAGTAGCAGCAAGCATGATGAGTGGATTTAGGTACGATGACTCTAAGTGAAATAAGTCACACAGAAAAAGACACTTATCCTAAGATATCACTTATAGAGGGAATGTCAAAATCGCTACCCTTGAACTGAATTACAAGACAGAACAGAGTCACACGTTTAGAAAACACACTATGGCTGCTTAACGGGAAAGGTCAGGTGGGGTGATGCATAAAACAAGGGTTTGAAATTACCTCAGATACCGTTCCATAAGCCAAATATGTAATGGACAAGACGTACACCCTGCTCAGTGAAATGGACTCAACACCCCCTATTCAGCGCACAAGAATATATCTGACTAGTAAGAATCTTAAAACCTATGTATTGATATCTCTCTGGAAGTGAATCAAGAGGGTGTAAAGCGGCATAAACACAGCAGTGAAAAGCAGCTAAATCCCATTATAAACATAAATTACTTAAAAAAAAAACCCGTAAAACAAAGACAGTGAAAGAGAGAGAAATTCTTACAAAATCCATTCAGGGGCTCTGATGCAACCTGGATTGACCATATCTAGACCCACAGCTGGATGAGACATAAGGGTGGACACTCTTGGAGCTGAGAGGATTGGTGAGGTTGGGTGAGCAAACGCAGACCCTTTAAAGTCATACTGCGTGGTACCCATCCCATGGGTCCCAAATCTCCAGGTTCAAGGGCATCTTCCTACATCGAAAACATGCCTGGGAAACCCAGAAGATGGTACACCGTGTGGTCGGGAAAGGTTTCTAAAACGCACCTCATTTCTCCTCTCCTTGTGCTCGGGTTCGCCATTCCAGCCGCTTTACTAACAATCTCCCTACGTGGAGAATCAGCACCGTTAACCTCCTCTTTCGTACAGGTTGCAATTTGTCCTGAGGATGAACGGGAAGAGGGGGAACCAATGAGAGACTAGCTCTAGGTGTTGGGACAGGCACAGGTCACTCTATTTTTCCATCAGGAAGAAGAATGAACCACAGGCTCAGCCTGCCCCCCCGGAACCAGAATAGGGCCTGAAGCAATCCTGCGCTTTTGCGGCCAGCTCCCAAAAAAGTGAGTTGACAAACGGAGCTCAGGGGCACTGCAATTCACAAACCTGCAGAGTTATAAATGATAACTCTCGTCCACAAATATATTGAGGGAAGGCAACGAAGAGGATTTGAAAGCAAGGCAGAATTGCAGGAAACAGATTTCAGGAGGAAGGTGCGACTCGCCTTTAAAGCACATGAAAAGCGGCAAAACGTCGACAATGATGCCCTTGGCCAAAAAGGGCGTATGCGTTTTTTCCTGAATATATTCAGGAAAAAACGCATACGCCCTTTTTGGCCAACCAAGCAAGCCGGAAAGGCAAATCAGCACTACAAACAAGTCTCGCTTGCCATCGGTCAAAAGGGCCATGCTGAAAAAAGTGTAAACCCCGGAAATGCAGGACAGGCCATGGAGACATGGGAGCCTTGCTACGCTGATGGGCGGGATGTAAATTGCCAACAGCCACTCTGGAGAAGTGTACGGTGTGTCCTGAAACATGTAATAAACACAGCTTAGAGAGCATAGGGCACTTCCACTCATGGGCGTATACATTGGGAAAACTGAAAATCCACAAGACACAGGCACCCCAAAGTGTAGGGCTGCTCTGTTTACAAGAACCTCCACTTCGGTACACCTTAAATAGCTCAGGATAGAGAAAAATGGATAAAGAAGTTGTGGTACTTATGCACAATGGAATATCACTCAGCCATGAAATCAATGTCATAAGGCTAGTAGCAGCAAGCATGATGAGTGGATTTAGGTACGATGACTCTAAGTGAAATAAGTCACACAGAAAAAGACACTTTTCCTAAGATATCACTTATAGAGGGAATGTCAAAATCGCTACCCTTGAACTGAATTACAAGACAGAACAGAGTCACACGTTTAGAAAACACACTATGGCTGCTTAACGGGAAAGGTCAGGTGGGGTGATGCATAAAACAAGGGTTTGAAATTAGCTCAGATTCCGTTCCATAAGCCAAATATGTAATGGACAAGACGTACACCCTGCTCAGTGAAATGGACTCAACACCCCCTATTCAGCGCACAAGAATATATCTGACTGTTAAGAATCTTAAAACCTATGTATTGATATCTCTCTGGAAGTGAATCAAGAGGGTGTAAAGCGGCATAAACACAGCAGTGAAAAGCAGCTAAACCCCATTATAAAAATAAATTACTTAAAAAAACCCCATAAAACAACGACAGTGAAAGAGAGAGAAATTCTTACAAAATCCATTCAGGGGCTCTGATGCAACCTGGATTGACCATATCTAGACCCACAGCTGGATGAGACATAAGGCTGGACACTCTTGGGACTGAGAGGATTGGTGAGGTTGGGTGAGCAAACGCAGACCCTTTAAAGTCATACTGCGTGGTACCCATCCCATGGGTCCCAAATCTCCAGGTTCAAGGGCATCTTCCTACATCGAAAACATGCCTGGGAAACCCAGAAGATGGTACACCGTGTGGTCGGGAAAGGTTTCTAAAACGCACCTCATTTCTCCTCTCCTTGTGCTCGGGTTCGCCATTCCAGCCGCTTTACTAACAATCTCTCTACGTGGAGAATCAGCACCGTTAACCTCCTCTTTCGTACAGGTTGCAATTTGTCCTGAGGATGAACGGGAAGAGGGGGAACCAATGAGAGACTAGCTCTAGGTGTTGCGACAGGCACAGGTCACTCTATTTTTCCATTAGGAAGAAGAATGAACCACAGGCTCAGCCTGCCCCCCCGGAACCAGAATAGGGCCTGAAGCAATCCTGCGCTTTTGCGGCCAGCTCCCAAAAAAGCGAGTTGACAAATGGAGCTCAGGGGCACTGCAATTCACAAACCTGCAGAGTTATAAATGATAACTCTCGTCCGCAAATATATTGAGGGAAGGCAACGAAGAGGATTTGAAAGCAAGGCAGAATTGCAGGAAACAGATTTCAGGAGGTAGATGCGACTCGCCTTTAAAGCGCATGAAAATCGGCAAAACGTCGACAATGATGCCCTTGGCCAAAAAGGGCGTATGCGTTTTTTCCTGAATATATTCAGGAAAAAACGCATACGCCCTTTTTGGCCAACCAAGCAAGCCGGAAAGGCAAATCAGCACTACAAACAAGTCTCGCTTGCCATCGGTCAAAAGGGCCATGCTGAAAAAAGTGTAAAACCCGGAAATGCAGGAGAGGCCATGGAGACATGGGAGCCTTGCTACGCTGATGGGCGGGATGTAAATTGCCAACAGCCACTCTGGAGAAGTGTACGGTGTGTCCTGAAACATGTAATAAACACAGCTTAGAGAGCATAGGGCACTTCCACTCATGGGCGTATACATTGGGAAAACTGAAAATCCACAAGACACAGGCACCCCAAAGTGTAGGGCTGCTCTGTTTACAAGAACCTCCACTTCGGTACACCTTAAATAGCTCAGGATAGAGAAAAATGGATAAAGAAGTTGTGGTACTTATGCACAATGGAATATCACTCAGCCATGAAATCAATGTCATAAGGCTAGTAGCAGCAAGCATGATGAGTGGATTTAGGTACGATGACTCTAAGTGAAATAAGTCACACAGAAAAAGACACTTATCCTAAGATATCACTTATAGAGGGAATGTCAAAATCGCTACCCTTGAACTGAATTACAAGACAGAACAGAGTCACACGTTTAGAAAACACACTATGGCTGCTTAACGGGAAAGGTCAGGTGGGGTGATGCATAAAACAAGGGTTTGAAATTACCTCAGATACCGTTCCATAAGCCAAATATGTAATGGACAAGACGTACACCCTGCTCAGTGAAATGGACTCAACACCCCCTATTCAGCGCACAAGAATATATCTGACTAGTAAGAATCTTAAAACCTATGTATTGATATCTCTCTGGAAGTGAATCAAGAGGGTGTAAAGCGGCATAAACACAGCAGTGAAAAGCAGCTAAATCCCATTATAAACATAAATTACTTAAAAAAAAAACCCGTAAAACAAAGACAGTGAAAGAGAGAGAAATTCTTACAAAATCCATTCAGGGGCTCTGATGCAACCTGGATTGACCATATCTAGACCCACAGCTGGATGAGACATAAGGGTGGACACTCTTGGAGCTGAGAGGATTGGTGAGGTTGGGTGAGCAAACGCAGACCCTTTAAAGTCATACTGCGTGGTACCCATCCCATGGGTCCCAAATCTCCAGGTTCAAGGGCATCTTCCTACATCGAAAACATGCCTGGGAAACCCAGAAGATGGTACACCGTGTGGTCGGGAAAGGTTTCTAAAACGCACCTCATTTCTCCTCTCCTTGTGCTCGGGTTCGCCATTCCAGCCGCTTTACTAACAATCTCCCTACGTGGAGAATCAGCACCGTTAACCTCCTCTTTCGTACAGGTTGCAATTTGTCCTGAGGATGAACGGGAAGAGGGGGAACCAATGAGAGACTAGCTCTAGGTGTTGGGACAGGCACAGGTCACTCTATTTTTCCATCAGGAAGAAGAATGAACCACAGGCTCAGCCTGCCCCCCCGGAACCAGAATAGGGCCTGAAGCAATCCTGCGCTTTTGCGGCCAGCTCCCAAAAAAGTGAGTTGACAAACGGAGCTCAGGGGCACTGCAATTCACAAACCTGCAGAGTTATAAATGATAACTCTCGTCCACAAATATATTGAGGGAAGGCAACGAAGAGGATTTGAAAGCAAGGCAGAATTGCAGGAAACAGATTTCAGGAGGAAGGTGCGACTCGCCTTTAAAGCACATGAAAAGCGGCAAAACGTCGACAATGATGCCCTTGGCCAAAAAGGGCGTATGCGTTTTTTCCTGAATATATTCAGGAAAAAACGCATACGCCCTTTTTGGCCAACCAAGCAAGCCGGAAAGGCAAATCAGCACTACAAACAAGTCTCGCTTGCCATCGGTCAAAAGGGCCATGCTGAAAAAAGTGTAAAACCCGGAAATGCAGGACAGGCCATGGAGACATGGGAGCCTTGCTACGCTGATGGGCGGGATGTAAATTGCCAACAGCCACTCTGGAGAAGTGTACGGTGTGTCCTGAAACATGTAATAAACACAGCTTAGAGAGCATAGGGCACTTCCACTCATGGGCGTATACATTGGGAAAACTGAAAATCCACAAGACACAGGCACCCCAAAGTGTAGGGCTGCTCTGTTTACAAGAACCTCCACTTCGGTACACCTTAAATAGCTCAGGATAGAGAAAAATGGATAAAGAAGTTGTGGTACTTATGCACAATGGAATATCACTCAGCCATGAAATCAATGTCATAAGGCTAGTAGCAGCAAGCATGATGAGTGGATTTAGGTACGATGACTCTAAGTGAAATAAGTCACACAGAAAAAGACACTTTTCCTAAGATATCACTTATAGAGGGAATGTCAAACTCGCTACCCTTGAACTGAATTACAAGACAGAACAGAGTCACACGTTTAGAAAACACACTATGGCTGCTTAACGGGAAAGGTCAGGTGGGGTGATGCATAAAACAAGGGTTTGAAATTAGCTCAGATTCCGTTCCATAAGCCAAATATGTAATGGACAAGACGTACACCCTGCTCAGTGAAATGGACTCAACACCCCCTATTCAGCGCACAAGAATATATCTGACTGGTAAGAATCTTAAAACCTATGTATTGATATCTCTCTGGAAGTGAATCAAGAGGGTGTAAAGCGGCATAAACACAGCAGTGAAAAGCAGCTAAATCCCATTATAAACATAAATTACTTAAAAAAAAAACCCGTAAAACAAAGACAGTGAAAGAGAGAGAAATTCTTACAAAATCCGTTCAGGGGCTCTGATGCAACCTGGATTGACCATATCTAGACCCACAGCTGGATGAGACATAAGGCTGGACACTCTTGGGACTGAGAGGATTGGTGAGGTTGGGTGAGCAAACGCAGACCCTTTAAAGTCATACTGCGTGGTACCCATCCCATGGGTCCCAAATCTCCAGGTTCAAGGGCATCTTCCTACATCGAAAACATGCCTGGGAAACCCAGAAGATGGTACACCGTGTGGTCGGGAAAGGTTTCTAAAACGCACCTCATTTCTCCTCTCCTTGTGCTCGGGTTCGCCATTCCAGCCGCTTTACTAACAATCTCCCTACGTGGAGAATCAGCACCGTTAACCTCCTCTTTCGTACAGGTTGCAATTTGTCCTGAGGATGAACGGGAAGAGGGGGAACCAATGAGAGACTAGCTCTAGGTGTTGGGACAGGCACAGGTCACTCTATTTTTCCATCAGGAAGAAGAATGAACCACAGGCTCAGCCTGCCCCCCCGGAACCAGAATAGGGCCTGAAGCAATCCTGCGCTTTTGCGGCCAGCTCCCAAAAAAGCGAGTTGACAAATGGAGCTCAGGGGCACTGCAATTCACAAACCTGCAGAGTTATAAATGATAACTCTCGTCCACAAATATATTGAGGGAAGGCAACGAAGAGGATTTGAAAGCAAGGCAGAATTGCAGGAAACAGATTTCAGGAGGTAGGTGCGACTCGCCTTTAAAGCACATGAAAAGCGGCAAAACGTCGACAATGATGCCCTTGGCCAAAAAGGGCGTATGCGTTTTTTCCTGAATATATTCAGGAAAAAACGCATACGCCCTTTTTGGCCAACCAAGCAAGCCGGAAAGGCAAATCAGCACTACAAACAAGTCTCGCTTGCCATCGGTCAAAAGGGCCATGCTGAAAAAAGTGTAAAACCCGGAAATGCAGGACAGGCCATGGAGACATGGGAGCCTTGCTACACTGATGGGCGGGATGCAAATTGCCAACAGCCACTCTGGAGAAGTGTACGGTGTGTCCTGAAACATGTAATAAACACAGCTTAGAGAGCATAGGGCACTTCCACTCATGGGCGTATACATTGGGAAAACTGAAAATCCACAAGACACAGGCACCCCAAAGTGTAGGGCTGCTCTGTTTACAAGAACCTCCACTTCGGTACACCTTAAATAGCTCAGGATAGAGAAAAATGGATAAAGAAGTTGTGGTACTTATGCACAATGGAATATCACTCAGCCATGAAATCAATGTCATAAGGCTAGTAGCAGCAAGCATGATGAGTGGATTTAGGTACGATGACTCTAAGTGAAATAAGTCACACAGAAAAAGACACTTATCCTAAGATATCACTTATAGAGGGAATGTCAAAATCGCTACACTTCAACTGAATTACAAAACAGAACAGAGTCACACATTTAGAAAACACACTATGGCTGCTTAACGGGAAAGGTGAGGTGGGGTGATGCATAAAACAAGGGTTTGAAATTAGCTCAGATACCGTTCCACAAGCCAAATATGTAATAGACAAGACCTACCCCCTGCTCAGTGAACTGGACTCAACAGCCCCTATTCACCGCCCAAGAATATATCTGACTAGTAAGAGTCTTAAAACCTATGTATTGATATCTCTCTGGAAGTGAATCAAGAGGGTGTAAAGCGGCATAAACACAGCAGTGAAAAGCAGCTAAATCCCATTATAAAAATAAATTACTTAAAAAAAACCCATAAAACAACGACAGTGAAAGAGAGAGAAATTCTTACAAAATTCATTCAGGGGCTCTGATGCAACCTGGATTGACCATATCTAGACCCACAGCTGGATGAGACATAAGGGTGGACACTCTTGGAGCTGAGAGGATTGGTGAGGTTGGGTGAGCAAACGCAGACCCTTTAAAGTCATACTGCGTGGTACCCATCCCATGGGTCCCAAATCTCCAGGTTCAAGGGCATCTTCCTACATCGAAAACATGCCTGGGAAACCCAGAAGATGGTACACCGTGTGGTCGGGAAAGGTTTCTAAAACGCACCTCATTTCTCCTCTCCTTGTGCTCGGGTTCGCCATTCCAGCCGCTTTACTAACAATCTCTCTACGTGGAGAATCAGCACCGTTAACCTCCTCTTTCGTACAGGTTGCAATTTGTCCTGAGGATGAACGGGAAGAGGGGGAACCAATGAGAGACTAGCTCTAGGTGTTGCGACAGGCACAGGTCACTCTATTTTTCCATCAGGAAGAAGAATGAACCACAGGCTCAGCCTGCCCCCCCGGAACCAGAATAGGGCCTGAAGCAATCCTGCGCTTTTGCGGCCAGCTCCCAAAAAAGCGAGTTGACAAATGGAGCTCAGGGGCACTGCAATTCACAAACCTGCAGAGTTATAAATGATAACTCTCGTCCGCAAATATATTGAGGGAAGGCAACGAAGAGGATTTGAAAGCAAGGCAGAATTGCAGGAAACAGATTTCAGGAGGTAGATGCGACTCGCCTTTAAAGCACATGAAAATCGGCAAAACGTCGACAATGATGCCCTTGGCCAAAAAGGGCGTATGCGTTTTTTCCTGAATATATTCAGGAAAAAACGCATACGCCCTTTTTGGCCAACCAAGCAAGCAGGAAAGGCAAATCAGCACTACAAACAAGTCTCGCTTGCCATCGGTCAAAAGGGCCATGCTGAAAAAAGTGTAAAACCCGGAAATGCAGGAGAGGCCATGGAGACATGGGAGCCTTGCTACGCTGATGGGCGGGATGTAAATTGCCAACAGCCACTCTGGCGAAGTGTACCGTGTGTCCTGAAACATGTAATAAACACAGCTTAGAGAGCATAGGGCACTTCCACTCATGGGCGTATACATTGGGAAAACTGAAAATCCACAAGACACAGGCACCCCAAAGTGTAGGGCTGCTCTGTTTACAAGAACCTCCACTTCGGTACACCTTAAATAGCTCAGGATAGAGAAAAATGGATAAAGAAGTTGTGGTACTTATGCACAATGGAATATCACTCAGCCATGAAATCAATGTCATAAGGCTAGTAGCAGCAAGCATGATGAGTGGATTTAGGTACGATGACTCTAAGTGAAATAAGTCACACAGAAAAAGACACTTATCCTAAGATATCACTTATAGAGGGAATGTCAAAATCGCTACCCTTGAACTGAATTACAAGACAGAACAGAGTCACACGTTTAGAAAACACACTATGGCTGCTTAACGGGAAAGGTCAGGTGGGGTGATGCATAAAACAAGGGTTTGAAATTACCTCAGATACCGTTCCATAAGCCAAATATGTAATGGACAAGACGTACACCCTGCTCAGTGAAATGGACTCAACACCCCCTATTCAGCGCACAAGAATATATCTGACTAGTAAGAATCTTAAAACCTATGTATTGATATCTCTCTGGAAGTGAATCAAGAGGGTGTAAAGCGGCATAAACACAGCAGTGAAAAGCAGCTAAATCCCATTATAAACATAAATTACTTAAAAAAAAAAACCCGTAAAACAAAGACAGTGAAAGAGAGAGAAATTCTTACAAAATCCATTCAGGGGCTCTGATGCAACCTGGATTGACCATATCTAGACCCACAGCTGGATGAGACATAAGGGTGGACACTCTTGGAGCTGAGAGGATTGGTGAGGTTGGGTGAGCAAACGCAGACCCTTTAAAGTCATACTGCGTGGTACCCATCCCATGGGTCCCAAATCTCCAGGTTCAAGGGCATCTTCCTACATCGAAAACATGCCTGGGAAACCCAGAAGATGGTACACCGTGTGGTCGGGAAAGGTTTCTAAAACGCACCTCATTTCTCCTCTCCTTGTGCTCGGGTTCGCCATTCCAGCCGCTTTACTAACAATCTCTCTACGTGGAGAATCAGCACCGTTAACCTCCTCTTTCGTACAGGTTGCAATTTGTCCTGAGGATGAACGGGAAGAGGGGGAACCAATGAGAGACTAGCTCTAGGTGTTGGGACAGGCACAGGTCACTCTATTTTTCCATCAGGAAGAAGAATGAACCACAGGCTCAGCCTGCCCCCCCGGAACCAGAATAGGGCCTGAAGCAATCCTGCGCTTTTGCGGCCAGCTCCCAAAAAAGTGAGTTGACAAACGGAGCTCAGGGGCACTGCAATTCACAAACCTGCAGAGTTATAAATGATAACTCTCGTCCACAAATATATTGAGGGAAGGCAACGAAGAGGATTTGAAAGCAAGGCAGAATTGCAGGAAACAGATTTCAGGAGGAAGGTGCGACTCTGCCTTTAAAGCACATGAAAAGCGGCAAAACGTCGACAATGATGCCCTTGGCCAAAAAGGGCGTATGCGTTTTTTCCTGAATATATTCAGGAAAAAACGCATACGCCCTTTTTGGCCAACCAAGCAAGCCGGAAAGGCAAATCAGCACCACAAACAAGTCTCGCTTGCCATCGGTCAAAAGGGCCATGCTGAAAAAAGTGTAAAACCCGGAAATGCAGGACAGGCCATGGAGACATGGGAGCCTTGCTACGCTGATGGGCGGGATGCAAATTGCCAACAGCCACTCTGGAGAAGTGTACGGTGTGTCCTGAAACATGTAATAAACACAGCTTAGAGAGCATAGGGCACTTCCACTCATGGGCGTATACATTGGGAAAACTGAAAATCCACAAGACACAGGCACCCCAAAGTGTAGGGCTGCTCTGTTTACAAGAACCTCCACTTCGGTACACCTTAAATAGCTCAGGATAGAGAAAAATGGATAAAGAAGTTGTGGTACTTATGCACAATGGAATATCACTCAGCCATGAAATCAATGTCATAAGGCTAGTAGCAGCAAGCATGATGAGTGGATTTAGGTACGATGACTCTAAGTGAAATAAGTCACACAGAAAAAGACACTTATCCTAAGATATCACTTATAGAGGGAATGTCAAAATCGCTACCCTTGAACTGAATTACAAGACAGAACAGAGTCACACGTTTAGAAAACACACTATGGCTGCTTAACGGGAAAGGTCAGGTGGGGTGATGCATAAAACAAGGGTTTGAAATTACCTCAGATACCGTTCCATAAGCCAAATATGTAATGGACAAGACGTACACCCTGCTCAGTGAAATGGACTCAACACCCCCTATTCAGCGCACAAGAATATATCTGACTAGTAAGAATCTTAAAACCTATGTATTGATATCTCTCTGGAAGTGAATCAAGAGGGTGTAAAGCGGCATAAACACAGCAGTGAAAAGCAGCTAAATCCCATTATAAACATAAATTACTTAAAAAAAAAAACCCGTAAAACAACGACAGTGAAAGAGAGAGAAATTCTTACAAAATCCATTCAGGGGCTCTGATGCAACCTGGATTGACCATATCTAGACCCACAGCTGGATGAGACATAAGGGTGGACACTCTTGGAGCTGAGAGGATTGGTGAGGTTGGGTGAGCAAACGCAGACCCTTTAAAGTCATACTGCGTGGTACCCATCCCATGGGTCCCAAATCTCCAGGTTCAAGGGCATCTTCCTACATCAAAAACATGCCTGGGAAACCCAGAAGATGGTACACCGTGTGGTCGGGAAAGGTTTCTAAAACGCACCTCATTTCTCCTCTCCTTGTGCTCGGGTTCGCCATTCCAGCCGCTTTACTAACAATCTCCCTACGTGGAGAATCAGCACCGTTAACCTCCTCTTTCGTACAGGTTGCAATTTGTCCTGAGGATGAACGGGAAGAGGGGGAACCAATGAGAGACTAGCTCTAGGTGTTGGGACAGGCACAGGTCACTCTATTTTTCCATCAGGAAGAAGAAAGAACCACAGGCTCAACCTGCCCCCCCCCCGGAACCAGAATAGGGCCTGAAGCAATCCTGCGCTTTTGCGGCCAGCTCCCAAAAAAGCGAGTTGACAAATGGAGCTCAGGGGCACTGCAATTCACAAACCTGCAGAGTTATAAATGATAACTCTCGTCCACAAATATATTGAGGGAAGGCAACGAAGAGGATTTGAAAGCAAGGCAGAATTGCAGGAAACAGATTTCAGGAGGAAGGTGCGACTCGCCTTTAAAGCACATGAAAAGCAGCAAAACGTCGACAATGATGCCCTTGGCCAAAAAGGGCGTATGCGTTTTTTCCTGAATATATTCAGGAAAAAACGCATACGCCCTTTTTGGCCAACCAAGCAAGCCGGAAAGGCAAATCAGCACTACAAACAAGTCTCGCTTGCATCGGTCAAAAGGGCCATGCTGAAAAAAGTGTAAAACCCGGAAATGCAGGACAGGCCATGGAGACATGGGAGCCTTGCTACGCTGATGGGCGGGATGCAAATTGCCAACAGCCACTCTGGAGAAGTGTACGGTGTGTCCTGAAACATGTAATAAACACAGCTTAGAGAGCATAGGGCACTTCCACTCATGGGCATATACATTGGGAAAACTGAAAATCCACAAGACACAGGCACCCCAAAGTGTAGGGCTGCTCTGTTTACAAGAACCTCCACTTCGGTACACCTTAAATAGCTCAGGATAGAGAAAAATGGATAAAGAAGTTGTGGTACTTATGCACAATGGAATATCACTCAGCCATGAAATCAATGTCATAAGGCTAGTAGCAGCAAGCATGATGAGTGGATTTAGGTACGATGACTCTAAGTGAAATAAGTCACACAGAAAAAGACACTTATCCTAAGATATCACTTATAGAGGGAATGTCAAAATCGCTACCCTTGAACTGAATTACAAGACAGAACAGAGTCACACGTTTAGAAAACACACTATGGCTGCTTAACGGGAAAGGTCAGGTGGGGTGATGCATAAAACAAGGGTTTGAAATTACCTCAGATACCGTTCCATAAGCCAAATATTTAATGGACAAGACGTACACCCTGCTCAGTGAAATGGACTCAACACCCCCTATTCACCGCACAAGAATATATCTGACTAGTAAGAATCTTAAAACCTATGTATTGATATCTCTCTGGAAGTGAATCAAGAGGGTGTAAAGCGGCATAAACACAGCAGTGAAAAGCAGCTAAATCCCATTATAAACATAAATTACTTAAAAAAAAAACCCGTAAAACAACGACAGTGAAAGAGAGAGAAATTCTTACAAAATCCATTCAGGGGCTCTGATGCAACCTGGATTGACCATATCTAGACCCACAGCTGGATGAGACATAAGGGTGGACACTCTTGGAGCTGAGAGGATTGGTGAGGTTGGGTGAGCAAACGCAGACCCTTTAAAGTAATACTGCGTGGTACCCATCCCATGGGTCCCAAATCTCCAGGTTCAAGGGCATCTTCCTACATCGAAAACATGCCTGGGAAACCCAGAAGATGGTACACCGTGTGGTCGGGAAAGGTTTCTAAAACGCACCTCATTTCTCCTCTCCTTGTGCTCGGGTTCGCCATTCCAGCCGCTTTACTAACAATCTCCCTACGTGGAGAATCAGCACCGTTAACCTCCTCTTTCGTACAGGTTGCAATTTGTCCTGAGGATGAACGGGAAGAGGGGGAACCAATGAGAGACTAGCTCTAGGTGTTGGGACAGGCACAGGTCACTCTATTTTTCCATCAGGAAGAAGAAAGAACCACAGGCTCAACCTGCCCCCCCCCCCGGAAGCAGAATAGGGCCTGAAGCAATCCTGCGCTTTTGCGGCCAGCTCCCAAAAAAGCGAGTTGACAAATGGAGCTCAGGGGCACTGCAATTCACAAACCTGCAGAGTTATAAATGATAACTCTCGTCCACAAATATATTGAGGGAAGGCAACGAAGAGGATTTGAAAGCAAGGCAGAATTGCAGGAAACAGATTTCAGGAGGTAGGTGCGACTCGCCTTTAAAGCACATGAAAAGCGGCAAAACGTCGACAATGATGCCCTTGGCCAAAAAGGGCGTATGCGTTTTTTCCTGAATATATTCAGGAAAAAACGCATACGCCCTTTTTGGCCAACCAAGCAAGCCGGAAAGGCAAATCAGCACTACAAACAAGTCTCGCTTGCCATCGGTCAAAAGGGCCATGCTGAAAAAAGTGTAAACCCCGGAAATGCAGGACAGGCCATGGAGACATGGGAGCCTTGCTACGCTGATGGGCGGGATGCAAATTGCCAACAGCCACTCTGGAGAAGTGTACGGTGTGTCCTGAAACATGTAATAAACACAGCTTAGAGAGCATAGGGCACTTCCACTCATGGGCGTATACATTGGGAAAACTGAAAATCCACAAGACACAGGCACCCCAAAGTGTAGGGCTGCTCTGTTTACAAGAACCTCCACTTCGGTACACCTTAAATAGCTCAGGATAGAGAAAAATGGATAAAGAAGTTGTGGTACTTATGCACAATGGAATATCACTCAGCCATGAAATCAATGTCATAAGGCTAGTAGCAGCAAGCATGATGAGTGGATTTAGGTACGATGACTCTAAGTGAAATAAGTCACACAGAAAAAGACACTTATCCTAAGATATCACTTATAGAGGGAATGTCAAAATCGCTACCCTTGAACTGAATTACAAGACAGAACAGAGTCACACGTTTAGAAAACACACTATGGCTGCTTAACGGGAAAGGTCAGGTGGGGTGATGCATAAAACAAGGGTTTGAAATTACCTCAGATACCGTTCCATAAGCCAAATATGTAATGGACAAGACGTACACCCTGCTCAGTGAAATGGACTCAACACCCCCTATTCACCGCACAAGAATATATCTGACTAGTAAGAATCTTAAAACCTATGTATTGATATCTCTCTGGAAGTGAATCAAGAGGGTGTAAAGCGGCATAAACACAGCAGTGAAAAGCAGCTAAATCCCATTATAAACATAAATTACTTAAAAAAAAAAACCCGTAAAACAAAGACAGTGAAAGAGAGAGAAATTCTTACAAAATCCATTCAGGGGCTCTGATGCAACCTGGATTGACCATATCTAGACCCACAGCTGGATGAGACATAAGGGTGGACACTCTTGGAGCTGAGAGGATTGGTGAGGTTGGGTGAGCAAACGCAGACCCTTTAAAGTCATACTGCGTGGTACCCATCCCATGGGTCCCAAATCTCCAGGTTCAAGGGCATCTTCCTACATCGAAAACATGCCTGGGAAACCCAGAAGATGGTACACCGTGTGGTCGGGAAAGGTTTCTAAAACGCACCTCATTTCTCCTCTCCTTGTGCTCGGGTTCGCCATTCCAGCCGCTTTACTAACAATCTCCCTACGTGGAGAATCAGCACCGTTAACCTCCTCTTTCGTACAGGTTGCAATTTGTCCTGAGGATGAACGGGAAGAGGGGGAACCAATGAGAGACTAGCTCTAGGTGTTGGGACAGGCACAGGTCACTCTATTTTTCCATCAGGAAGAAGAATGAACCACAGGCTCAACCTGCCCCCCCCCCGGAACCAGAATAGGGCCTGAAGCAATCCTGCGCTTTTGCGGCCAGCTCCCAAAAAAGCGAGTTGACAAATGGAGCTCAGGGGCACTGCAATTCACAAACCTGCAGAGTTATAAATGATAACTCTCGTCCGCAAATATATTGAGGGAAGGCAACGAAGAGGATTTGAAAGCAAGGCAGAATTGCAGGAAACAGATTTCAGGAGGTAGGTGCGACTCGCCTTTAAAGCACATGAAAAGCGGCAAAACGTCGACAATGATGCCCTTGGCCAAAAAGGGCGTATGCGTTTTTTCCTGAATATATTCAGGAAAAAACGCATACGCCCTTTTTGGCCAACCAAGCAAGCCGGAAAGGCAAATCAGCACTACAAACAAGTCTCGCTTGCCATCGGTCAAAAGGGCCATGCTGAAAAAAGTGTAAAACCCGGAAATGCAGGACAGGCCATGGAGACATGGGAGCCTTGCTACGCTGATGGGCGGGATGTAAATTGCCAACAGCCACTCTGGAGAAGTGTACGGTGTGTCCTGAAACATGTAATAAACACAGCTTAGAGAGCATAGGGCACTTCCACTCATGGGCGTATACATTGGGAAAACTGAAAATCCACAAGACACAGGCACCCCAAAGTGTAGGGCTGCTCTGTTTACAAGAACCTCCACTTCGGTACACCTTAAATAGCTCAGGATAGAGAAAAATGGATAAAGAAGTTGTGGTACTTATGCACAATGGAATATCACTCAGCCATGAAATCAATGTCATAAGGCTAGTAGCAGCAAGCATGATGAGTGGATTTAGGTACGATGACTCTAAGTGAAATAAGTCACACAGAAAAAGACACTTTTCCTAAGATATCACTTATAGAGGGAATGTCAAAATCGCTACCCTTGAACTGAATTACAAGACAGAACAGAGTCACACGTTTAGAAAACACACTATGGCTGCTTAACGGGAAAGGTCAGGTGGGGTGATGCATAAAACAAGGGTTTGAAATTAGCTCAGATTTCGTTCCATAAGCCAAATATGTAATGGACAAGACGTACACCCTGCTCAGTGAAATGGACTCAACACCCCCTATTCACCGCACAAGAATATATCTGACTGGTAAGAATCTTAAAACCTATGTATTGATATCTCTCTGGAAGTGAATCAAGAGGGTGTAAAGCGGCATAAACACAGCAGTGAAAAGCAGCTAAATCCCATTATAAACATAAATTACTTAAAAAAAAAACCCGTAAAACAAAGACAGTGAAAGAGAGAGAAATTCTTACAAAATCCGTTCAGGGGCTCTGATGCAACCTGGATTGACCATATCTAGACCCACAGCTGGATGAGACATAAGGCTGGACACTCTTGGGACTGAGAGGATTGGTGAGGTTGGGTGAGCAAACGCAGACCCTTTAAAGTCATACTGCGTGGTACCCATCCCATGGGTCCCAAATCTCCAGGTTCAAGGGCATCTTCCCACATCGAAAACATGCCTGGGAAACCCAGAAGATGGTACACCGTGTGGTCGGGAAAGGTTTCTAAAACGCACCTCATTTCTCCTCTCCTTGTGCTCGGGTTCGCCATTCCAGCCGCTTTACTAACAATCTCCCTACGTGGAGAATCAGCACCGTTAACCTCCTCTTTCGTACAGGTTGCAATTTGTCCTGAGGATGAACGGGAAGAGGGGGAACCAATGAGAGACTAGCTCTAGGTGTTGGGACAGGCACAGGTCACTCTATTTTTCCATCAGGAAGAAGAATGAACCACAGGCTCAGCCTGCCCCCCCCGGAACCAGAATAGGGCCTGAAGCAATCCTGCGCTTTTGCGGCCAGCTCCCAAAAAAGCGAGTTGACAAATGGAGCTCAGGGGCACTGCAATTCACAAACCTGCAGAGTTATAAATGATAACTCTCGTCCACAAATATATTGAGGGAAGGCAACGAAGAGGATTTGAAAGCAAGGCAGAATTGCAGGAAACAGATTTCAGGAGGTAGGTGCGACTCGCCTTTAAAGCACATGAAAAGCGGCAAAACGTCGACAATGATGCCCTTGGCCAAAAAGGGCGTATGCGTTTTTTCCTGAATATATTCAGGAAAAAACGCATACGCCCTTTTTGGCCAACCAAGCAAGCCGGAAAGGCAAATCAGCACTACAAACAAGTCTCGCTTGCCATCGGTCAAAAGGGCCATGCTGAAAAAAGTGTAAAACCCGGAAATGCAGGACAGGCCATGGAGACATGGGAGCCTTGCTACGCTGATGGGCGGGATGTAAATTGCCAACAGCCACTCTGGAGAAGTGTACGGTGTGTCCTGAAACATGTAATAAACACAGCTTAGAGAGCATAGGGCACTTCCACTCATGGGCGTATACATTGGGAAAACTGAAAATCCACAAGACACAGGCACCCCAAAGTGTAGGGCTGCTCTGTTTACAAGAACCTCCACTTCGGTACACCTTAAATAGCTCAGGATAGAGAAAAATGGATAAAGAAGTTGTGGTACTTATGCACAATGGAATATCACTCAGCCATGAAATCAATGTCATAAGGCTAGTAGCAGCAAGCATGATGAGTGGATTTAGGTACGATGACTCTAAGTGAAATAAGTCACACAGAAAAAGACACTTTTCCTAAGATATCACTTATAGAGGGAATGTCAAAATCGCTACCCTTGAACTGAATTACAAGACAGAACAGAGTCACACGTTTAGAAAACACACTATGGCTGCTTAACGGGAAAGGTCAGGTGGGGTGATGCATAAAACAAGGGTTTGAAATTAGCTCAGATTCCGTTCCATAAGCCAAATATGTAATGGACAAGACGTACACCCTGCTCAGTGAAATGGACTCAACACCCCCTATTCAGCGCACAAGAATATATCTGAATGTTAAGAATCTTAAAACCTATGTATTGATATCTCTCTGGAAGTGAATCAAGAGGGTGTAAAGCGGCATAAACAAAGCAGTGAAAAGCAGCTAAACCCCATTATAAAAATAAATTACTTAAAAAAAACCCATAAAACAACGACAGTGAAAGAGAGAGAAATTCTTACAAAATCCATTCAGGGGCTCTGATGCAACCTGGATTGACCATATCTAGACCCACAGCTGGATGAGACATAAGGGTGGACACTCTTGGAGCTGAGAGGATTGGTGAGGTTGGGTGAGCAAACGCAGACCCTTTAAAGTCATACTGCGTGGTACCCATCCCATGGGTCCCAAATCTCCAGGTTCAAGGGCATCTTCCTACATCGAAAACATGCCTGGGAAACCCAGAAGATGGTACACCGTGTGGTCGGGAAAGGTTTCTAAAACGCACCTCATTTCTCCTCTCCTTGTGCTCGGGTTCGCCATTCCAGCCGCTTTACTAACAATCTCCCTACGTGGAGAATCAGCACCGTTAACCTCCTCTTTCGTACAGGTTGCAATTTGTCCTGAGGATGAACGGGAAGAGGGGGAACCAATGAGAGACTAGCTCTAGGTGTTGGGACAGGCACAGGTCACTCTATTTTTCCATCAGGAAGAAAAATGAACCACAGGCTCAGCCTGCCCCCCCGGAACCAGAATAGGGCCTGAAGCAATCCTGCGCTTTTGCGGCCAGCTCCCAAAAAAGCGAGTTGACAAATGGAGCTCAGGGGCACTGCAATTCACAAACCTGCAGAGTTATAAATGATAACTCTCGTCCACAAATATATTGAGGGAAGGCAACGAAGAGGATTTGAAAGCAAGGCAGAATTGCAGGAAACAGATTTCAGGAGGTAGGTGCGACTCGCCTTTAAAGCACATGAAAAGCGGCAAAACGTCGACAATGATGCCCTTGGCCAAAAAGGGCGTATGCGTTTTTTCCTGAATATATTCAGGAAAAAACGCATACGCCCTTTTTGGCCAACCAAGCAAGCAGGAAAGGCAAATCAGCACTACAAACAAGTCTCGCTTGCCATCGGTCAAAAGGGCCATGCTGAAAAAAGTGTAAAACCCGGAAATGCAGGACAGGCCATGGAGACATGGGAGCCTTGCTACGCTGATGGGCGGGATGTAAATTGCCAACAGCCACTCTGGAGAAGTGTACGGTGTGTCCTGAAACATGTAATAAACACAGCTTAGAGAGCATAGGGCACTTCCACTCATGGGCGTATACATTGGGAAAACTGAAAATCCACAAGACACAGGCACCCCAAAGTGTAGGGCTGCTCTGTTTACAAGAACCTCCACTTCGGTACACCTTAAATAGCTCAGGATAGAGAAAAATGGATAAAGAAGTTGTGGTACTTATGCACAATGGAATATCACTCAGCCATGAAATCAATGTCATAAGGCTAGTAGCAGCAAGCATGATGAGTGGATTTAGGTACGATGACTCTAAGTGAAATAACTCACACAGAAAAAGACACTTATGCTAAGATATCACTTATAGAGGGAATGTCAAAATCGCTACCCTTGAACTGAATTACAAGACAGAACAGAGTCACACGTTTAGAAAACACACTATGGCTGCTTAACGGGAAAGGTCAGGTGGGGTGATGCATAAAACAAGGGTTTGAAATTAGCTCAGATTCCGTTCCATAAGCCAAATATGTAATGGACAAGACGTACACCCTGCTCAGTGAAATGGACTCAACACCCCCTATTCAGCGCACAAGAATATATCTGACTGGTAAGAATCTTAAAACCTATGTATTGATATCTCTCTGGAAGTGAATCAAGAGGGTGTAAAGCGGCATAAACACAGCAGTGAAAAGCAGCTAAATCCCATTATAAACATAAATTACTTAAAAAAAAAACCCGTAAAACAAAGACAGTGAAAGAGAGAGAAATTCTTACAAAATCCATTCAGGGGCTCTGATGCAACCTGGATTGACCATATCTAGACCCACAGCTGGATGAGACATAAGGCTGGACACTCTTGGGACTGAGAGGATTGGTGAGGTTGGGTGAGCAAACGCAGACCCTTTAAAGTCATACTGCGTGGTACCCATCCCATGGGTCCCAAATCTCCAGGTTCAAGGGCATCTTCCTACATCGAAAACATGCCTGGGAAACCCAGAAGATGGTACACCGTGTGGTCGGGAAAGGTTTCTAAAACGCACCTCATTTCTCCTCTCCTTGTGCTCGGGTTCGCCATTCCAGCCGCTTTACTAACAATCTCCCTACGTGGAGAATCAGCACCGTTAACCTCCTCTTTCGTACAGGTTGCAATTTGTCCTGAGGATGAACGGGAAGAGGGGGAACCAATGAGAGACTAGCTCTAGGTGTTGGGACAGGCACAGGTCACTCTATTTTTCCATCAGGAAGAAGAATGAACCACAGGCTCAACCTGCCCCCCCCCGGAACCAGAATAGGGCCTGAAGCAATCCTGCGCTTTTGCGGCCAGCTCCCAAAAAAGCGAGTTGACAAATGGAGCTCAGGGGCACTGCAATTCACAAACCTGCAGAGTTATAAATGATAACTCTCGTCCGCAAATATATTGAGGGAAGGCAACGAAGAGGATTTGAAAGCAAGGCAGAATTGCAGGAAACAGATTTCAGGAGGTAGGTGCGACTCGCCTTTAAAGCACATGAAAAGCGGCAAAACGTCGACAATGATGCCCTTGGCCAAAAAGGGCGTATGCGTTTTTTCCTGAATATATTCAGGAAAAAACGCATACGCCCTTTTTGGCCAACCAAGCAAGCCGGAAAGGCAAATCAGCACTACAAACAAGTCTCGCTTGCCATCGGTCAAAAGGGCCATGCTGAAAAAAGTGTAAAACCCGGAAATGCAGGACAGGCCATGGAGACATGGGAGCCTTGCTACGCTGATGGGCGGGATGTAAATTGCCAACAGCCACTCTGGAGAAGTGTACGGTGTGTCCTGAAACATGTAATAAACACAGCTTAGAGAGCATAGGGCACTTCCACTCATGGGCGTATACATTGGGAAAACTGAAAATCCACAAGACACAGGCACCCCAAAGTGTAGGGCTGCTCTGTTTACAAGAACCTCCACTTCGGTACACCTTAAATAGCTCAGGATAGAGAAAAATGGATAAAGAAGTTGTGGTACTTATGCACAATGGAATATCACTCAGCCATGAAATCAATGTCATAAGGCTAGTAGCAGCAAGCATGATGAGTGGATTTAGGTACGATGACTCTAAGTGAAATAAGTCACACAGAAAAAGACACTTTTCCTAAGATATCACTTATAGAGGGAATGTCAAAATCGCTACCCTTGAACTGAATTACAAGACAGAACAGAGTCACACGTTTAGAAAACACACTATGGCTGCTTAACGGGAAAGGTCAGGTGGGGTGATGCATAAAACAAGGGTTTGAAATTAGCTCAGATTCCGTTCCATAAGCCAAATATGTAATGGACAAGACGTACACCCTGCTCAGTGAAATGGACTCAACACCCCCTATTCAGCGCACAAGAATATATCTGACTGGTAAGAATCTTAAAACCTATGTATTGATATCTCTCTGGAAGTGAATCAAGAGGGTGTAAAGCGGCATAAACACAGCAGTGAAAAGCAGCTAAACCCCATTATAAAAATAAATTACTTAAAAAAAACCCATAAAACAACGACAGTGAAAGAGAGAGAAATTCTTACAAAATCCATTCAGGGGCTCTGATGCAACCTGGATTGACCATATCTAGACCCACAGCTGGATGAGACATAAGGGTGGACACTCTTGGAGCTGAGAGGATTGGTGAGGTTGGGTGAGCAAACGCAGACCCTTTAAAGTCATACTGCGTGGTACCCATCCCATGGGTCCCAAATCTCCAGGTTCAAGGGCATCTTCCTACATCGAAAACATGCCTGGGAAACCCAGAAGATGGTACACCGTGTGGTCGGGAAAGGTTTCTAAAACGCACCTCATTTCTCCTCTCCTTGTGCTCGGGTTCGCCATTCCAGCCGCTTTACTAACAATCTCCCTACGTGGAGAATCAGCACCGTTAACCTCCTGTTTCGTACAGGTTGCAATTTGTCCTGAGGATGAACGGGAAGAGGGGGAACCAATGAGAGACTAGCTCTAGGTGTTGGGACAGGCACAGGTCACTCTATTTTTCCGTCAGGAAGAAGAATGAACCACAGGCTCAGCCTGCACCCCCGGAACCAGAATAGGGTCTGAAGCAATCCTGCGCTTTTGCGGCCAGCTCCCAAAAAAGCGAGTTGACAAATGGAGCTCAGGGGCACTGCAATTCACAAACCTGCAGAGTTATAAATGATAACTCTCGTCCACAAATATATTGAGGGAAGGCAACGAAGAGGATTTGAAAGCAAGGCAGAATTGCAGGAAACAGATTTCAGGAGGTAGGTGCGACTCGCCTTTAAAGCACATGAAAAGCGGCAAAACGTCGACAATGATGCCCTTGGCCAAAAAGGGCGTATGCGTTTTTTCCTGAATATATTCAGGAAAAAACGCATACGCCCTTTTTGGCCAACCAAGCAAGCCGGAAAGGCAAATCAGCACTACAAACAAGTCTCGCTTGCCATCGGTCAAAAGGGCCATGCTGAAAAAAGTGTAAAACCCGGAAATGCAGGACAGGCCATGGAGACATGGGAGCCTTGCTACGCTGATGGGCGGGATGTAAATTGCCAACAGCCACTCTGGAGAAGTGTACGGTGTGTCCTGAAACATGTAATAAACACAGCTTAGAGAGCATAGGGCACTTCCACTCATGGGCGTATACATTGGGAAAACTGAAAATCCACAAGACACAGGCACCCCAAAGTGTAGGGCTGCTCTGTTTACAAGAACCTCCACTTCGGTACACCTTAAATAGCTCAGGATAGAGAAAAATGGATAAAGAAGTTGTGGTACTTATGCACAATGGAATATCACTCAGCCATGAAATCAATGTCATAAGGCTAGTAGCAGCAAGCATGATGAGTGGATTTAGGTACGATGACTCTAAGTGAAATAAGTCACACAGAAAAAGACACTTTTCCTAAGATATCACTTATAGAGGGAATGTCAAAATCGCTACCCTTGAACTGAATTACAAGACAGAACAGAGTCACACGTTTAGAAAACACACTATGGCTGCTTAACGGGAAAGGTCAGGTGGGGTGATGCATAAAACAAGGGTTTGAAATTAGCTCAGATTCCGTTCCATAAGCCAAATATGTAATGGACAAGACGTACACCCTGCTCAGTGAAATGGACTCAACACCCCCTATTCACCGCACAAGAATATATCTGACTGGTAAGAATCTTAAAACCTATGTATTGATATCTCTCTGGAAGTGAATCAAGAGGGTGTAAAGCGGCATAAACACAGCAGTGAAAAGCAGCTAAACCCCATTATAAAAATAAATTACTTAAAAAAAACCCATAAAACAACGACAGTGAAAGAGAGAGAAATTCTTACAAAATCCATTCAGGGGCTCTGATGCAACCTGGATTGACCATATCTAGACCCACAGCTGGATGAGACATAAGGGTGGACACTCTTGGAGCTGAGAGGATTGGTGAGGTTGGGTGAGCAAACGCAGACCCTTTAAAGTCATACTGCGTGGTACCCATCCCATGGGTCCCAAATCTCCAGGTTCAAGGGCATCTTCCTACATCGAAAACATGCCTGGGAAACCCAGAAGATGGTACACCGTGTGGTCGGGAAAGGTTTCTAAAACGCACCTCATTTCTCCTCTCCTTGTGCTCGGGTTCGCCATTCCAGCCGCTTTACTAACAATCTCCCTACGTGGAGAATCAGCACCGTTAACCTCCTCTTTCGTACAGGTTGCAATTTGTCCTGAGGATGAACGGGAAGAGGGGGAACCAATGAGAGACTAGCTCTAGGTGTTGGGACAGGCACAGGTCACTCTATTTTTCCATCAGGAAGAAGAATGAACCACAGGCTCAGCCTGCCCCCCCCCCCGGAACCAGAATAGGGCCTGAAGCAATCCTGCGCTTTTGCGGCCAGCTCCCAAAAAAGCGAGTTGACAAATGGAGCTCAGGGGCACTGCAATTCACAAACCTGCAGAGTTATAAATGATAACTCTCGTCCACAAATATATTGAGGGAAGGCAACGAAGAGGATTTGAAAGCAAGGCAGAATTGCAGGAAACAGATTTCAGGAGGTAGGTGCGACTCGCCTTTAAAGCACATGAAAAGCGGCAAAACGTCGACAATGATGCCCTTGGCCAAAAAGGGCGTATGCGTTTTTTCCTGAATATATTCAGGAAAAAACGCATACGCCCTTTTTGGCCAACCAAGCAAGCCGGAAAGGCAAATCAGCACTACAAACAAGTCTCGCTTGCCATCGGTCAAAAGGGCCATGCTGAAAAAAGTGTAAAACCCGGAAATGCAGGACAGGCCATGGAGACATGGGAGCCTTGCTACGCTGATGGGCGGGATGCAAATTGCCAACAGCCACTCTGGAGAAGTGTACGGTGTGTCCTGAAACATGTAATAAACACAGCTTAGAGAGCATAGGGCACTTCCACTCATGGGCGTATACATTGGGAAAACTGAAAATCCACAAGACACAGGCACCCCAAAGTGTAGGGCTGCTCTGTTTACAAGAACCTCCACTTCGGTACACCTTAAATAGCTCAGGATAGAGAAAAATGGATAAAGAAGTTGTGGTACTTATGCACAATGGAATATCACTCAGCCATGAAATCAATGTCATAAGGCTAGTAGCAGCAAGCATGATGAGTGGATTTAGGTACGATGACTCTAAGTGAAATAAGTCACACAGAAAAAGACACTTATCCTAAGATATCACTTATAGAGGGAATGTCAAAATCGCTACCCTTGAACTGAATTACAAGACAGAACAGAGTCACACGTTTAGAAAACACACTATGGCTGCTTAACGGGAAAGGTCAGGTGGGGTGATGCATAAAACAAGGGTTTGAAATTACCTCAGATACCGTTCCATAAGCCAAATATGTAATGGACAAGACGTACACCCTGCTCAGTGAAATGGACTCAACACCCCCTATTCACCGCACAAGAATATATCTGACTAGTAAGAATCTTAAAACCTATGTATTGATATCTCTCTGGAAGTGAATCAAGAGGGTGTAAAGCGGCATAAACACAGCAGTGAAAAGCAGCTAAATCCCATTATAAACATAAATTACTTAAAAAAAAAACCCGTAAAACAAAGACAGTGAAAGAGAGAGAAATTCTTACAAAATCCATTCAGGGGCTCTGATGCAACCTGGATTGACCATATCTAGACCCACAGCTGGATGAGACATAAGGGTGGACACTCTTGGAGCTGAGAGGATTGGTGAGGTTGGGTGAGCAAACGCAGACCCTTTAAAGTCATACTGCGTGGTACCCATCCCATGGGTCCCAAATCTCCAGGTTCAAGGGCATCTTCCTACATCGAAAACATGCCTGGGAAACCCAGAAGATGGTACACCGTGTGGTCGGGAAAGGTTTCTAAAACGCACCTCATTTCTCCTCTCCTTGTGCTCGGGTTCGCCATTCCAGCCGCTTTACTAACAATCTCCCTACGTGGAGAATCAGCACCGTTAACCTCCTCTTTCGTACAGGTTGCAATTTGTCCTGAGGATGAACGGGAAGAGGGGGAACCAATGAGAGACTAGCTCTAGGTGTTGGGACAGGCACAGGTCACTCTATTTTTCCATCAGGAAGAAGAATGAACCACAGGCTCAGCCTGCCCCCCCGGAAGCAGAATAGGGCCTGAAGCAATCCTGCGCTTTTGCGGCCAGCTCCCAAAAAAGCGAGTTGACAAATGGAGCTCAGGGGCACTGCAATTCACAAACCTGCAGAGTTATAAATGATAACTCTCGTCCACAAATATATTGAGGGAAGGCAACGAAGAGGATTTGAAAGCAAGGCAGAATTGCAGGAAACAGATTTCAGGAGGTAGGTGCGACTCGCCTTTAAAGCACATGAAAAGCGGCAAAACGTCGACAATGATGCCCTTGGCCAAAAAGGGCGTATGCGTTTTTTCCTGAATATATTCAGGAAAAAACGCATACGCCCTTTTTGGCCAACCAAGCAAGCAGGAAAGGCAAATCAGCACTACAAACAAGTCTCGCTTGCCATCGGTCAAAAGGGCCATGCTGAAAAAAGTGTAAAACCCGGAAATGCAGGACAGGCCATGGAGACATGGGAGCCTTGCTACGCTGATGGGCGGGATGTAAATTGCCAACAGCCACTCTGGAGAAGTGTACGGTGTGTCCTGAAACATGTAATAAACACAGCTTAGAGAGCATAGGGCACTTCCACTCATGGGCGTATACATTGGGAAAACTGAAAATCCACAAGACACAGGCACCCCAAAGTGTAGGGCTGCTCTGTTTACAAGAACCTCCACTTCGGTACACCTTAAATAGCTCAGGATAGAGAAAAATGGATAAAGAAGTTGTGGTACTTATGCACAATGGAATATCACTCAGCCATGAAATCAATGTCATAAGGCTAGTAGCAGCAAGCATGATGAGTGGATTTAGGTACGATGACTCTAAGTGAAATAACTCACACAGAAAAAGACACTTATGCTAAGATATCACTTATAGAGGGAATGTCAAAATCGCTACCCTTGAACTGAATTACAAGACAGAACAGAGTCACACGTTTAGAAAACACACTATGGCTGCTTAACGGGAAAGGTCAGGTGGGGTGATGCATAAAACAAGGGTTTGAAATTAGCTCAGATTCCGTTCCATAAGCCAAATATGTAATGGACAAGACGTACACCCTGCTCAGTGAAATGGACTCAACACCCCCTATTCAGCGCACAAGAATATATCTGACTGGTAAGAATCTTAAAACCTATGTATTGATATCTCTCTGGAAGTGAATCAAGAGGGTGTAAAGCGGCATAAACACAGCAGTGAAAAGCAGCTAAATCCCATTATAAACATAAATTACTTAAAAAAAAAACCCGTAAAACAAAGACAGTGAAAGAGAGAGAAATTCTTACAAAATCCATTCAGGGGCTCTGATGCAACCTGGATTGACCATATCTAGACCCACAGCTGGATGAGACATAAGGCTGGACACTCTTGGGACTGAGAGGATTGGTGAGGTTGGGTGAGCAAACGCAGACCCTTTAAAGTCATACTGCGTGGTACCCATCCCATGGGTCCCAAATCTCCAGGTTCAAGGGCATCTTCCTACATCGAAAACATGCCTGGGAAACCCAGAAGATGGTACACCGTGTGGTCGGGAAAGGTTTCTAAAACGCACCTCATTTCTCCTCTCCTTGTGCTCGGGTTCGCCATTCCAGCCGCTTTACTAACAATCTCCCTACGTGGAGAATCAGCACCGTTAACCTCCTCTTTCGTACAGGTTGCAATTTGTCCTGAGGATGAACGGGAAGAGGGGGAACCAATGAGAGACTAGCTCTAGGTGTTGGGACAGGCACAGGTCACTCTATTTTTCCATCAGGAAGAAGAATGAACCACAGGCTCAACCTGCCCCCCCCCGGAACCAGAATAGGGCCTGAAGCAATCCTGCGCTTTTGCGGCCAGCTCCCAAAAAAGCGAGTTGACAAATGGAGCTCAGGGGCACTGCAATTCACAAACCTGCAGAGTTATAAATGATAACTCTCGTCCGCAAATATATTGAGGGAAGGCAACGAAGAGGATTTGAAAGCAAGGCAGAATTGCAGGAAACAGATTTCAGGAGGTAGGTGCGACTCGCCTTTAAAGCACATGAAAAGCGGCAAAACGTCGACAATGATGCCCTTGGCCAAAAAGGGCGTATGCGTTTTTTCCTGAATATATTCAGGAAAAAACGCATACGCCCTTTTTGGCCAACCAAGCAAGCCGGAAAGGCAAATCAGCACTACAAACAAGTCTCGCTTGCCATCGGTCAAAAGGGCCATGCTGAAAAAAGTGTAAAACCCGGAAATGCAGGACAGGCCATGGAGACATGGGAGCCTTGCTACGCTGATGGGCGGGATGTAAATTGCCAACAGCCACTCTGGAGAAGTGTACGGTGTGTCCTGAAACATGTAATAAACACAGCTTAGAGAGCATAGGGCACTTCCACTCATGGGCGTATACATTGGGAAAACTGAAAATCCACAAGACACAGGCACCCCAAAGTGTAGGGCTGCTCTGTTTACAAGAACCTCCACTTCGGTACACCTTAAATAGCTCAGGATAGAGAAAAATGGATAAAGAAGTTGTGGTACTTATGCACAATGGAATATCACTCAGCCATGAAATCAATGTCATAAGGCTAGTAGCAGCAAGCATGATGAGTGGATTTAGGTACGATGACTCTAAGTGAAATAAGTCACACAGAAAAAGACACTTTTCCTAAGATATCACTTATAGAGGGAATGTCAAAATCGCTACCCTTGAACTGAATTACAAGACAGAACAGAGTCACACGTTTAGAAAACACACTATGGCTGCTTAACGGGAAAGGTCAGGTGGGGTGATGCATAAAACAAGGGTTTGAAATTAGCTCAGATTCCGTTCCATAAGCCAAATATGTAATGGACAAGACGTACACCCTGCTCAGTGAAATGGACTCAACACCCCCTATTCACCGCACAAGAATATATCTGACTGGTAAGAATCTTAAAACCTATGTATTGATATCTCTCTGGAAGTGAATCAAGAGGGTGTAAAGCGGCATAAACACAGCAGTGAAAAGCAGCTAAACCCCATTATAAAAATAAATTACTTAAAAAAAACCCATAAAACAACGACAGTGAAAGAGAGAGAAATTCTTACAAAATCCATTCAGGGGCTCTGATGCAACCTGGATTGACCATATCTAGACCCACAGCTGGATGAGACATAAGGGTGGACACTCTTGGAGCTGAGAGGATTGGTGAGGTTGGGTGAGCAAACGCAGACCCTTTAAAGTCATACTGCGTGGTACCCATCCCATGGGTCCCAAATCTCCAGGTTCAAGGGCATCTTCCTACATCGAAAACATGCCTGGGAAACCCAGAAGATGGTACACCGTGTGGTCGGGAAAGGTTTCTAAAACGCACCTCATTTCTCCTCTCCTTGTGCTCGGGTTCGCCATTCCAGCCGCTTTACTAACAATCTCCCTACGTGGAGAATCAGCACCGTTAACCTCCTCTTTCGTACAGGTTGCAATTTGTCCTGAGGATGAACGGGAAGAGGGGGAACCAATGAGAGACTAGCTCTAGGTGTTGGGACAGGCACAGGTCACTCTATTTTTCCATCAGGAAGAAGAATGAACCACAGGCTCAGCCTGCCCCCCCGGAACCAGAATAGGGCCTGAAGCAATCCTGCGCTTTTGCGGCCAGCTCCCAAAAAAGCGAGTTGACAAATGGAGCTCAGGGGCACTGCAATTCACAAACCTGCAGAGTTATAAATGATAACTCTCGTCCACAAATATATTGAGGGAAGGCAACGAAGAGGATTTGAAAGCAAGGCAGAATTGCAGGAAACAGATTTCAGGAGGTAGGTGCGACTCGCCTTTAAAGCACATGAAAAGCGGCAAAACGTCGACAATGATGCCCTTGGCCAAAAAGGGCGTATGCGTTTTTTCCTGAATATATTCAGGAAAAAACGCATACGCCCTTTTTGGCCAACCAAGCAAGCCGGAAAGGCCAATCAGCACTACAAAGAAGTCTCGCTTGCCATCGGTCAAAAGGGCCATGCTGAAAAAAGTGTAAAACCCGGAAATGCAGGACAGGCCATGGAGACATGGGAGCCTTGCTACGCTGATGGGCGGGATGTAAATTGCCAACAGCCACTCTGGAGAAGTGTACGGTGTGTCCTGAAACATGTAATAAACACAGCTTAGAGAGCATAGGGCACTTCCACTCATGGGCGTATACATTGGGAAAACTGAAAATCCACAAGACACAGGCACCCCAAAGTGTAGGGCTGCTCTGTTTACAAGAACCTCCACTTCGGTACACCTTAAATAGCTCAGGATAGAGAAAAATGGATAAAGAAGTTGTGGTACTTATGCACAATGGAATATCACTCAGCCATGAAATCAATGTCATAAGGCTAGTAGCAGCAAGCATGATGAGTGGATTTAGGTACGATGACTCTAAGTGAAATAACTCACACAGAAAAAGACACTTATGCTAAGATATCACTTATAGAGGGAATGTCAAAATCGCTACCCTTGAACTGAATTACAAGACAGAACAGAGTCACACGTTTAGAAAACACACTATGGCTGCTTAACGGGAAAGGTCAGGTGGGGTGATGCATAAAACAAGGGTTTGAAATTAGCTCAGATTCCGTTCCATAAGCCAAATATGTAATGGACAAGACGTACACCCTGCTCAGTGAAATGGACTCAACACCCCCTATTCAGCGCACAAGAATATATCTGACTGGTAAGAATCTTAAAACCTATGTATTGATATCTCTCTGGAAGTGAATCAAGAGGGTGTAAAGCGGCATAAACACAGCAGTGAAAAGCAGCTAAATCCCATTATAAACATAAATTACTTAAAAAAAAACCCGTAAAACAAAGACAGTGAAAGAGAGAGAAATTCTTACAAAATCCATTCAGGGGCTCTGATGCAACCTGGATTGACCATATCTAGACCCACAGCTGGATGAGACATAAGGCTGGACACTCTTGGGACTGAGAGGATTGGTGAGGTTGGGTGAGCAAACGCAGACCCTTTAAAGTCATACTGCGTGGTACCCATCCCATGGGTCCCAAATCTCCAGGTTCAAGGGCATCTTCCTACATCGAAAACATGCCTGGGAAACCCAGAAGATGGTACACCGTGTGGTCGGGAAAGGTTTCTAAAACGCACCTCATTTCTCCTCTCCTTGTGCTCGGGTTCGCCATTCCAGCCGCTTTACTAACAATCTCCCTACGTGGAGAATCAGCACCGTTAACCTCCTCTTTCGTACAGGTTGCAATTTGTCCTGAGGATGAACGGGAAGAGGGGGAACCAATGAGAGACTAGCTCTAGGTGTTGGGACAGGCACAGGTCACTCTATTTTTCCATCAGGAAGAAGAATGAACCACAGGCTCAACCTGCCCCCCCCCGGAACCAGAATAGGGCCTGAAGCAATCCTGCGCTTTTGCGGCCAGCTCCCAAAAAAGCGAGTTGACAAATGGAGCTCAGGGGCACTGCAATTCACAAACCTGCAGAGTTATAAATGATAACTCTCGTCCGCAAATATATTGAGGGAAGGCAACGAAGAGGATTTGAAAGCAAGGCAGAATTGCAGGAAACAGATTTCAGGAGGTAGGTGCGACTCGCCTTTAAAGCACATGAAAAGCGGCAAAACGTCGACAATGATGCCCTTGGCCAAAAAGGGCGTATGCGTTTTTTCCTGAATATATTCAGGAAAAAACGCATACGCCCTTTTTGGCCAACCAAGCAAGCCGGAAAGGCAAATCAGCACTACAAACAAGTCTCGCTTGCCATCGGTCAAAAGGGCCATGCTGAAAAAAGTGTAAAACCCGGAAATGCAGGACAGGCCATGGAGACATGGGAGCCTTGCTACGCTGATGGGCGGGATGTAAATTGCCAACAGCCACTCTGGAGAAGTGTACGGTGTGTCCTGAAACATGTAATAAACACAGCTTAGAGAGCATAGGGCACTTCCACTCATGGGCGTATACATTGGGAAAACTGAAAATCCACAAGACACAGGCACCCCAAAGTGTAGGGCTGCTCTGTTTACAAGAACCTCCACTTCGGTACACCTTAAATAGCTCAGGATAGAGAAAAATGGATAAAGAAGTTGTGGTACTTATGCACAATGGAATATCACTCAGCCATGAAATCAATGTCATAAGGCTAGTAGCAGCAAGCATGATGAGTGGATTTAGGTACGATGACTCTAAGTGAAATAAGTCACACAGAAAAAGACACTTTTCCTAAGATATCACTTATAGAGGGAATGTCAAAATCGCTACCCTTGAACTGAATTACAAGACAGAACAGAGTCACACGTTTAGAAAACACACTATGGCTGCTTAACGGGAAAGGTCAGGTGGGGTGATGCATAAAACAAGGGTTTGAAATTAGCTCAGATTCCGTTCCATAAGCCAAATATGTAATGGACAAGACGTACACCCTGCTCAGTGAAATGGACTCAACACCCCCTATTCACCGCACAAGAATATATCTGACTGGTAAGAATCTTAAAACCTATGTATTGATATCTCTCTGGAAGTGAATCAAGAGGGTGTAAAGCGGCATAAACACAGCAGTGAAAAGCAGCTAAACCCCATTATAAAAATAAATTACTTAAAAAAAACCCATAAAACAACGACAGTGAAAGAGAGAGAAATTCTTACAAAATCCATTCAGGGGCTCTGATGCAACCTGGATTGACCATATCTAGACCCACAGCTGGATGAGACATAAGGGTGGACACTCTTGGAGCTGAGAGGATTGGTGAGGTTGGGTGAGCAAACGCAGACCCTTTAAAGTCATACTGCGTGGTACCCATCCCATGGGTCCCAAATCTCCAGGTTCAAGGGCATCTTCCTACATCGAAAACATGCCTGGGAAACCCAGAAGATGGTACACCGTGTGGTCGGGAAAGGTTTCTAAAACGCACCTCATTTCTCCTCTCCTTGTGCTCGGGTTCGCCATTCCAGCCGCTTTACTAACAATCTCCCTACGTGGAGAATCAGCACCGTTAACCTCCTCTTTCGTACAGGTTGCAATTTGTCCTGAGGATGAACGGGAAGAGGGGGAACCAATGAGAGACTAGCTCTAGGTGTTGGGACAGGCACAGGTCACTCTATTTTTCCATCAGGAAGAAGAATGAACCACAGGCTCAGCCTGCCCCCCCCCCCCGGAACCAGAATAGGGCCTGAAGCAATCCTGCGCTTTTGCGGCCAGCTCCCAAAAAAGCGAGTTGACAAATGGAGCTCAGGGGCACTGCAATTCACAAACCTGCAGAGTTATAAATGATAACTCTCGTCCACAAATATATTGAGGGAAGGCAACGAAGAGGATTTGAAAGCAAGGCAGAATTGTAGGAAACAGATTTCAGGAGGTAGGTGCGACTCGCCTTTAAAGCACATGAAAAGCGGCAAAACGTCGACAATGATGCCCTTGGCCAAAAAGGGCGTATGCGTTTTTTCCTGAATATATTCAGGAAAAAACGCATACGCCCTTTTTGGCCAACCAAGCAAGCCGGAAAGGCAAATCAGCACTACAAACAAGTCTCGCTTGCCATCGGTCAAAAGGGCCATGCTGAAAAAAGTGTAAAACCCGGAAATGCAGGACAGGCCATGGAGACATGGGAGCCTTGCTACGCTGATGGGCGGGATGCAAATTGCCAACAGCCACTCTGGAGAAGTGTACGGTGTGTCCTGAAACATGTAATAAACACAGCTTAGAGAGCATAGGGCACTTCCACTCATGGGCGTATACATTGGGAAAACTGAAAATCCACAAGACACAGGCACCCCAAAGTGTAGGGCTGCTCTGTTTACAAGAACCTCCACTTCGGTACACCTTAAATAGCTCAGGATAGAGAAAAATGGATAAAGAAGTTGTGGTACTTATGCACAATGGAATATCACTCAGCCATGAAATCAATGTCATAAGGCTAGTAGCAGCAAGCATGATGAGTGGATTTAGGTACGATGACTCTAAGTGAAATAAGTCACACAGAAAAAGACACTTATCCTAAGATATCACTTATAGAGGGAATGTCAAAATCGCTACCCTTGAACTGAATTACAAGACAGAACAGAGTCACACGTTTAGAAAACACACTATGGCTGCTTAACGGGAAAGGTCAGGTGGGGTGATGCATAAAACAAGGGTTTGAAATTACCTCAGATACCGTTCCATAAGCCAAATATGTAATGGACAAGACGTACACCCTGCTCAGTGAAATGGACTCAACACCCCCTATTCACCGCACAAGAATATATCTGACTAGTAAGAATCTTAAAACCTATGTATTGATATCTCTCTGGAAGTGAATCAAGAGGGTGTAAAGCGGCATAAACACAGCAGTGAAAAGCAGCTAAATCCCATTATAAACATAAATTACTTAAAAAAAAAACCCGTAAAACAAAGACAGTGAAAGAGAGAGAAATTCTTACAAAATCCATTCAGGGGCTCTGATGCAACCTGGATTGACCATATCTAGACCCACAGCTGGATGAGACATAAGGGTGGACACTCTTGGAGCTGAGAGGATTGGTGAGGTTGGGTGAGCAAACGCAGACCCTTTAAAGTCATACTGCGTGGTACCCATCCCATGGGTCCCAAATCTCCAGGTTCAAGGGCATCTTCCTACATCGAAAACATGCCTGGGAAACCCAGAAGATGGTACACCGTGTGGTCGGGAAAGGTTTCTAAAACGCACCTCATTTCTCCTCTCCTTGTGCTCGGGTTCGCCATTCCAGCCGCTTTACTAACAATCTCCCTACGTGGAGAATCAGCACCGTTAACCTCCTCTTTCGTACAGGTTGCAATTTGTCCTGAGGATGAACGGGAAGAGGGGGAACCAATGAGAGACTAGCTCTAGGTGTTGGGACAGGCACAGGTCACTCTATTTTTCCATCAGGAAGAAGAATGAACCACAGGCTCAGCCTGCCCCCCCGGAACCAGAATAGGGCCTGAAGCAATCCTGCGCTTTTGCGGCCAGCTCCCAAAAAAGCGAGTTGACAAATGGAGCTCAGGGGCACTGCAATTCACAAACCTGCAGAGTTATAAATGATAACTCTCGTCCACAAATATATTGAGGGAAGGCAACGAAGAGGATTTGAAAGCAAGGCAGAATTGCAGGAAACAGATTTCAGGAGGTAGGTGCGACTCGCCTTTAAAGCACATGAAAAGCGGCAAAACGTCGACAATGATGCCCTTGGCCAAAAAGGGCGTATGCGTTTTTTCCTGAATATATTCAGGAAAAAACGCATACGCCCTTTTTGGCCAACCAAGCAAGCAGGAAAGGCAAATCAGCACTACAAACAAGTCTCGCTTGCCATCGGTCAAAAGGGCCATGCTGAAAAAAGTGTAAAACCCGGAAATGCAGGACAGGCCATGGAGACATGGGAGCCTTGCTACGCTGATGGGCGGGATGTAAATTGCCAACAGCCACTCTGGAGAAGTGTACGGTGTGTCCTGAAACATGTAATAAACACAGCTTAGAGAGCATAGGGCACTTCCACTCATGGGCGTATACATTGGGAAAACTGAAAATCCACAAGACACAGGCACCCCAAAGTGTAGGGCTGCTCTGTTTACAAGAACCTCCACTTCGGTACACCTTAAATAGCTCAGGATAGAGAAAAATGGATAAAGAAGTTGTGGTACTTATGCACAATGGAATATCACTCAGCCATGAAATCAATGTCATAAGGCTAGTAGCAGCAAGCATGATGAGTGGATTTAGGTACGATGACTCTAAGTGAAATAACTCACACAGAAAAAGACACTTATGCTAAGATATCACTTATAGAGGGAATGTCAAAATCGCTACCCTTGAACTGAATTACAAGACAGAACAGAGTCACACGTTTAGAAAACACACTATGGCTGCTTAACGGGAAAGGTCAGGTGGGGTGATGCATAAAACAAGGGTTTGAAATTAGCTCAGATTCCGTTCCATAAGCCAAATATGTAATGGACAAGACGTACACCCTGCTCAGTGAAATGGACTCAACACCCCCTATTCAGCGCACAAGAATATATCTGACTGGTAAGAATCTTAAAACCTATGTATTGATATCTCTCTGGAAGTGAATCAAGAGGGTGTAAAGCGGCATAAACACAGCAGTGAAAAGCAGCTAAATCCCATTATAAACATAAATTACTTAAAAAAAAAACCCGTAAAACAAAGACAGTGAAAGAGAGAGAAATTCTTACAAAATCCATTCAGGGGCTCTGATGCAACCTGGATTGACCATATCTAGACCCACAGCTGGATGAGACATAAGGCTGGACACTCTTGGGACTGAGAGGATTGGTGAGGTTGGGTGAGCAAACGCAGACCCTTTAAAGTCATACTGCGTGGTACCCATCCCATGGGTCCCAAATCTCCAGGTTCAAGGGCATCTTCCTACATCGAAAACATGCCTGGGAAACCCAGAAGATGGTACACCGTGTGGTCGGGAAAGGTTTCTAAAACGCACCTCATTTCTCCTCTCCTTGTGCTCGGGTTCGCCATTCCAGCCGCTTTACTAACAATCTCCCTACGTGGAGAATCAGCACCGTTAACCTCCTCTTTCGTACAGGTTGCAATTTGTCCTGAGGATGAACGGGAAGAGGGGGAACCAATGAGAGACTAGCTCTAGGTGTTGGGACAGGCACAGGTCACTCTATTTTTCCATCAGGAAGAAGAATGAACCACAGGCTCAACCTGCCCCCCCCCGGAACCAGAATAGGGCCTGAAGCAATCCTGCGCTTTTGCGGCCAGCTCCCAAAAAAGCGAGTTGACAAATGGAGCTCAGGGGCACTGCAATTCACAAACCTGCAGAGTTATAAATGATAACTCTCGTCCGCAAATATATTGAGGGAAGGCAACGAAGAGGATTTGAAAGCAAGGCAGAATTGCAGGAAACAGATTTCAGGAGGTAGGTGCGACTCGCCTTTAAAGCACATGAAAAGCGGCAAAACGTCGACAATGATGCCCTTGGCCAAAAAGGGCGTATGCGTTTTTTCCTGAATATATTCAGGAAAAAACGCATACGCCCTTTTTGGCCAACCAAGCAAGCCGGAAAGGCAAATCAGCACTACAAACAAGTCTCGCTTGCCATCGGTCAAAAGGGCCATGCTGAAAAAAGTGTAAAACCCGGAAATGCAGGACAGGCCATGGAGACATGGGAGCCTTGCTACGCTGATGGGCGGGATGTAAATTGCCAACAGCCACTCTGGAGAAGTGTACGGTGTGTCCTGAAACATGTAATAAACACAGCTTAGAGAGCATAGGGCACTTCCACTCATGGGCGTATACATTGGGAAAACTGAAAATCCACAAGACACAGGCACCCCAAAGTGTAGGGCTGCTCTGTTTACAAGAACCTCCACTTCGGTACACCTTAAATAGCTCAGGATAGAGAAAAATGGATAAAGAAGTTGTGGTACTTATGCACAATGGAATATCACTCAGCCATGAAATCAATGTCATAAGGCTAGTAGCAGCAAGCATGATGAGTGGATTTAGGTACGATGACTCTAAGTGAAATAAGTCACACAGAAAAAGACACTTTTCCTAAGATATCACTTATAGAGGGAATGTCAAAATCGCTACCCTTGAACTGAATTACAAGACAGAACAGAGTCACACGTTTAGAAAACACACTATGGCTGCTTAACGGGAAAGGTCAGGTGGGGTGATGCATAAAACAAGGGTTTGAAATTAGCTCAGATTCCGTTCCATAAGCCAAATATGTAATGGACAAGACGTACACCCTGCTCAGTGAAATGGACTCAACACCCCCTATTCACCGCACAAGAATATATCTGACTGGTAAGAATCTTAAAACCTATGTATTGATATCTCTCTGGAAGTGAATCAAGAGGGTGTAAAGCGGCATAAACACAGCAGTGAAAAGCAGCTAAACCCCATTATAAAAATAAATTACTTAAAAAAAACCCATAAAACAACGACAGTGAAAGAGAGAGAAATTCTTACAAAATCCATTCAGGGGCTCTGATGCAACCTGGATTGACCATATCTAGACCCACAGCTGGATGAGACATAAGGGTGGACACTCTTGGAGCTGAGAGGATTGGTGAGGTTGGGTGAGCAAACGCAGACCCTTTAAAGTCATACTGCGTGGTACCCATCCCATGGGTCCCAAATCTCCAGGTTCAAGGGCATCTTCCTACATCGAAAACATGCCTGGGAAACCCAGAAGATGGTACACCGTGTGGTCGGGAAAGGTTTCTAAAACGCACCTCATTTCTCCTCTCCTTGTGCTCGGGTTCGCCATTCCAGCCGCTTTACTAACAATCTCCCTACGTGGAGAATCAGCACCGTTAACCTCCTCTTTCGTACAGGTTGCAATTTGTCCTGAGGATGAACGGGAAGAGGGGGAACCAATGAGAGACTAGCTCTAGGTGTTGGGACAGGCACAGGTCACTCTATTTTTCCATCAGGAAGAAGAATGAACCACAGGCTCAGCCTGCCCCCCCGGAACCAGAATAGGGCCTGAAGCAATCCTGCGCTTTTGCGGCCAGCTCCCAAAAAAGCGAGTTGACAAATGGAGCTCAGGGGCACTGCAATTCACAAACCTGCAGAGTTATAAATGATAACTCTCGTCCACAAATATATTGAGGGAAGGCAACGAAGAGGATTTGAAAGCAAGGCAGAATTGCAGGAAACAGATTTCAGGAGGTAGGTGCGACTCGCCTTTAAAGCACATGAAAAGCGGCAAAACGTCGACAATGATGCCCTTGGCCAAAAAGGGCGTATGCGTTTTTTCCTGAATATATTCAGGAAAAAACGCATACGCCCTTTTTGGCCAACCAAGCAAGCCGGAAAGGCAAATCAGCACTACAAACAAGTCTCGCTTGCCATCGGTCAAAAGGGCCATGCTGAAAAAAGTGTAAAACCCGGAAATGCAGGACAGGCCATGGAGACATGGGAGCCTTGCTACGCTGATGGGCGGGATGTAAATTGCCAACAGCCACTCTGGAGAAGTGTACGGTGTGTCCTGAAACATGTAATAAACACAGCTTAGAGAGCATAGGGCACTTCCACTCATGGGCGTATACATTGGGAAAACTGAAAATCCACAAGACACAGGCACCCCAAAGTGTAGGGCTGCTCTGTTTACAAGAACCTCCACTTCGGTACACCTTAAATAGCTCAGGATAGAGAAAAATGGATAAAGAAGTTGTGGTACTTATGCACAATGGAATATCACTCAGCCATGAAATCAATGTCATAAGGCTAGTAGCAGCAAGCATGATGAGTGGATTTAGGTACGATGACTCTAAGTGAAATAAGTCACACAGAAAAAGACACTTATCCTAAGATATCACTTATAGAGGGAATGTCAAAATCGCTACCCTTGAACTGAATTACAAGACAGAACAGAGTCACACGTTTAGAAAACACACTATGGCTGCTTAACGGGAAAGGTCAGGTGGGGTGATGCATAAAACAAGGGTTTGAAATTACCTCAGATACCGTTCCATAAGCCAAATATGTAATGGACAAGACGTACACCCTGCTCAGTGAAATGGACTCAACACCCCCTATTCACCGCACAAGAATATATCTGACTAGTAAGAATCTTAAAACCTATGTATTGATATCTCTCTGGAAGTGAATCAAGAGGGTGTAAAGCGGCATAAACACAGCAGTGAAAAGCAGCTAAATCCCATTATAAACATAAATTACTTAAAAAAAAAACCCGTAAAACAAAGACAGTGAAAGAGAGAGAAATTCTTACAAAATCCATTCAGGGGCTCTGATGCAACCTGGATTGACCATATCTAGACCCACAGCTGGATGAGACATAAGGGTGGACACTCTTGGAGCTGAGAGGATTGGTGAGGTTGGGTGAGCAAACGCAGACCCTTTAAAGTCATACTGCGTGGTACCCATCCCATGGGTCCCAAATCTCCAGGTTCAAGGGCATCTTCCTACATCGAAAACATGCCTGGGAAACCCAGAAGATGGTACACCGTGTGGTCGGGAAAGGTTTCTAAAACGCACCTCATTTCTCCTCTCCTTGTGCTCGGGTTCGCCATTCCAGCCGCTTTACTAACAATCTCCCTACGTGGAGAATCAGCACCGTTAACCTCCTCTTTCGTACAGGTTGCAATTTGTCCTGAGGATGAACGGGAAGAGGGGGAACCAATGAGAGACTAGCTCTAGGTGTTGGGACAGGCACAGGTCACTCTATTTTTCCATCAGGAAGAAGAATGAACCACAGGCTCAGCCTGCCCCCCCGGAACCAGAATAGGGCCTGAAGCAATCCTGCGCTTTTGCGGCCAGCTCCCAAAAAAGCGAGTTGACAAATGGAGCTCAGGGGCACTGCAATTCACAAACCTGCAGAGTTATAAATGATAACTCTCGTCCGCAAATATATTGAGGGAAGGCAACGAAGAGGATTTGAAAGCAAGGCAGAATTGCAGGAAACAGATTTCAGGAGGTAGGTGCGACTCGCCTTTAAAGCACATGAAAAG